>NC_135363.1:17484166-17805833 GCF_051622035.1 Arctopsyche grandis | reverse complement strand
CGCGCACACACGTCAAGCAACACGTTAAAATAGTGAAAGAAATTACTATTGCAGTATCGTCGTAATCGCACTTTTGGAGAGATCATCACTCATACGGATAGTATGGATGTTTTTGATTCGTATAATTTTCTAAAAATTACCCACTAAGCGATAGACGGTTCGAACGGGTCTACCACGGACATCATCCGACGGCTGGATTAATTTTCGCGATTAATAAATGAACAAATTGCTGGTCATTACGTTTGACATCGCTTGAGGTGAAACAATAGTAGTAACATGCCAATTAAACGTATACAAGGCTGTGTGCCTATTCAACGAAACGTGTGTTTTATTTTTCATTGTGAAGTGCACTAGCTCGGATTCTCCATTTATAGAACTATATAAGTGCTCTGATCCGATTGTTACCTATAATTTTACTTAATAAATGTATATAGGTAAATAGCTACTATAAAGTCGTTTATATTAATTCAATTTCTAGATGTTTTCATATAAACAAGTTTCCTGTTATTAAAATTATATGAAGATACTAAAACAAAATGTTCTGTGATTATTCCTCACAAGAGGATTAACCACACAAGTATTAGGGCAAAAGACACAGAATTGCACGTGTTTTATTTCGATAGTTTTGCGCATGTAAAAAGCGCTAACACGCCTGATCTATGCCAAGTCAAAACTAGCCCCCTTGAGTGTTTTCAGTGATATATTTTCCGGTTTGGTGATTATTCCACACAAAGCGATCTCGCACACGTCACTAAAATCTCGATCACAGATCATCCGAAACTCGAAAATTCAAGAAATATCGAGAGTTTTCCACGCGGACTATCATACTAACGAGAATTCGAGTGCCAGATATTCCGTATTCGCAATTTTCGTGGCAACGATTGTCGTGTGCTCGATCGCAATGAGCGAAAAAATCCGTTTACTATATTTTCCTTGTATTGTATAAGTTTGACAGTGATCGAAGACGGTGATTTCCATATTTGAAGAAATATAGGAGAAACTTGTAGAAATAATTATATCGTACGATCAACAATGATCTAAAGAAAGCCACGAGACGTGCATGACGCCTGATTCAGTATATTTGCGCCTTTAAGCAATAATAAAAAAAAAACTAGAAAATCACAAGACACTCGTGTCGTAGTCCTTTCTAGAATGGAATAGAAAAATCTGTCGAAAATGCAAACATAGCCCCAAAATAAATATAAATACTATGTATTTACAATATATATGTTATACTAAAACGGGTGGTTTTGAAAATGATTTGATACATGAACTACACCCGAGGCTATTGTCGCTAGCGCTGCCCCCTCAATCCATCCCTGCACACTTGCCCGACTGACTGCGTATGTATATTTCTTCGCGTATGTGGGTTTTTGGCAGTGTTCATTATATTTACTTTTGAAATTTCCATACCATTCAAAAAAAAAACCATACAAACATACATCCTTCTGTTTTTTTTATATACATAAATATATTATACAATCGGCTAATGTGATTAAACAAATACATAAAAAGGTGTAAGTTATGTTCATTTTTTTTATTTTGAATTTTTTTTTACATACTAAGTTTGGTAATCTTGGGTTATATCAATTCAATTAAAAAATCTTATAAAAGAAAGTGCAAAATTTCACATCGATTCAAGATTTAAGTTCACCTAAGACAGTTCCGAGTTCAGTTCAAAGAAGCCCCGCATTTATAAAATGTCATGAATCCTTAATACTGACACACCTTCAATGAGACATAGTATTTATATGAAATTTTAGAATTACATACACAAAACAAAAATGCCATATCTGACACAAAAAGGCTAGTCAAAACAAGTCCGTTTATAAAACTCGAAACAACCGTTATGATTAACCAGTGCTAATCTTTACATACAAATCGACAAATCTGAAATGCAGATTCGCATCCAATTCGGATCCTATTGACCCACAAAAATGCGTTCGACACGAAGCGCTCGCCAATTTGTACGAAACATACATATCATTCATTCGACGCAAGTTAATTTGCGGTCGAGACCTAAAGACACAATTTCTGTAAAAGTTTCGTTATTTTTTGTGTGTTTTTCGTCGAAGGCTATACGCAAATTCGACAATTACTATTCAACGCACGACGAAGCGCATGTCTGTTTCGTTTAAAGTGATGTTTATACAGTTACATACTAAATTGCGAACGAATTTAATGTTTTTTACAAGAATGTACAGAGAAATTACTCATAGCACATCTACATACATGTACATATACATATGTAGATGTGCGTTGTCGATTTTATTCATTAAATACGTTTTCAATTTCACTCGATTCATTATTAACGTGTGTGTATTCGGTGTTCCATTGCAACGGTTTGTGCATTCGTGAATTACATTAGTGCAGAAAAAATGCACGCACTAACTTGCAAAACGTGTATTTTTTTTCCTAACGCACACAACATCTATTACTGTATGATTGCATGATCGTGGCGATTTTCTATTTTACATCGCCATGTATGCATTTTCAATGTCATCATTTCGCACCTTGAACCTCTTCATTTAACAATGCAATTCATATTCCTCATTCGCCTTGGCACGTTTATATCGACTCCAGTTTGTCAAACGTTGGCAATACTCAACCAATAATACCCATTTTTATAATAATAATATTATAGTAACTCGCCAGTCAGATAAGGAAATATTGTTTTTTTTTCATTGTTATTATTATTGTCGATGTTAAGATAAAATCATGTTGTATGTCAGTATGATTATATGATAAAACAGTTCGTACATATGTAGGTATTTTGCTTATGCATATTTGCAGTGCTTTATTGTGGTAAGGATACGATACTAGGGAATGTATTTCAATAAGAAATTATTGCAATAATATAAAAACAATATGCTTTCAAAAACAGTTAAATCAATTAAAAATAATTAAACGTCCACAACATTGTTTGTGCAAATAAAATTAGCTTATTAGATGAAATTGGGAATTTCCCATATTGAATATCATGTTGTATATTGAGGAACTACAGAATGCAAAAAGAACATATGCTATTCATAATTACGTGATTTATTTATTTATTTTAAACAGACCATTGTGGCATAACAGGAATTCCTAAAGCGCCACAATGGTCAAAAAATATAACACAAAAAAGAAAAAAAACAAAATAACAATTAAACATAAACATAAATACATTCATACATAAACATAAAAAATAGCATTTAATAATAACAGATAAAGTAAAAATATCAAATAAAATATAGCATAAGGAATGCCTTGCACCTACAGCCAGTTTCAATAAATATGTAAGAAACAACTACAAATACAAAACATCCCTGTAAGGCCCAAATGGAAGAGAGTTAATCAAAATTTCACTCATAAATCACAATCAATCATGAAAACAATGATGAGCGCAGACTACCAGATAAATGGGTTAGAGTAATTTCCGACAATTTACGCTCACTAAGGTGGAAAATATCACATTCAGTCTCGGTGATGAATCATAGATATCGTTAAGATATTCTAAATTAATACAATGTAAAAGTTTTCATTATCTTCTGAACAACATGTAATTTTGGACTTGTGTTTTAGGTTGCATGTTAGTGTCACAATATTTAAAGGTAAAAAAATGAGACTGAAAAAAGTAGTTCTTTCTACCACTGTTTTAGTAAATTGCAAAAGGGTGGTAAAAAGAGTCGTATGGATAGCTAACTGTCATCACTCCGATTTGACACAAGATTTCTATGTTAATTTTGATGATTAAACTCCTCATTAGATTGCTTTAATGACATTAGATTACTTCAATGTTAGCTAACCCCCGTATGTCGGTAAGATATCAAAGCGACCTGCAGAGTGGAAGTAGTTAAAATCAGACCAAGTATTTTTGACGGGCAGAAATGTCACTCAACTAACAGTGAAGCCAATAAAAAGCTTGTAATAAAATAAGTATTGTGCATCATAATGCATATCGGAAAACTACAGATCGAATAAATTTCTACATATAACACATCTTCAGATTCAAATGAAGAAAATATATAAAAATAACCAATCGTTAAAAAGCGCTAATAAATGAATTGTAATAATTTTTAGTTATTTTATATTTACCATTGTGTCATTACAGATTTTCCCAAGGCGACACCTATGCTCAAAGTTATACATGTACTACAGAGGTGACAAATACAAGGTAGGTGGTCTATTTGGTGACAAATCGTTTAAACAATGAAATCAGATTAATTGGCAAATCTGACAGAAGGCGATTGACCTGGAGACACATATCCAAAGTCTGGCCAGCAGCACCGGGCCGGGACTTGAACCCGTGACTCATTATAGCGTTAGCACTATACGCAAATCACTAAGTTAACTATCAGATATGACAATAAAGATACACATTTTACACATTTTTTTTTTAATTTCCTTCCACTAATCCGATTAGTTTTCTTGTATAAATAGCATGCGGTGAGAAAATTTGAAATATATATACATAGTTATCAAATAGATAAGACAATAAAATAGTATTAAATGCGTTACAAAAATTGACGCATGTTTTAAAAATACACATTTTTTTTTAAATTTCTTTCCACTAATCCGATTAGTTTTCGTGTATAAATAGCATGCGGTGAGAAAATTTGAAAGATATATACATAGTTATCAAATAGATAAGACAATAAAATAGTATTATATGGCACGCGATACGTGTCAGTAACATCATCGATCATGCGAATGAAAAAGTGTAACGTTTCAGTACACGGTTCAATGAATCCAGTCGAACAACACAAAAAGTTTCATCGATACTATCCACAAGTCATCGAGCACCTGCATATGATGCGGCCCCGAAATAAAACCACGTGAAAAAAGTCGTATAGTTAATATCTCCGTTAATCGATTCTTGAACGTTTCACGTACATTGTACTTAAGTAGTTGGAACGATGCATTCGGTAAATGAAGTGCTACGTGCGACAGTAATGACTGTAGTTTTCGGGTCACGCAGACAAGTCCATTGTCTAGTTTTTCTTTGGAGACAAAAAGACAAAAGGAATTACCGTTACTCGTAATGATACGTCACACACGCTGTCTGTGTCAGAATGAGATCGTTACCGATTCGAGAACCTCTCCACGTCTTACCTTTGTGAGGATAAATATATATTTTGCATTTGTAACAATATCACAAAAAATAATCATAATCACCCTCCTTCTGAAGTTCGTGGTCTTATTTGGACTCCACTTACTTAAATGGAGCACGATCCAGTTAATTCTACTGGGTACTGAAATGTGATTAAATTTTCGTAGGAGTAAGATTAAGTTTTATGATTTTATATGTGTATCGAATATATACATGTGTATCATAAAGCAACTAGGTAATATAAGGTTAGGTCTAATCAAAAGAATAAAATGTTTGAGTTCTAGAAAGAGATACGCAGATGGAAGTGTTTTGACGATAAATTATATACAAAATCTATTAGTGAATTAAAAATGTACATATATGTGTGAAAGCTTGTAATATAATATTTATTTATAAGATAAAAAATATGTTTACTGTTATGAACAAAAAACGGCGTCGAGTCGATGTTTTTCGCAAAAAAAATTATTCACTATTGTCAACTATGCTTTTTTCTCTCTTGCATTCTACATTAATGGAGCGATATATTGTTATTTTAAAAGCACCAAGCTAACGCCTAGTTATGTTATGAGTAGTCACCGGAGCCTGAGGGGGCCGTGTATTGTTCAAAGGTTGTAAATGCATTGTTAAAGGTTTGCCGAACAATAGATAGCACTGTGACTATCCTACCTCTAGTTATGAGTCTAGTTATGAGTCGTAACTAAGCTTCGGCGCGACCCTGGGCACCATTGTTCATTTTTATGGTGAACCTTTTTTTTGCTCTCTACCTTTGTAGTTTGCCCTCTTTCCTTAGGGCAAACTAGAAAGGGCTTAGGGGCGGTACAAAGGCGCATTTGGATAGCTAGCCGTCATCACGTCGATCTGACAGATGATTTCACTGTAGTTTTTAATGATTAAATTCCTATAGAGACATTTGCTTACTTAAAACGAAAGCTAAACCCCGTATATCGGTAAAATATCAAAGCGATTTGAAGAATAGTGGTTAAAAATCAACTCACAAATTTCGAAAGGTTAGGAACTTCATCTAAACAAACCAAGTTGAAACTAATAAAAAAAGCTTGGAAATAAAAAAGGTGAAACTAGAAGAGTCGGTGTATGGATTTACATATTTCTACTAACTCGAGGAAATCAACTTTGAATGTTCAATGAGAACGTCATGCTACGGGGGTAGGGCAATCAATATAAAGATGGCTGGAGCACGTTCTTCGGATGAATGAAGTATGTACAGATTTGAAGAACTAGTGGGACACATAAAAAAATGTTCAAGTAGTAAGTCAAGCGAGTGATATTGCTTGATATCTAAATAAGCATGTCATATTCCGGTCTCCGTGACGGGCCCGAATGTGAAACGCCCGAAAACGCAAAGATCGAAAATCGAAAGATCTTAAGTCGAAAGATAAAAAAAAGGGTGCATGGTAAACGGTACATACTCACTTAATTTGCGCGAGCAGGATACAACAGGAACAAAAGGAACAGGCTTTTCCTCCCGTATTCTGCGCGCGCACATTAATACGGGAGGAAAAGCCTGTTCCTCTTGTTCCTGTTGTATCCTGCTCGCGCAAATTAAGTGAGTATGTACCGTTTACCATGCACCCTTTTTTATATTTCGATTTTCGATCTTTGCCTTCCGATATTTGCGTTTTCGGGCGTTTCACATTCGGGCCCGTGAGGTAGACCCGTTATATCATATTCATATGTCGAATGCGATTAGACGATATATACAATACATATATATTATATACATACGTATGTATATATGTACTAGCTCCTAGAGCACACGCCTTAATAGCATGCGATTTCAATTACTGGCAATTATTAACATATTACAAATATCGACCAAAAATGGTGTTGACACTTATTCTTTAATACATTAGCCCATTTAAATTAATTAAAACAACAATTGTTATGAGTATTAAAAGTAGGCGGATAAACAAAAATGGCCCGACTGACAATTGCAAATATCGATGTCCTTAAATTTGGAAGTAGTAAGTGTTGATTTTGGTTTGAAGAGAGCTACAGGAGTGGGTAGTTCATGTGCACTACGAAATACACAATAAATCAACGAGTCAGACTGTAAAAAACCAATAAAATATTACCGACAAAGAAGAGTTATAGTCGATTAGATCCGAATAAATATATCAACGAACATAACAGATTTGAACCGTGAACTTTCAGCCAGCATCTAATGCCCTTTTCAACACAACCTTGCTGATTAACATCGTAAATTTTCAATCAAAAATCATACATAAAAAAAACGTACGGTGAAATGAATGAAAAAGGAGGTATGTAAAAATATAACCGTTCACAGATGACAATACGTAACTGTACTTATGCGACCGATTACGCTATGATTACAAAATAATCGCCGATCATTATATATCCGCAAGACCAAAACCGAAGATCCGCTACATCTGTGGTATTCTTTTTTTCACGATAATACCATATGGAAATGATTTAACCGTCGAAGTCTCGGGTAGTTCAGATGTCATCGATGAGAGATTGCGAATACCAATTCTATTTATTTTTTAGTCAGTGTGATTAATTACATACACAAATAATTTAAAAATAGCTTATGTGCTTTATTGTAATTGCAAAAAGACTATGTGCGATATTATACGAGCGTAAAATTCGCGAGAGATAACCATCCGAATTGTGTAATATCGCCAACGATATGCAAATCGTACTCGCCGTACAGACAAAACATTCAAATTATTAAAAACGTCCGTTTTTTGACCTTTTCATTTATAAATAAATTAGGTTTTTTTAAACATTCTAATAAATTTACATATTGATTGGTGCATTCGTCTGTCAGTTGAGAAGTCATCGGTTTGAATAAAATGTGTACATTCAATATTCTGGAATCTGAATGATTACGAACAGGGGCGGCTCGTCCCAAGGCGCTAGTACGGTGAGTCCCCAGTCAAAATTTATATCAATATAACAACAGTAAAATTAACAAAAATCACAAAAAATGTTTTCAAAATGATAAAATACATGGTAGGACAATAGTTCATACAATTGTTGGTGCCGAGCCTGGTGCGTCAACGATCTACCTCGAGTGTGCGTTTTTCTGCGCTCCTATTAAAAAAATGTCCATACAAAAACCAATAAAGCAGAAAGAACACTCAAGTGTTCTCGACATGTGAACAAGATGATATTGTTTGATATAGTAAAACAGTATGTACGTTCCAAATCGAGCATGCAGTTAGAAAATGAAAGAGATATAGGCTGATTTCATCATCTGATATGATATCATCAGGTGGATTTTTTTGCATTTACTCACCATCGCTGATACGAACGAACACCAGGAAATAGTCAGATCATAGCAATTTTTCTCACGGTACATCAACCTTTCAATCCATTCAAGTTTACAGATAATAAAAAAATGACGAATACCTTGTCACTAAATTTGAATGGATTTTTATTAGAATTATCCTATCAACCGGTATGAATTATCACTAGAGGTAGGATAGTCACAGTGCTATCCATTGTTCGGCAAACCTTTAACAATGCATTTACAACCTTTGAACAATACACGGCCCCCTCAGGCTCCGGTGACTAATTATCACATTTATAAGACATTGTAAAAGAAGCTTCGAAACATAAACAAATGATGAAACCAAACAAGAATGTAACAACAGTAAATAAACCTATTAAGATGGACGATTTATTATATATGTACATCCGACTAATCTATTCAAAACATAATAATAAAGGCGCAATGGAATCTTATCAACGAGATAAACCCGAATGTTCTTTTTTACTAAATACCAAATGCGACTAAATTACAATGACGATATTGACCAATTAAAATTAAACCATCCGACCGATTCGCTCACAGGTCAATTGTCACTGATGACCAAATGGCAACCGCATATTCTTAATGCATACTTATTACAATAGTGGTCATTTAATCGAAACATCGAATGGACCACTATCGAATCGTATGGTATAATATGTTTAATATATATGCATAAATTGGGCGATGTAAATCAATAACAGCTTACAAGAATAGCATAGAATGTTCGTGAACTTCGAAAGAAGCATATATGTACATACATACATAACAAGTATATATCATGACGTCATGAAAAATTGAGCATATTTACAAACATAGGATTTCATGTCGAAATAGATTGCAGATTTGAGTTTGAAACACCGGTTTTTCAGTTAAACGCCTAAAATCCATTCAAAACTATGCTAATTATTACAAGCACATTAGTTTCACTCGATTAGTTACATGAAATTCATGACCGAATGAAATTTGTGAGCTGAATTTGAACCACTTCTCAATTTCCGATCGCTTTGATATTTTACTGACATGTGGGGGGTTAGCTCCCATAGTCCCATTAAAGTAAGGAAATGTCTCTGACATCAGCTAGAAGAGTTTAATCATCAACGAAATCATTAAAAATGTCATCGGTATCGTCTGCCAGATCGACATGACGACAGCTAGCTATCCAAACGCACCTTTCTACCGCTACTGCATAATCCACGAGATGAATACTTATAACTAGAGATCGGCGGCTGAGGATGCCGTCACAAAATAACAATAGACCTTTCCATTACTCTTCAAAGCATCCTCAGCCGCCGATCTCTGGTTATAATAGCTAAGAGCTTTTTTCACTTTTACATCTCATATAGTTCAACTGATATGTGTAAATGTGCCGTTGTTGATATGATTTATTTTTATTTTATTAAATGAAAACAGGTAATTTTCAAAAATTTCTATCAATAGATCTGAAATTTCGGTAAAATTAAGTAATTACATACTTCCCTTATTGTAGACACAACCTTCAAAATGATCGTTGAAAAAAATCATATTAATTCAACTAATACGAAAATATATTAATTAAAACCGTTTAGCGGTATATTATGTTATGAAAACGTTAGCACCGTTTTCGGTTCGGTGATTATTCCGCACAAAAGGATCTCGCACACGTCACTAAAATCTCGATCACGGAACATCTGGCACCCAAAAATTCCATCCATCGAGATTTACCCACGTGAAATATCATACTAACGAGAACTAGAGTGCCAGATAATCCTTATGCGCGATTTTCGTAGCAAAGATTGTCTTTTGCGCGATCGCAATGTGCGAAATAATCCATTTACCCCCGTTTTCATATTTGCAATTTCATATGAAAATTCTTAAATTATTCATACTGCGTTGAAGAAGCGATTTTTAACATTTTTCTTCCGAATACAGTGTGGAGATTCAATCAAAATCGGAAATAAATGACTGCTATTTCAAATACAACAAAAAAGTGGAACCGATGACGACTTTCTCTGAAACGTGCAAAAAATTTTACAGACTTTTTTTTACAGATTTCTTCGTCACCTGTGACTATAGCAAATTATCAATAACGACAATAAAAAATGGAAAGAAAGTAATCAGTGCAAAGTCGATCGGAGACATTCTACGGCAGCTGCACTTTTTTGCCACAAGTTCAACGAAACAGATTGAAATTGAGACTGTATCACAGCAAAGGTCAAAAATTCCACCACCACGAAAATAAATGTGTATGTTTGAGATGGTAATGTGATGTCATACTTAAATAAACAAACATCACGGTTTCTAACGTAGGAATGCCGAGAGATCCGACAATGAAACGGTTTGCATCCATTTGTGAGAATAAAATTACGGAGCGCAACCGCGTATGCAACTAACTAAACGAGCAACACAAAAACAACAAGCAAATGCATTGTGCAACTAACTGACTGAATGCCCAAATGTGGACGAAACACAAATTACGAATCGATTTATCGCCGAACCAATATTTCAAATGATGATTAAGTCCGTTCGTGTTTGTTTTTTATCTTCCCCCCACCATACACCTGTCGAGGTACTATCTGGAAACTGGTAGAAGGATTAGCACCACGGAGCACGATAGCAAGTGCTTGATCCAAAAATGTGATAAAGCGCTATGCAGTTTTGTGCACATTTTGTTGTTGGGCATGTACAGGCTCGCTGAATCAAGATGCTTACATTATAATACAATACAATACATAGAAATATATGATACAATACAATACATAGAAATATACAATAGAAAAGATTCTAGAAGTATTCTAAAATTAAGTAGATTTGTATTAATTGAGCAATGAAACATATGTAGTTTGTATGATGTCAATTTCAGAAATGTTTTTAGTTATTTTGAGATGTGGATTAAATAATAAGTGGTAGTTTTGCACATGTGAAAAAATGATAGCACATCTGATCTGTACCAAGAGTGTTTTAGGTGATATATTTTCATTGTATTGACATATGTTTGATAGTGATCGATAACAGTGATTCCCATATTTGAAGAAATGTAGTAGAAACTTGTCGAAATAATATGATAGTACGAATTAACAATGACATGAGAATACGCCCATTTACAGCTGGGGTCGACCTAGGCATGCCGTGCCGTACGATCATGCGCCTCAAGCGTTTATTAAATAGAGAAACTAAGAAAAATCTGTGAGTCGTTGATGTTTGCACATAATAGGCACGAAGGGAAAAGCATTTAACAGGCTTTCACCCAGTAATGAAAGAAGAAACGCTAACAATTACTGCTCTGAAACAATTTATCTTTTGTTATATGTTGAGTATTCACATTACATATCTTTCCACATTAAAGTTTGAAGATCTGGCAATGAAACGGGGATTCGGTTCGGACAATGCGATACCCGAAACGACGTCAAGGTAGCAATTTACACCGAATAATAATTCGAATTGCAGACAAGAATGGTAACGAGCGCATCTGTTGCAATGAAATGCAAGGAAACTGCAGTTTGCAGAACAATGGACGGTGCATGGTGTGAGAATTGACAAAAAGCGCGCCGAAAATAGATTGCGCAAGCGCAAACGCGGGAAATTTAGCGCTAATTGGTCAATTCATTAAATTTCGCCCGGTCACTTGTTGATCATCGGTGAAAGGGGAGGGGAAACACCCTCTCTTTTGAATGACCTCAGAAATCGTCAACACTTTTTATGAGAAAATGAATATGTACGAGAAAGCCACTAAATTATTTAAACAAACTGAGTTTATGTCTTCGAAGTACATGATTCAGTCTTCATGATTTTTTTTTAGTTGACAGTGTTGGTATTCGATGTACAATAAAAAGAAGGAAAAATACAGAGTCATTGACTTTATATGAAAACATTTTTTTTAAGCGACTTATATTAGATTATATTAGATTTATAAACAAAAACAATTTAAAACATGTCAATATTACGAAGAATTGATTGCTTATTGGTTAGAACAATACACAATCCTACACCTACGTAAATGATAAAAAAATCTTTTGTTTTTTTTTTTTTGATTGCAAGACAAATTAATGAATAAAAAGAAAAGGAATGAATGACAAATATTATAATTCAATTTGTCAATTTGATTATAAGATTAAAACCCCATTGTATTCAGTATTTAGTAAGATAAACAAAGAAAATAGGGTGCTACTTTAGTATGCAGTCTACCTTAGCATGAGATCTATCTTTGAATCGCAGTCGACTATTTTTTTTTATTTGTATCGTAGCAATGACCTGTTTATTATTATTTTTGTTTTTTCCTGCCGCCCCATAATATTGTCGAAGCATTTCTATCAAAATATCGTCAGCAGCGAAGAAAATACCGACCCTAACAACCTAATCTTAAATGAATAGGGCCAACCATAACTTAACCTAACCTAACCTGACCCTTAAATAAATAGGTGTTGGCTGCTAATATTTGTGTTTTTTTTTAGTTTTATTTCATAAATATTTTCACCAACACCTATTTATTTAAGGAGCTAATAAAAAAAAAGTAAAATATGAACTCGGTTATGCAAAAGGAATCCAACCCACACGACTATTTTGTATACAATTCAAATCGAATTTAAAATGAAAAGCCTACGCGTCACACACGCTGTCAATGCGCATGCACTGATGTATTATTTTGGTGACCAGACTACAGAACCCATGACAAAACAACATGAATAATCGAGTTTGATAATTAATCGAGTGAGTGATCTTTTCCTTAAATGGATTTCAAAGATTCACTTTATATCAAGTGCACGAATGTGTGCACTATGCCACTAGTGGACTACAAAAGCCGGAATTGCTTTGAAGCAACTTATGGCCAAAAACAAACCAAGTGGTAGTTTTTTTTTTTTAAACTTTTAAACATACGAAAATACCGCAGCACCCCTAGCCCATATACATGGTACACAGTCCCAAAAATCACCCCATGGAGACTTTTCGGTGATATTTTATCTTGCTTGACAGTGATCGATAACGGTGAATCTCATATTTGAAGAAATGTAGGAGAAACCTCACAGCGGGGAGCCAAGCACACGACTTGCCGTTCTTCCCTGTGTGATCTCGCCTTTAGAGCGAAAACACACAGCGATGCACGTGGTTTTTTTTTTAAATACTTTTAAACATGCGAAAAAATGGGCCGTGCCTTACACATATTCATGGAACGCCTAGCACGCCCCGCCCCAAAATGACCCTCTGGAGTGTTTTCGGTAAAATTGTATCCTTGTTTGACAGTGATCGATAACGGTGTATCCCATATTTGAAGAAATGTGGGAAACCACCCACAGCGGGGAGCCATGCACACGACGTGACGTTCTTCCCTTTGTGATTTCGACCTTATAGTTAGTTGCATTGCGCAAAACATGCACCAGTGCAGCGATAAAACCGTAGCTCACGTTGGTTGGATCTATTATACAAAACCACGTCCAAGCGTATGTGAAATACGCACCTTTGCGTATTTCAACAGAATGCGTATGTGAAACCAAAATGAATATAGGGAAACGGCGCTCGTGAGTCGATGGTTACGAATTAGTTGCGTCAACACATGGCGCTGACAACAAATGGCGCCGCCAACCGACTCTCCTGCTGTAGCCGGTCGAAAAATATTCCAACGGGCATCAAATGGCCACTCTGAGGGGGCGTAGGCTGAGAGGGCTGAGAGGGCTGAGAGGGCCCACACCACACCCCGGAGACACAACACACACCCTGGAGAATACGAGTTTCCAGGGGGGCAGGGGGCTGGGTGGGGTGGGGTGGGTGACAGCAGACAGGGGTGGATGGGGGCGGGGGGGCGGGGGCGAGTCTGTAGAGTGGTCGCGAGTCGAGATGGCGCAATGTCAGTACCTTGATGATGAGCTCGATCTCCGGCACGTCTCCGATGGAGTTTCCGTTCTCTGCGGTTTCGTCCGCCATATCGTCGACTCACTGATTGGCACTGACTGATCGAATAGCACGAGCACTGACGCGCGCGCGACTGAACTCCGAACAGGCTAAACACCGACTGAACAAGCGAAAGCCGGTCGCTCTACCGGTCGCCGACTAAACTACACGCGCCAAATATTCAAATCGCACGCGAACGCCGTCGTAACGCTCCGCTCGCCGGCCATGCGCTTGTCTGCTATTTACTTACGAAAGTGCGTCTGCATTTTTCTTATTACAACAACATAAAATTACCGGAGTGGAAACTAATCAATCTTTACTAAGTTTGACCCACTGAATTCGAATATGACGATATTTTTTGTTGGCTTGCTCTCGTTTCAGAGATATATGTTTAAAAAGTTTGTAATTTTTACAAAATCTAGTAGCTATGCCAAAATTTGGTATTGTAATCAGCAGAGGCTCGTCATATGCCGCATCTCTATCCCACAGTCCACAGCAGCATGCGAGTGAGTGCAAGCGCCCCTCGGAAACAACCATGGAATCAGGACCGCACCTAGGAGTTCGGCTGCCTGTGTGCAAAATTTAAATCGGCCGCTCTTTAATTTTATCAGGATTTGTATAAATCTTATTTAACAAAAATAAATTAAAAATTAAGTGCATGCGAGTAGTGCAAAAATCTTACCTTGTGGGAAGTATAGTGTTGAAAATTTTAATCATAATTAAAATTAACTAGAAAAACAGACAGAAAACCAAAAAAATTAGTTCTGAACAGGACCAGACGACAAGACAGACTGGACGTTTTCAAGTTCATTTTCAAGTCTATTTATGTGTTTATGTGTATATGCATGTATAATGTTTGTATATTTATGGATGTATGTAATGTATGTGTATATGTATATGTATATGTGTATGTATGTATATGTGAATATATATATATATATATATATATATATATATATATATATATATATATATATATATGTGTAGGTGTGTATGTATGTATATGTATATATGTGTATTTTTATATTTATGAATGTATGTATGTGTATTTGTGTATACGTGTAAGAATTTGTGTATATATGGATGGTGTACATATATGTTTATATAATTGTCTTTGGCCAGGAAGGTGCATTGGGTTTACCTGGCCTTCTTGGTGTAAATTAAATAAAAAAATAAAATAAATAAAATCTAGGACATTGTTCTTTCGATGACCAACCAATTCTCAACATCCTTGAATAAATACATCTGGCAGTCGCAAAGATAATAGAACATAAAATACCAAAGCAATACGAAGAAATAAAAATAAAAAAGCGGTAAAGCTATTACGAAGAAATAAAAATAATGATTTTAAAAATAAATCACAAGAGAGAGCTTCTCGTATGATTTTGTCTCTCGAAAGCTCACTCTGTGTAATTATTTAAAAAATATATTATAAACAATTTATATTTTAAAAAATAATACGAAAATTATTTTGTGGATCATATTTTTGCGGATGATTAATGACGCAACTGATGGTACTGCTGGGAAAAAGGCTAGCACTGCAAATTTAAGAATGTTTTCTTGTTTCGTGACGATTCTATTACTTATTTATGTGTCTAATTTATTAAGTGCAAAAGAAGATAACGTTGTTTTCAAGATACAAACAAGCACTTGAGTTTGCATCGATTTAGTTATGATAAGTAAATATGTAATTTAAATAAAAAATACAAAATTTGAAATTATTATCTTGTGTAAATACAAAGCAGATTCATGATTGAAATTTTCAAGTTAAAACATAGATGACGCAAATTAAGTGTATCGGTTTGATTTTATTAATATAGTAAGTAGAATATTATAGAATTTTGGAAGTAATTTTAAATTATATATAAGAAATGAAAATGAATTAATTGATAAATATAATTTGAATTTTATTTGATGTCATTTTTCATTAATTAGACGACATCTGCTGACCGTATTTTATAAGCTTTAGTATATAAAATACATTGAGAATGTGTCAATGAACGTCGCAATACGACTTTAAAAATCCAAGACCTAAATATTTTATATTCATACGTACAATTTTACATTTAATTGTTTTCCTTTTATGATTCTGGAGGGGTTGAAGAACAATTGAATATATGTCGATTTCATGATAAAGAAATCTAGAATTATTTAAATGTTGGCTTGGTTATGTTAACAAAGCATAGAATTAACAAATTGGACGAAGAAATTATCCGATTTCGGTCATTTTTGATAACTTGAAGTACGGAATTTTTAATAGATTTTTGTGGTAAAAAACTTTCGTAGTAATGAGTGGTAGTTCTTTAATATTTTTTTAGAAGTTGGGTTTATTTTTCGATAACAGATTGCGATAGTGGCTTTTCCGGTTAACTGGCCGAGATCGTTTCCTGATTAGCAACTATTGCCCAACACCATAATTCCCTTGCTTTCTGGGAATTTATACCGCAACAGGACCGCATTTTGATTATATATTCAAAAACGAGGAAAAATAAACGAATTCGTCAATTTTCAATAAAATTTATTATTGTAAATATTTGTAATTTTATTGGCAGAATTTGTACAACGCTTTGCGGGGAATGTTAGTTGTATTTTTATCAATACTATACTATTTATTTTTTATTAAATGTACATTATAAAATTTTTGTACGTTATGGCGTATAAAATGTATACTATACAATTATAGCAAACGATAAATTTATCGTTATTTTTTTATTTAAAAAATTTACACGATCTCTTAACAAAATAACATTTTCTTCATAAATATGTACACAGTAAAACATAATGATTTATTGCAAATATTCTTTATACAATGAAAAAATATTTAACACTAATATTAAAAAATTAATCAATAATAGACAATTTACTAATAATATTAAATAAAATTAACACAACACTATTATGAGATTCTTTTTTTAATAAATTCATAAGTATTATATATTTATCTTCAACTTAATTTGGGGGATTGATCAAATAGGTATTAGAATTCTCAAAGTTACGCACATACATATGTATGTACATACATATGTATATATATATATATATATATATATATATATATATATATATATATATATATATATATATATATATATATATATATATATATAATATTTTTCATTATTTCCTGATATTATTATATTACATATGTACATACATATGTATATTTAGAATATGTAATATAATATTTATGTAGAACTCACTCATTTATTTTTTCGGTAATATTTGTTTGTAACTTTATTTATTTTACATTGTTTGAGAATACATAATTTATTTTCATGCTTTGAGAAATAGCATTCTAATTGAAAAATTAGCTTTGTTGTTTATAGCTTTAGTTCATATTGGCATATTTGATGGCACAACTGCGAATTGTACAACCTGTATAATTATTTAGGCGAATTATGGCGAATAAGAAAGTCGAATACAAAAAAAAAATTATTAAATTATAAGGAACAAACTGCTATCATTATCAATACCCAATATTCTTTTAAAATAAATTAAATAAAAAAATTTGGCAAGACTTGCACAACTAATTAATTAACATAAGAGGAAAACACCCATCGTCGAGATTCTTTCTATTATAGTTATTAAAACAGTAACTATTTGAGCTTCAATTATTAAATAAAATAATGTTTATGCAGTATTTAAAAAAATCACATTTTTTTATTAACTAATCACAACAGGTCAATAAGGTCTCCAAACACTGGATGGATCGGTATTCACGTTGGACACTGGCATCAGCGTACCCCTAGAATGATGTGCAGATTCATTGTCACTCTGAACCATACCACTTTCACTTTCAGGACCTCCTATGCTCAATGGTTGCATGGCAGATCCTCCTAGTCCTATTTCAATACTTCCCTTTACGGAGGTAGCCGAGCTGATGGTGAGCGGACTCTCTCCAGAAAAGTACTGATCCAACTTGTCAGTCGAACCATGCAAATGTAGATGTATCTGGTTCTGATTGACGGTCGAGTACAGATGGGGGTAGAGGACCATCGTGGGAGCCGGTGGGCTGATGTAGGGCGTCTGTTGGGCGCAGTTGAGGTTGGTGTTGTTGTTTATAGGCAGATTATTGTACTGGTAGTTGTTGTAGGTATTATAACCGTTGGACGACCAGGAGTTGGAGTAGTTGACGTAGCCGTTGTTGGGATCAGGTGGGGCGTAGCGTGGTGTAAGTATCGGTTCCAATTCAGTAAGACCAGCAGCTCCAGATGGGTGGGTGGGAGTTCTGGACCCGTAGGGAGGAGCCCCCGGAGGTGACAGACTCGCGTATTCCGAATGAGGATGGCCACAACTGCTGTCAGGCAAGACTGAAATGAAAAAAAATAAATGAAATGCATCAATTAGGCAATCGTTAAGCGTAAACAGACAAAGACAGTCGCAGATCCTTGATCTAAAGTTGAGCACTGGTATTTCCACTGTGTTCGTACGTGCGTGGGAATGTAACGCCAGATCAGTCTGCACTGAACACACCAAAATCAGTACACGTTAATGTGTTGTTGTGTAATTGTTGACTACAGTTTTGCTCTCACGCTGCTTCTTTAAATGCTAACTGTTGTCCAGAAATTATTGTTAAGTGCTTTTTCACAAATGACTACCTGTTATTTCGATGACAATTTAATAGTCAATATTGTTGATACTGAGCAATAAGACAATGCTAGGATATTCACCAATTTATTGAAAAAAAATATTTCTCTAAAAGAGTGAAATTCGTGGGATCCTTTAATATTTTTGAAATATCCTCTATTTGAAATACATTTAGTGATAGCCATATGTACAAAAATATGTACATGATTAAGTTAAATATGATTTTTTTTAAATGAGAAGAGCAAAATAAAAACCAGCAACATAGCTCAGTGTATAATAGTGTATAATTCTAACAACTGATGGGTCACGGGTTCGATCTCATAGAAATGTATTTATTTTATATTTTATTCTTATAGAAAATACTTCACAGTATGATTATATCTCAGAAGATTGTTCATATTTTATTATAATATTCGCGCTTAATGGGCTCGAATTGATAAATATAGGGTTTATGATGCCTTGTATTTTTTGGTGATTAGTCTAAAACTATTACAGAAGATATTCAATTTAATTAAAAAAATCGATCACATCTTAAGAGGGCTGGACAGCAGCGCCTTGTCCATACAAACGTACTATACTTCTCCCTTCCGCAATTATGGCACTAGAGAAATTATTTTTTAATATGCTATGGATATTCACCATTGGGGTGCATCTATCGTTTTACTTTTTTTGATTAATTATTTTTTATATCAGCTAGGAGCCGCCAAACATCTATAAAATCGCCTCTTTTTTACACCCACGAAACGAGTCCAGCGTGCTTATTTAACGGTCAATTTAAAAAAAAATACGCCGATAGATGCACAGAAAGTATTTTTCTCATACCGATGAAATTTTTTTAGTAAAAATTGGTCCAGTTTTGGAGGAGAATATAGTAGAATACGAAACCTCGATTTTGTCAATTTAAAATACGTTTTATCTGGTCGAAGCGCAACTGTCGCATTCACTCAATATATATATATTGATATATATTGTCGCATTCGCTCAATATATACATACACTCAATATATATATCGAAGAAAGGAACGGTAACAAAATTAAGGTTTCAGGTGTACAGCCCTCTTAAGACTTTTTACTATTAATGTTAATATATTATATTTTTATTCAATTAAAATAGTAAACATTAAATTGGAATGTATGCATGTTCACTTGCACAACATAATTTGTCTCTATGGAGAAAACGGTTTCAATTAGGAATCAGATTTTTTTTAGTGTCTTAGCGTATAATGCTAATAAATGAAGGGTCACGGTTTCGAGCTCTGACCCAGTGTTGCTGGCCAGACCTTGGATATATGAAGCTCCAGGTCGATCGTTTGATATCATTGTTGGAACGGTTCCTACCAAATAGGACACCAAGCCTAATTTGTCACTATTATTTGAATTTAATTTTAAATTTATATATACATATGTATATATGTATACAGTACATACATATGTACAAAGTTGGCCATAGGTTTCGTCTTGGGGGAAATGCAGTAATGACACCCACTCCATGGTAAAAATAAATTAAAAAAAAAGTATTTCTTGAACTACTTACTAACCAAAGAAAGTGATTCACAATTTGAAAATTGTACTGTTTCTTCACAGATTACTTGGAATTTTATATCGAGTTAGCAATTGAATAATGAGACGATATTCCAATATTACATATATTCGTGGAAAAATTATCCACGCGTGACATCATCGACCTCCTAGCTGGGTTAGACCTATTGTCATAATAGGCCACGATCAAAATTCAGATTTGGGGTTTGGTAATAATAGCGCTGCACGCGAGATAATTCTTTAAGTTATTACCATCTGCTTTTACGTTTTTGCTATTGATCTCCATCGGCTTTTCGTGGAAACCTCTGATAAATCAATCGAACGCTACTCGCGGAAGATGCCCAGATCTGTCTGCGGTGGGTCACCCGGAAACTGGAAAATCCCACACGGGGAAAGCTGTCGGAATCGATTGTCAATTCGTCTAGCTATTATCAAAAAGGTGATGCGGAAATTGTCAATTACGATCGATCAAAGGTCATGGAAGTCAGTGGCACCAAATCAGAGCGACGAGG
Source organism: Arctopsyche grandis (assembly GCF_051622035.1). Lineage (NCBI taxonomy): Eukaryota > Metazoa > Arthropoda > Insecta > Trichoptera > Hydropsychidae > Arctopsyche > Arctopsyche grandis. The sequence continues at coordinate 17,784,946 of NC_135363.1, read as the reverse complement.
ATTATTATATCACTTTTACCTTCACACATTTGTTATGAGAATTAAATAATAATTACCTGTAGGTAAGTGTAGGGTTGTATGATCAGTGGGATCACAATATGTTTGTAAAGGTGAACCATACTGTGTTCCAGATCCAGTATAGCCAGCCCATTCAGCAGCGCCCATGATATTTGTATCTGTAATAAATATAAATTGTTACAAATTTGATGGAATTATTCACGAATCATATTACAAAAGGTTTTGTTTTAAAAAAATGTCGGGATTGTGTGTATATTTTCTAAGAACGTATCCTAATTTGTTATCGCCATTCAACCGCAATTTTCTTTGATTTGATAAAAAAGAATATCATGTACATTTTTAAATACCATATTATGCGTTTGTAATTTACAAATGTAACAATAATTTCAATAAAAAATTATACCTACATGTATTATATTACAGCAATTTTAGCGATAATATTGTATTATATGTACATATGAGCCGTTGTAATTGAAAGTGGCATAAGTCCACTTTTCTTCATTTCGAGAAATATCTCGCAAACAATTAAACGTTTTGCGTTTCACAATATTTAAAAATACTGGTGGCCTGTAATACGTTTATTCTGCTTTTCCGAGATTCTGGAGATATTGAATTAAAATAAGTGATAACAATTTGTGAATTATGTCATACATAAATAGTGTGTTGGAACTAAAAATTGGACTTCCGCTATTCTTGAATGTAACGACTCATATCAGTCATATGTACAAAGGAAAACATTGTGATATCATACACAATAAGTGCGTATTTTCGTCTTTGGTTTTCCAACGTCATGTCAGGTCGAAAACTTTTGAAAATATCGTTGCAAAAATCGGTGCACGGCGTTGACAGAATTGTATTCAATTTTCATCTGTTCACATCAAAGTGAGGTTTACAAGTCAGGTCGTCCGCGGTCGGGCTACTTAGAAAAGTTAACGAGTTACACGAGCCGTGCCGGCCAATAATAAGGGTATTATTGTTGTTCTACGCCCGGAACAAGAGCTGAGGGTTGTTCTGATGCACTATTGTGTAATTCGGCGGTGTTTATACCTGAGGAAGAAGGAAAACGCCTTTGTGCGCGCCCTGTAATTAGGCAACACCGATCTTTTGTTCGGCAAAGTTCCCCAAATAGGGCCTTTGATGTATTCGTTCGTATGTGTATGTATGTGTTTCTTACGTTTTGGCGGTAGGCGGAGGTGTATAGTATACCTTTGTGCAATTCCGAATTATTAAATAAAAATAATTTGTGTACATTTTTTAAACGGTTACCTGCACACGCCCCTGGAAACTACAGACACGCCGAATCGGCTCGTTGACTTTTAAACTACCCTAATCCAGCATGCACTACGTGATCGATGCGTTCTCGTCCAATCTTTACAATAAGATCAGAAATTCAATAATGCCAATTTAATGATAAATGCATGCGCCCGGCTTGAGGCACAAAAATATTAAGTTGGACACGATATTAAGGGTAGAATGCTGGGGATATGCAGAGAGAGACACTATCCGAGTAGTACAGAATGCATGTATACATGAAGTATAGCTTGGTGGTTGCGTTAATGCTAACCACAGAGAGCTTTTCGGGCTCAAACCCTAGTGTGACCTGATATGAAAAGAATTTATTCGGAAGTATTTCTGTAGTACTGCTGGTCAGACTTGGAAATTTGTGACTCTAAGTCGATCGTTTCCCATAAGAGTGTGCCAATTTATCGGATTTCATTGTTGAAACGATTCCTCATGAAATTAACAAAACCGCCCAGGGGCAACCAATAATGAAATCAGATAAATTGGCAAACGTTGATAGGAAACGATCGCTTTGGAGTCACAAGTATCCTGTCTGATCAGCAGCACTGCAGAAATGCTCCGAATAAGTTATTTTCAAAGCCAGGGCTCAAACCCGGGAACCTCTCGTGGTTAGTATTAGCGCAACTGCTGGCTAAGATAGGAAAAAACGCAACAGAAAGACATCGAAGTTAATTTTTAAACATCAGTCTTTGGATGAAATTAGCACTACTAATGATATACGCAGGTAGACATCAATACATCCGGAAAGTGTATATAAAGCACATGAATAATTTGAGATTAGGAAATTTATTCATAAATATGTAAAATACATATATGAGCGTGCTGAAGATTAGTCATAGTTCGATGCAAGACAAGTTCACTTCAAATAAATCTGTAAATTATTTAAATAAACAAAAATTATTGATACGTGAAAGTAAATATCTTATGAATAGAAATTCAATTTGCACATGTTAATGATAGGTAATATTTGTGATTTTGTAAGTTTTTGGAAATAGATTTAGAAACGCTGCTTGTGCCGATACGATAACGAGCTCGAAATAGTATGATTTTTTTCAATAAATATTAGCGGTCATTTATGAATGAAAATAAATTAGCATTATTAATTTTTGCGGGTCGGTCCCTTTTACCTTTTTTTTTGTTCGGTGGCCCACACCTTACGTTTTTACGAGCGTTTCCGATAGTTAAAAGTGTTTGATAATACATGAGACACTTCCTGTCGCCTGACATCCCAAACGAGAATATTCCTGAATAAAAATCTTATAATGAGCGATTTCCAAGAAAATAAAGGGGTCCAATAGAGACGTCGACCGCCAGAAAAGCTAAGGAATCATTGATGATTATAACACGTCATAAAAGTGATCGACAATAATACGGAATAAAATCCCTCGATTCTCAGTATAGGCCTTATTAATTCGTAAGGGGATGGGCGTTGTGAACGGCTTCTTCAAAGAATCTTCGAATCCTTCAAAAATTGTTTTACGATCATCTTCCTTGTAGTCTCCAATAGAGCCTACAATAAAACTAATCCGTCGGGATGATTATTCCAAAATTTTCTATTCAATCAAATAAAACCATGTAGCGAATCGCATATTTATTTCATGTAAATGTAAACTTTCCGAAAGGCTTTTAGAGGCTATTTTGAATGGGAGACGATTCGAAAACAAAAACCGGATGTTCTCAATTTTTGGAGCACACATGCATAGCTCAGTGAGCACGGTGTCGTTCACGGTATCATCCATGGCTTCAGATCGAAAAAAGTGTGCTTTTCAAAACCTGATTTTTTTCTCATGTCGACCGCGTATATATTACATATCAAAGTAAAACCTTCTTAAGTTTCCAAGACTAGCAGGTACGACGCGTCCATTTGAGGTCTCTTTTTGGACCTCACAGGAAGAGTGACCCCGTCGAGAATCCGTACAAATTTCGAGTTGAAAAATCTCAAGAATGTCCTTTATATAATTATTCGACTTCTAATGAATACTAATATGACCGTGGCTGCCAAATCAGGCGATGATTAAACGTCAAAGGTGGCATAACTAATGCCCAGTGGTGAAGTCGGGCCAGGTCGCCCCCCTGGTACTTCTTTTTGAGCCAGGTCGACTCCGTGGTACTTAGATTGATATAAACATTGTTTTTCGAGTACAATTAAAAAATATTTTGACTAAATTTTCATATAAATTTTTTTATTCCAAATATTGTGAGCTGACTCTCGTTCTAACACTCGATGACCACAATCAAATAGTAGTCTAAGCACATTTAAAACTTAAAAGACGTTTAATGAAATTTGTCGGTTTTTTTTTTAATCTAAAACCACCCAGAACTATTGACCATACGCACATGACGATAGATAAAATGAGGGAACTCAGCTTAAATGAATAGTCATCTCTAAATTCACATGTTAAAATTTGATAGTTTTTTGAAACATTTGTTAGTTAAAATTTGATAGTTTTAGCATTGATAAAAGCAAATGTTACTGTTGACACACAAACACGGGTTTTGCAAAATCAAAGATGTTGAAGAGGATGCATTATGGAAGCTTTTATCAAATATAAAAAAATACATCATAATTTCAACAAGTAAGAATATTTGTTAATTATTACTTGATTTTTTTTATAAATATTTGAATTACCAATATTACGATACAACTTTTTTTTAGTAAGGAAAAAAGCGGGGTGGGGGGGCGGGGCGTAAAAATTAAACACCGACCTGGTTCTTTTTTATTTAGCACTACACCACTGCTAACGCCCCCACAACATGTAAGGTAGGCTTATATCTAATGGGGTATCCATACAAACAAAATAAACGGCGAAAATATTAATTAAAAACTATAATGGTACTAGAAAGCCATCATGTTATTATGCTTCACATTTTCACACGAAGCACATATGTATTGAATGTACATACATATGTACATATATGTAGATAAAATTATATTAATGTTTTCATTTATATTAAAATTTATTTCTTTATACCTATACATATGTGCATAAACATCGTTTGAGAACATTTGATTTTGATTCATCGAAAAATTTCAAGTCTTGACCTACGAAACTAGTTTTCGCTACACAAAGTACAGTTTATGATGTCGTTGATGAAATGGGTGCTGTTTTTGATTTTGATAGCGCACTGCGAGTTTTTACCGTACCGGAAATGCCTGTATAATAATTGCCTAGAGCGCGATTGACCTACTGAAGTTAAAAGGTCGAAAGAATGCAAGGATATCTCGTCTCGTAGCAAAATCACTAAAGTAAACGTGTCATTCCGATTAGGCGAATGATTCGACTCCCGTCGTGTCATTGAACGTTAACAATCCTTTTTCATAGCGGGTTCATCGTTTCGCATTTTATTCGCCATTGTGTCGAATTCGTCCTTATTCGTATGTAGACGATCGCGTTACATTTTATTTTTATACTATAAAAATTTATTACAATCACATAAATTTTAATTTTGGGTAAAGCCTTTTTGAGGGAATTGGATTCCACCAATTAGCCAAAAAAGTAAATAATTGCAGTTTGTGTATTTTACTTTTAAATATGTAGATGTCATTTTTTTGATAATTCGATTTTATATACATATGTACATATGTACAAATGTACATATGTACATACATACATATAAGCCTCTTTGTAGTCAACAAAATAATTTTTCACTAAAAAAATAGAATAGAGATCAAAACATTTTGATCAATTTGACCAACAAAATGGTATAAAACTTATTCTCTTAGAAGTGACTTGGTCACAGTATGATTACATCTCAGAAGATTGTTCATGTTTTGCTATAATGTTCGCGCTCAATGAGTTCAAATTGATAAAATCTAGGGTTTACGATGCGTTGCTTTTTTTCACTGTTGGTAATTAGTTCAAAAATATTCCAGAAATGATTCAAGAACACCAGATTTGAAGAATTTCATCACGTCTTAAGACTTTTTGCTATTAATGTTAATCTAATATATATTTTGAACTATTAAAATAGTAAATAGCTAGGAATGTATGCATGTACCTATATAAAACGTACATCACAAATCTATGGAGAAAACGGTTTCAATTTGGGATCAGATGATGATTTATTCTAGTGGCTTCCAATACTTATTTTTCAGCAACATATGTATGTAGCTCAGTGGCTAGCGCATAGTGCTAACAATTGAGTGGTCATGCGTTCGAGCCCAGACCTGGTGTTGCTGGCCAAGGTGACTCTAGGTCGGTCGTTTCCTATCAGAGTTTTCTAATTGATATAATTTCATTGTTAAAACGGTTCCTACCCAATTGGCCATCTAACCCCGTAATGGCATCATGATAAATATGACATTAAAAAAAATAATGACAGTGATATAAGACATGTTAAGTTTGAGGAGAAATTACTTGAATGGAAATTATTTAAATAAAAAACTTGTGTACCTGAGCCATAGCAAGAGTATTAGAATTAAAAAGAGCAAAATTTCAAGTTCAAAAGACACTTCAAAACAAATCAAGAGATATCCTCAATTTAGTCATCGTCGAATCGTCACCGGTCCTTTCCCAGGCTGATTGTTTATTCGGCACACACCCGTCAATAAACAATTGAGTAACATACATGAGCGCTTATGAATATTTAATCATTTCATAAACGGCATATAATATAAATATAAGACAACCGAATTATGTACAACGACGCATACGCACTCCAATATAGCCACCTACCAACATAATTAGAAGTCTATGAGGGTCGTGTGAATCAGAGGACTTTCAATATTCCATCATCATCCTCGTCATCCATGGATCGGAAGTCAAACAAGAGGAAAACGGAGGTATCGTAAAATTAGTCATGCAGTGTTTATTTTCCCATCACATTTTCGCAAAGTGCAATACACTTAAGCCGAAATATGATAATTGCGATCAGTGCTAATGTATCGCACAATAGACATATTTGAATAACCCTATTTGTATTCAAATACGCATTCGGGGTTGTTTTTCAATCATATTTGTTTATTGTCGTGTGACATTTAGGAAAAATTTCGATACACGAGTGAAACACTTTAATTTTTATTTTTCAATTATTATTTAAAAAATACCCATATATATAAAAAAATCAATCTATTTTATTTAAATATAAATGATAAATGTTTTCTTGAATGAAAGTTAAGAAAAAAATACGTTTGATAATAGATTTTCAATGCACGTCTTTGACCTGTACGTGTTGTATGTATTTATAGGCATTGAGTAAAGTTCAAGTGTACCCCAAAATTCAATATTTATTGCCTAATATAAAAAGAAAAATAAATATAAAATATATTTATCGATTTAAGTAAAATGTATAGCATCAAATTACAGAAATAAAACATGTATCGCAAAATAAAATATGTGTTCTGAGATTTCTACGAATGTGTCTGAAGAAAGTTCATACGAAATGACACAATCGCGCACGTGGATAATCGTCGCATGTTTTTTTCGGGAAAATCCCAAAGTTTAAAAAAAAGACAAACATACACAAGGCACCGTGTATTACGAATAAATGCAAATCGGCCAAATGTTAGCATTCCAGTGGCGTAGGATGAGAATTTTTAATGAAAGGAACGACTGCGAATGCCGAACGGCACACTCCGTTAGAGCAGTACTGAGCTACAATTTAAATCAAGACAATAGTATGTATCTACAGGTACTTCCATACATTCTTATATATGTATATTGTAGTTATATGTATATTACATGTATGTATGTAGTTACATATGTATATTGTAGTTATATATTTAAATTTTTCTACATACATGTAAGTAGGTATGTGTGTGGAAGTTCCCTTATGAAATATCGCAAATATTATTTAAGGAAATTCTAGGTAACACAAACAAAAGGTTTGTTGTGTTTGATTGCTACTTCCCAGAATGGAAGGATATGTACGATCGATAATGCTGACCTGCTGGGATGCACGTATGATTTTTATAGTACGTAGAAGTCTTACTTCGAATCTTTCTAGGATTAGGTTTGTACGAATCGTGATTATAGTCCCACACACAATATTAATGAAAGCATTGAGCCGGCTTATACTTCGATCACTGGGTTCATTAATTGAAGCTTTGCACTTCAAATTAAAATTTTCAACATGACACGACGAGAATTATAATATGTTATGGCTATACAATATGACAAATAAAACATTCTTACTTTATCTACATACATATGTACATACATACATATGTGCGTAGTAACAATAGATGAAGTTTTGTAATCATGCGAAAATTCGACCTCGAGATTTTGACTGATTTGAACTCATAATCGATCACTAATCAATCACGTTTTCATGGTTCAGAAAAAAGTGTGTTTTTTACTATGTGTGCCTGAGTATTTTGGAGATAATTAGAATACCGCTATTAGTTACTTAAATATAATGACGTAAATTTCTTTCAATTTTTTTATTAAATAAATCATCTACACACAAGACGAGTGGTACTATACTGATCTAGAAATATCAATTATATAAATACGTAATTATTATATATTTTTACATTAAACACGACTTTTATGGTCAAACTTGTACTAAGTAAATTTTACAGATGTAAAATTTACATTTTAAGCATTGACACAAGGCAAATACAATCAACATTCACAGAGACATCTATGGAGAAATTTGCAGCATTTATAAAATCAGCGAAACATCGAAATGCTGAGTAGGGATGGGGATGCCAATTTTGCAGGAACCATTTCAATGAAAATCAGATAAATTGGCAAACTGTGATAGGAAACGATCGATCTAGAGTCACACACCAAGGTCTGGCCAGCAGCAACCAGTGGGACTCGAACCTGTGACCACTTTGTTCTAAAGCATTATATGCTAATCATTAGTCCATGCTATTTATTGTCATGCTTATTTTATGTGAATTTTTGGGATAGTTTTAAATAAAATCGGAATCGCTAAATGTTTCATCCCAATGAATTTTTCCCACTACCAAAATCTTCACTTGCATAAAATAATGCCAAGAAAAACTGAAATGGTTCAGCAGCAGAATAGGTAGATACTTACGCATTATAAAAATAAACCATTTGACTTGATAGTAAAAATAATCGAAAAAATCAGCGAGATGATTCTATTGACGATGGTTGTTTACTTTTTGCAACCATAATTACGAGAAAAAGCGACAAAAAATTAAGAATCGTGTTTATTTATCCGTGACTGGATTCACTGAATCAAACTTTATAGTTAACGTTGCTTTATTGAAATGCTAAAAAAGTATAGAAATATAGAAAACATATTACGGATCCGAATTTAGTATTCATCACTGGATTTGACAATGAAAACCACTTATACGCGATGCTCGTCAGACGAAAATTAAAATTTATGGCTAAAATTGTGACAATTGACACTATGTTACGGAAGACTAGATTTTGGAATTATTAGCGGTCGTGCGAGACCGATATAATAAATAGTATGACCGTTGATGCTGTAGTAAATTGTGCTTTTACTTTGTCATTTATTTTTGCCTGATTAATTGCACATTGTATTTATGTATTGCCCCCAAATAAATAGAAAAATTTAGTTAATTTCTACATATAAGTGATGAAAGGCAGCAAAAATTTTTTTCATATGATTTTATTCTTCGTGAAAATCTGTGATACCGACTCAAGCTGTACTATTAAAACTCACTGTAGTGAGTGGGTGTGACCAAGACGGCGTTACACTGATTTCGCTGCTGTATTCATACGGTGCGTTATTGTTGTATTAAATGTCAATAAACGACGTATTAACATACAAAGGGTGATGGGACTTTCGATGAGACAAAGCGCGCTATAATGATGCCTCGATAATGATGAAGGTGTCATGTTGCTTCAACAATGCAACTGGTCGACTGGCGACCAGATTACCAGTCTGTTCACTGCCAAATTCCAATGACTCATCCCACGATCTGGTGAGGTGGCCCGGCAAACAAACTGACCATCATCATTGATGGTCCAGTGCGAATATGTGTGTGCTATTAGTATTACGCACATAAATTTACCGCAATGTTTACCTACACATCTTGGGGTGAAGGTAATATACAAAATAAGAGTGCGGGAAAATTTTTTAATTTTCAATTATTTTATTCATATCCTTTTACAATGGTTCCCGGAAAGATGCACTAATTTGCACTGAATGGTAGCGTAGTTTCTTAAAAAGAACTTACGCAATAGAATTCCACAAAAAAAGGTTAGCACCCTCGTATAACTTATAAATACCCCTTGACGCTTTTTTGTGGAATTCTATTGCATTAGTTCTCTTTGAGCATCTTTGAAAGTTTGGATGTCTTGAGAGTACAACTATCTCGAATGCAGTTTTCCGGTCACCATTTATCAACGCTAAAGAAGCGCAACTAATAAATTAAAACAAATTGTTTGAAAAAAAATTATATCTGGATTGTATTCAGTGCTAGATTAGGCATAGGACAGTTAAAGGTTAACAATCTTAATCGTGATATATTATATAAAATTAGTATTCATGACGGTGCATTGGGTGAGTAAAAAGCTAGTGTTTACATTCAAATTTTGGGTCTAAAAATAGACTGTGTACTAAAAAAAGTGAACAAACTCTGATCTGATACATACATATGTACGCCATATTATAAAAATATTAATATTATACATGCGTGTGTGTAATATGAATGCTTCTTAGTCATGTGAGATTTCACAGCCACTGGTTTCACTACGAGGGTATAAAATATCCGGGAGTCCTATAGTAAGAACTATGGTATTACCGTGATATTGAATGACGCGTTACGTGTCGCTCGCATCTAGTCGGTTTCATTAATATGATCGATGTCGATATCGATCAATCAGGATCTTTAAGATCCTGTATTTAATAATTCAAAGATGGCTTCTATTATAGATATAGTGTGGCAACGACGAGAAAAAAACCTCGATAGTGTACATATATTATACTAATCGATTTTCTCGAAAGGGAAAAGGGTTATAATAATACGTTATACGATACATTCCTCACAGCAGCAAATCAACGAAAACTTTAATTCAAGTTAATCAAAATTTTATTTTACATGTGTCACAAATGTCACAAGTATTATACATACATAGTATCGGCTTAAAATCCGGTCGATAAATACGACCGGACAGGTTGATTGATCGAATCGAGGCAGCGAGATGATTTTGCGCAAACAACTGAACCAGTTGATCGCCAATTACTGTAGTCGAAAGTGAAAATAAGTTTCGAATCAATTCTAATGAAATCACTGACGCATTGAATCGATTTCGTTCATAGGATAATGAATCGAAAATTCCCCCCCCAGTCGATCGAAGCAAATGTATATATGTAAATATGTACATATGTATACCAAGGTCAAATGGGTTTTTAAATTGCAAAACAAAATATGTATATATGTATATACATATGTCAATTGAAATGCATTTATTTACGTAAGAATTCCTATGCAACAACTGTATTATGTATTATCAGAAATTTAACAAATTTTAATTATGAGGAATCATACATATTTTATGTGAAAATATGTACATATGTTTGTATATTACTTTCACACGGAACACTTGCACAAATAAGGTTGCACGATTCGAATTCTGGATCTGTGATTCATCACGTGTGATTCAAACGATGGCAATTTTGACTTTAATGAATTTCATCAATTATGAATTTAAGTTGCTAAAGCGGCTTTCTCAAGGAAATCTTTGAGAAATATTGCAATACAATATCAGTTTCACAAGTGGAAAAATCCACACCTGCAATATAAAATAAAAATATTGGAATGACTGATATAAACTGCATTTAAATTATATTTTAATGAATAAATAAGGATTTGCATTTTAGCTGCAATACATAAAATAGAGTTACAAAACCTCTATATCTGTTTGGAAATATAAAAGTTATTGATATTGATATTGAAGGAGAATCAATACAGACAGAATATTGGGATTACTGATAACAGTTTGGCTGTTCGTCGGTTTCAAAACAATTGTAAAAAAATCTGTAAATTAAGTCATCGTATGTCTATAATCAATTTTCTTTATAAAAGATTTTGGTATTCATTGCGAAGTAAAAACTTCTTAGAAGTGAACATATTAGTATTCGTATAAAAATGTGATGCACGTTTATCAAACAAAAACAGCGCTTTCTGTTTCAAAACAGATCGTATCTCCATTTAAAAGCAACGAGTTTGTTTTATTAATTAGTCTGTAAAATTACATAAAACACTGTCCAGGAAAGTGCTTTGATTATCAATTAAAAATCATCACAAAACAACTGTTAATTAAAATTTATAATTTTATAGAATTATAAAATGACGCTAATATACATATCTACATATATATAAAAACAGTTCCATCTAATCAGATTTATATAACTATCGACTTAATCAATTATATGCATTTTAGTTTCGATGTTATAAAATGTACGTATGTAAACATCTATAATTTTACGTAATATTACTGTACAATCCCATTAGCTATACCTATATGTATTTAGCTATATTCTTTATACGTCATGTAAAATGACGTACAAAACCGGTACAAATATGTATGCAAATTCGATTGTGACGACACGACTTCGTCAAATGACGTTGATTTGGTCGCAAATTTTCAATTTTTTCTCATTTTCGACACTACGAATCCGGTATAACGATCGGCGTAAACATTACGTAGTGTGATGTCATTGAAAAGTATGACTAGTTTGGACCAGAGACGGGGAACTACTCGTTTCTGAGACCAGACGTTATTTCCACTATACGTGTGATTGAATATTCAGTTAACATAAACGTTTATGCTTAGGTATTAATCATTGGAATTACTGATTTAGTATAATAATATTAATTGGTACTGACTGAGCAAATTCATTAAAACATGGTTAATGATAGTCAACAAGATTCATAATAAAGCATTCTATGTTTCCATAATGAATTGAATATATTATTTTGTATTATCTTTGAACACGTATCGTATCATATTTATCAAAGATTTTGAGCGTTTTAATAACTAAACTTGATAAAATTAAAAAGTTTTTATACAATAGTTTTACTGTCTATCATTTGATGTTATTTATCAATAATTCTTCATATTTAGGACAAATAAGAGACATGTCCCGGTAGTAAGTAAGAAGAAATAATGAGACGTATGAAATTAGGATGGAGTGCATTTGGACGAATGAATGCTGTTTTTTTACACAAAAAATGCCACTTTGCCCAAATAAAAAGATCTTCAGAAAGAAAGAAAGAAAAATATTAGGTATGGATGTGAAACTTGGATATTGAACGCCAAGATGCTACACAAAGTCCAATGCACCCAAAGAAGTATGGAACGCTGTATGCTTGGCATAACGAGAACAGACAGGAAGCGGAATACTTGGGTGAGAAGTATGACAAGGGTAGTGGATATAGTGGATAGAGTGAAGATATTGAAATGGCAATGGGCGGGCTACGTGGTTAGAAGAATGGACGAAAGGTGGACAAACGAAGTGCTAGAATGGTACCCGGGAGAATGCAAAGGGGTTAAAGGAAGTCTGCAGAGAAGTCGGGCACACGAAATTAAGAAAATGTGTGGGGTGAGATGGAAGATAGTTGCGCAAAAGAGAGACAAGTGGAAGCGTGTTGGAGAGTCCTTCATCCAGCAGTGGATGGTGAATGGCTGTAGATGATACTTCTCGAGTAATTATTCTTATTCTCGCATGGAAAGAAACACGAAGGCAAAATGTTTTGTAGGAAGTATGAAATTTTTTATAGGAAATAAGATCCAAATATTAAATAATTATTGTAGTATATGTAATAATGCTTATAAATCATTAATTAAATTGTTTGAATTTAAATTTGAAGCTGAAAAATATACCTTGGTTAAGGTTAATAAGATTGAGATGGGAATACTAAAGAAAATGTGTAAAACGTATTGTTTTAAAGTTACAAATAAGAAAATATTTCAATGAAACATCAGATGTGACTATAAATATGTAATTCTTACAACAAACTAAAACTAATTATGGATGATGTTAACCGAAGAAACAACGAAAATATAATTTACCGGAAGGGTTTGGGAAGTGCACAAGGTTCATGTTCTGGGCGGTAATTTCCATGATGGTTTTAGCACAGGATCTAGCATATAATATATGTAAATAGCTTATAACACACTCACCCAATGACACAGGTGCGAATATTTATTGTGTCAATGTCAAACTTGCGATTTTTTCGTACGACTACGTACACGCGAACGCACGTAAGGAACCTGTCGCTAATTAACCGTGCATAATGCAAATAGTCGAGTGAAATTGAGTGTGGAAATCCCGTGGCCAGTTTCATTCATACGAACGTTCATTCAATAAAGTGGTTGCGTCAAGTTTTGGGCTCGTGAGTAATAGAAAACGGCGATGCGGCCCAGTCGATATCGTGATTAACGGGGCCCTACTAGGAAATCGTTTCGATTGAATCACCGGCGAATTTTATACGAAACGAGCCCAAAAAAATTTATCGCACAGCACTATTAGATATTTCTTGCGATTGTCCGACACTGGAATGCCTAATTTCCGTTTTGGTATTTTAGACAATGGACGTTTTCCATGTAAGCTTTCCTAGAATGTGGAACGACAATTGTCGACATGGTCACACATTGAAAGAAACGAGAAATTAATATAACATAATCATTATCAATTTAATCGTATTATAAATCATTATCATCATCATTATTTACAGCCATTCGCCATAAACCATGTGATCATTCATAGATTTTTAAGCTATTAGCATACCTTAAAAATATAAAAAAAATATATTGAAAATCAATTTTTACAAAGCTCTTATTACAATTTTTTTTTTACACATACATGAATGCATAATAAAAACATTTTCGTATATATACAAACTATGTACGTTTAGTTTAGAAAAACCGTTTCGGTCATATAAGGATCCCGTTTTGAGTATATCCACTATGAACAACTCTCATTTATCTCATCCCACATATTAATCTAATTTCATCCACCCATCTTTCTTGCGGCCTTCCTTCCACCCTTTGACATTCTCTCGGTTATCATTTCAGCACTTCTTCTTTCTACTCTTCGTCCATTCTTCTAGCTACGTGGTTTTTGCTACAAATTTGATCTCTTCACCCTCTCCACTATTACAACTACCTTTGCTATACCTATGTATGTATATATGTACTTTTCACCCATCTATTCCGTATCCTATTTCTTATTATTAACATATATTAGCATACCATACTTATTTGAGAGCATTGGATATTTTGGCGTTCAATGTCCTCATCAAAGATGGCGTTGGAAGGATGCTTTTCAAATAATAATAAACCGCTTAATTAGTGTTCAAAGTAAGATACCACAAAAAGCAAGGATTTTCTAAAAAAAACGTCAATAGGAACCACTTCTCGTGCGGAAAGCACCCATCGACTGCCGACTGGTCATCGCATTGATCGAAGATCTTTTTAGTATTACATATTTTATTTTGTTTATATTTTAATAAACATATACCAGTCTCTTCACAGGTTACTCTAATATGACACTGTGGCCAGATAATATATAAATATATAATACAAGAATATACACAGAATAATACATATTATACATAATCATACGTACATATAAAATATATTTAAAAAAACACATTTCATTTTATTTACCCAAGCTTCACATTGCTACCCAGAATATTTAAAGAAACAAAAAATAAAAATGAAACTAAAAGTGCAAAAACATCAAAAAAATTAATAGATTGTTTGGTATTATAGTGAAAATATCAATGTGATCGCTCGCCAAATTTAAGCAGTGTAAGGCCCGAGCAATGGGTGAAAAAGTATGAGCATTAGTTCTCGCTTTCATGGTATGTATGTATGTACATATTAGATATGTATGTACCCACAAATATACAAAATACATCTGTCTATATTTATTTTTTTTGGAAATGTTTGAAATCTCAATTAAAATGTAAATGTATAATTATAAAGATTTAAATCTGAATATGTATGCACGTATGTATTTATAATGTGTTCAAAACGGATGATTAAATAAATTAAAAATTACTTTCGAACAATCAATAAAGAATAATAATAATTAAGTCTGGAGTAAAAATTATTATTATTAATTAGGTTTTGATCAATTGGAACTAAAATTTAAAACTATAAATATAGTTTCATCTATTAAGTGTATGATAAAAAAACAAGTAAAACTATTACTAATGTAATGAGATGGTATATTATTAGTACATTTTATTCCAAACTAAAGATTAAAAGTATCTACAAGATCACGTTCTTGGTACAAAACTTTCCATACAAATGCGAGCGTTAATGCGTTATTCAAAATATCTACATAAATATGTATATAGAAAAGTATTTATATATGCAAATGCCGAGCGGAAAAGTTTCTCCTTGGAAAACTTCACAGTCACATGTCACAAAATTGAAATAAAAATCTCCCAGATTATTTTTGCTTTATTTTTTAATAATTTACCTGTTAAAACCGCATTTTAATATTTATAGGTACATCAAATCTGAAACAGCACCGGCTTGCTTCAAATAAAATTTCGTACACCCCATAATGTTATGCACACAACGTAAACGTTAAACGAGCCATTGTCGATTATCTACGGTTGTACGTTATTACAAAACAAAACTGTGCAAACTTTCACACACAAACACACGCATACTTACTACCATATAAACATGCAAGCACAAACCTACATACTACTCTTCAGAACCGGCTCGCGAATTATTCGAACAGTTCTATAATTAAACGCTGGTATAATTTGGAGGGGTGTCGGGTGTATCGTCCCTTAACTTGGGTTAACGTTCCAAGAGTTCTCTCCCGTGTTGAGTTGTTAAGTTGTTGGCAGTCTCCGCGGGGTTTGGCTGTCGGTGACACTCTCATAATTGGCTGCTGACTAAAATGGGGTTCGTTTGTTACCCCCAACACTCAAACACGTCCCCCGTGAAACGATATTATTCGTTGGACGGAAAAATCGACGCCCCGACAATGATGATTTTGCAACCGGCGAAAATCCTCAATTTAAAATGGCCACGATTACATTTTCCCGCGAAGGATTGCAAATTCAATGAAACGTACAACATGAAATTAACAGGGCTAAAATTCAGAGCCAGATTTAGATTATTTAACTAACCTTTTACTTTGGGAATTCAATCATGCCAGGCTTTTATAAACACGTGCAAATATATGTATGTACTTCAATTTTGAGGATTACCTTATATGTACACACATGTAGATATCTACACATATGATGAACCAAAGTTGTGGTAAAATTTCTGATATATTTTCTTAGAACTTAGAAATTTGGAGTTTGCATCAAATTTGACACTTATATATTATATAATATCTACCGTTTTGCGAATCCAATTAATAATCAAGGTGTCAGCGGCACAACTTTACTTCGACGCTTTAGTAATTCAGCCGTTTTATCAACATCGTGTATGTGTGCACAAACACACGCGTATATCAATACACGTACCTACTTATCGAACATTTGACAAGTTTAATTTTCGTATAATGAGGAAGAAGGAAGCCACCGGCTGCTGATTTATGCGTGGGCTGTTCGCAACAAAAGCACCTGCAAAACGCCAATACAACATGGCGGCCGCTTAATTAACACGATTTATATGAAAATTCGCCTTTTCCAAACGCACAACAAACACACAGCCATAATAACTAGACGCAAAATATAAATTAATCGAGCAGTGTGACAGTCATAAAAGCGCACGCGGTGGTATATCGGTACAAGTGAAGGGTTAAAATTATTTCAAATAGCATACATATGTACATACATACATATGTATATGTATATTAGATTCATTTAAATTTCAGCCAAACAAATATATCTAAAACGTATATATATATATATATATGCAATCACAAGCTAGGAATGGGTATGATTGAATTAGTGGATTCAATGTGACGTATGAATCACATTATAAAATTTTATAATAACCCAAAATTAGGTCGTGAAGCATTTTTAAAGAGTCGCGAAATATTTTCAACAAAAGCTGTGCGAGCAAAATATATAATATATTTACACTCATTCAGAGTGGTGTAACTAGAAAAATTTGGCTCGCATGCAAAAGTTATCAAAGAGCCCTTTTTTTTCAATGAAATAAATTAACTATTTAAATTTTTTAAATGTCCTTCCTAGCCTATGTAGGTACATATATGTATATATAAGTCCGCCAAGGCATATTTTTACAAACATCTTTTACGGTTCACTTACGATTACAATTCAGCTAAAATTTTGCCTCTTATCCGATCGTTTTCATACTTTGCCATATTGCTCATTTTGGTCATCAATATAAGTAATTTATACATACTTTTGACTGTTTTATGTACATAGGTTAGTGTGAATTGATTTTCATATATTTTTTATTTATAACATTTTTTAAATATTTGGATTTGGAACTCCCGACCCTAAGGGGTCGCACGCACCGCATACCCCCGCATCATAATAATAATGCCACTGAACACTTCTCCACAAGCTTCCATTCGTATCGTTTTTGGGCAACTTTCATCCCACACATTTTTCTGATTTCATCTCCCCTGTGGACTTCCTTGCACATTTTCTTGGGTACCATTTTAGGGCTTCTTTCGTCTATTTATAATCCGTTCTATTAGCTGTGTGACCCACCCATTGCCATTTAAATATCTTTACTCTGGCCATTATATCAACCAACTTTGTCATATATCTCATCCACGCATTCCGTTTTCTATATCTCATCGTTAAGCCAAGCATACAGCGTTCCATATTTCTTTGAGTGCGCTGGACCTTATGCAGCATTCTGGCGTTCAATGCCCAAATTTTGCATCTATACGTCATCACTGGCACGAAACATTGATCGAAAATCTTTTACTTCAGGCATAATGGCATTTGAGATTTGAAAATGGTATTTATACACTGAGACGTATGAAATATCATTTAAATACGTCAAAAATGTACACAAATTATTTAAATAGAATTTCCAAGGGCCTTTTATGAATTTCTCTCACTTTAAAAAAACCAAATTGAAAATGACCTAAGGTGCAGCTTTTCTAAATAGTAACAAGATTTTGATAATATATTAAAACTTACACAAAATACAAGATTCATATTTATAAGATTTAATATTATTATTATTTCATGCATCTAATTTGGGTCATGGCTCAAAAAGGCTAAGAAACCCTGCATTAGAAGCAACCTTGCTTAATATTTTGTAAAATTAATAGCTTTTGATTCAGAAATGGGGTCATTAGCCTGTTTAAGTTAAAGAATCCCAGATATCTGAGGTAAAAGGTCATGTTTCAAAATATGAAAGATCAATTTTCGATTGCGCGCGCCCAAGTGTGAGAATCCACGCTCCTGGTGTTCATAATAAATTTTCCCATAGCTCCCTTTGGCGGTTGCTGTAGTCAGTATGAGTATCTCTCATGAGCCGAACATGCTATCATTCAATTACGCCGACAAATTAAGCGATCGCTCGTAAAGGGGCTTCTCGGTCCGAACATCTGGCCGACAGATTCAACCAGAAATTGAAAAAAGGAGTAAAAGAAATAATAATAAAAAAGAAAAATAAAGAAGTGCACTAACAACAACACTGCACAACGAAGCCCAATAAAGTGCGAGCGGAACGGGACCGCAAGATTTTTCGGACGATAGTCGTGCGAAAATCGAGTCTGCGAAGAGATGGAAATGGTATAAAGAGTCGTGTAGGACAGTGGAG
The DNA here is from genome assembly GCF_051622035.1 of Arctopsyche grandis. Classification (NCBI taxonomy): domain Eukaryota; kingdom Metazoa; phylum Arthropoda; class Insecta; order Trichoptera; family Hydropsychidae; genus Arctopsyche; species Arctopsyche grandis. Next base: position 17,765,990 of record NC_135363.1, on the reverse strand, counting down.
TAGCAGATCGGAACAAGGAGCTTCCATCTTGAGCGAATGGTGGGTAATGACCATCATTACCCCGCGGTAATGGTAACGTTTGTAACGCGTGATCGCACTTATACGGCTTACCAACTTGTTTCTCAGCTTCTGATCTATAACATGTTACACACACGCGCACTCATGATAGATAAACATGACCTTGAGAGTCATGTGTTTCAATTTTAAAAGATTCCATAACAAGGGAGGGCTTGAAGTATTGCATAGTGCAGTGGCGTGGCTAGAATTACGTAAAAATGATTAATGAGACTATTTATTTTTTACTAGAACTACTACATATGTACTTTCTTTTACAACAGTAATTTCATTTCAGCTAGGTTTGCTACTCATTGTATAAAGTCCCTATAAATTGACAACTTAATTAATTTAAGTTATCAGCTACCACATAATAGATATACCCTTGCGCTACAAACGATTGCAAACCAAGCAGGCGCATTACTCATTTCGCTGCATGCTCATTTCATACTTTTGTCTCGGTTTTTGCCATTTTAAACTTGCCAGAAAGATCCAACTCAATTTTAAGAATTGCCAATCATCAATGTACATCGAAATGTCATCTGCGCAACCCTATGAATATCTCATCTTTCGTACATGCTGAAATTCAAACAGTTAAGATTCAATTGAAATGTGTATGCAGCCGGGTGGTTTGCAATCATTTGCAGCAAACCCATCTACATAAGCAGTTATTTGTAGTATAATTTCAAAATTAAGGTTTGTAAAATTAAATTCAGGTTTGTAAAATTAAATGAATAAATATAATCGCGTGCTGGCCATTTTACGTTTTTGCTGCCTCGATAGAGATCGTACCTTTTCCAGATTTTTCTTTGATTTTTTGCGAAAGGGATACACCTGGTGATCGGCTCGCGCATTCCCGGTGCGCTTTACGAATCTGCACCCGTAATCGGTGCAGTTTACGCGCGGCCGCTCGTTACGAAAAACCAAAACTCGATACGCATTACGATACTGTGTAACAGATTGCGGTTTCGTAATATTGCATGCGAATTATGCGTATCAATGATATAATTACGCATACATGGACCCCTCGAACAGGTGCGCAGTTTAGTATAATAACTTCTAAACTATTGTACGCTGAATTTCCACGCGTAGTGAAATATATGTAATGGGGGTTAAATTCACGACCATCGTGGCAATATGAAAAGCTTGAATCCTAAGCTAAATTAAATATATTTATATATATATATATATATATATATATATATATATATATATATATATATATATATATATATATATATATATATATATATATATATATATATATATATATATATATATATATATATATATATATATATATATATTGAAGTTTTTATACCGATTGTGTATGAAAATGTAACAGTAACGACGATTTTAATCTTATCGAATATCCGTTCACCACTTTATTCACACATCCTCTTTCCTTAGAAACCGCATTTCGGCTCGATGGAATCGAAATTGTTTTATTTTTCATTTAAACGCTTAATCGACCGGATGCCTCGGTGATAAAATTAATATTTTATAAATAAATATAAGATATCAACTATCAAAGAAAATAATTATACACACTGACACATGCGAACATATGTACATACGTTCGTGCAATGGAAGTGGAATTCATTTAATTTAAATTTAGGTCCATGCATATGTCTTGCTTTATTTTAAATATATATATATATATATATATATATATATATATATATATATATATATATATATATATATATATATATATATAAATAAAAATAAAAATAAGAGAGGAAAAAGTAAACAAGAAAAATAAAAGAAAATACAAAGAGATAAAAAATAACAGAAAAATGATAACTAAAAGAAAACGAATATATATAGAAAGAAATTAAGATATAGGAAAAGAAGAATTATAAAAATTCTATGTAAACTACATTACAATATTGCGATAATACCCGTTTCCGCTATTTTTTTTAATCATTGCAACCCGGAGTAAGCATACATAGAGGATGAGTTATGCCTAATAGTTGGTGTATAAGCAAACTAATTCGTTTTTCAATTTGTTCTTTTGTGTACACTATAGTTGGCTAGATTGGTTCGTAAGTGAACAAACTAGCCATTACATATAACATACATATGTAATGGATAACATAAACTAGTATTTTCATAAATTGGACCGTAACATATATATAGTATGTACATATGCAAAAATTTTCGTTTTTCCTTGTTTAAAATTAAAATGTTTAAAATTTCATGGTTTATTGGTACTAATCAGGGCTAAAGATAGAACATTTTATTTTAAAATACGTATGTGTAAGTACTATACTTATTCTTCTAGTAAGAATATTCAAATTATTAATAAAAAAATAGCCACAAATTATAAAGAAGCCTTCTGTAACCGGAAGACTTCAGATGACTTCAATTCCGAATCGTATAAAATATTTTGATATAATGCACACAACGAAATCGTGCCGATCGAAATGAGATTTTGTTGCACAGCAATAAATCTATCGAAATTTCAATATCAATACCAGGCTTACGCCAACTGTATTATACGCATACATAGTATGTATGTATGTATGTATGTATAGGCCAAGATCGAGTTATCCTCGAGGATATAGCACAAACGCACACTAAAAATAACAATAAAAGAATATCGATTTCGTATTTTTAACGAGGTGTTATAATGCATCGGGAGGGATCGACCAAATTGCTGGTTGCCGACCAACGGTTCGGCCCCCTCTCTTCAAATTGAATAAATATTTATTTTTTCCGAGCCGGACGCGGGGTGTTAAAATTGCATATTGAAAAATCGCGCGTCGACCCAAATCGACCGACACAATCGATTTCGGATCGAACAATTTGAAACAATGATCCGCGGATCCAAGGTCGCGTATGCGTTTTTGTGCATCGGTTATCATTATTATTGTGTGTTCGATTGCATTGTTTCAAAGGAAATCAATAGCGAATTTCGTCACGCAAAAACGCACCTCGCAAAATCAACAATGATCGAAGTACATTGTATTGTAATTAATTTACTTCAAATAAATATTTAACAGCGTCAGATTAAGGATTGCGTTATGGTAACACAATTACCCAAATATCCATTTTTCAAAAGCATTCACAATTCGATTAATATTAATTCGCTTTCAGCATCAATATTGATTACCATAACGGACCGGGTATACGATTGCTGTCAAACGATTGTCGACAGTAGTGTCTCAGTTACATGTGACGTTGTGTAAGAATTTCACGAGCATTGGAGCGACAAAGTGTCCATCGGTTTCCTGCTTGCTTGCGGGACACATCGGCCGTAAAAATTGTCCCGATAGCGCAAAATAACGGCACGACACCCTATATGTGCGTTGCGCATTCAAGTTACACGCCCATCGAGCTGCTAAACCGCAAAATCCCTTCTGACATATGATTACTGAGGTCACCTGCCAACTTCAACTATACTAGTATTCGATAGCTGATAGGATTCGATATCGACTATGATTTAATTCCTATTCGTTTTATAAAATTTTATTCGCATGCGTACATTTTCCGATCTTGCGCGGGTTGCGATTTGTTTTTCGTAATGCGTCGATGTCTCTGCAGGAATTTGCATTTTTATAATGATTCCAAAGTTATATTATTCTACATGCAGTTCTTCCAAAGTCATATTATATTATTCTATATGTTTTCAACAGTTTAAATCAACAGTTTTTAATTTAGTATGTACTATAGGAATATCATAACATCTACATATACATTGTAATTTGATCCACGTACTTAATTTGAACTTTTATTCCAAATTTCACCCACCCGGGCAATATTGGGCAATTCGATATTTCGTCATTAAAAAATTGTCATGATTCTCAAAACTTTCACATAATGTTTTCACTTCACAAAAGCTTTTTTTTTAATTCAGACAGATTTTAAATGCTTAGGAAAAAATACGCTTAAATTGGAACTGTATAAATTATTGCAAATATTTTATGGATTGAGTTTCACTTCTTTTGTTGATCTGTAGTGATTATTTTATGATATGATCCTTTTACTAAAGCGAATCATGAAATAAGGCGAAACACGCCTTTATGAGATAAATAAGTGAATCTTATTATATTTAGAGATATTTTTAGAGAAAATATTCGTTATATTAGTAATGCACTTTGACAATGAAATAAAACGAGATAAGATTCTAATGAAAGATATTAATTTGCTAAGATTTTAACAAAAGTTTTATAGAATCATCATTAATAAATACTTCCTAGTACCACAGTTCTAGTACAAAGAGTTTTACCCTAAAATTACTTTGAATTTTGTTGCAATATTTGAAATGAAAGTGCACATCAACCTCACCCACCTCAACTTTTGTTCCATTGACCAACGCATGCATTTTACCACCGAGGTAAAGAGCAATGCGACATAATAATAAAAAACTGTTTGTATTGTTTCTGAATTAAATCACCATATCGCAAGTCTGTTTTGCACTAGCTGCAAACAGAGTCAACGCTTGCTTTAGAGTCCAATGTCTTGGAATTACCCTATAATAAAAAATGTCACGCGGACATCTTTTGAATGCAAAACTAAAACTTACTGATTTTGAGACGGTTAAATGTGTTCGGCGATGGAAAGACGTGAAAACCAGTTTCTCGTGGCTTCCTCACGGTTTTTTCTCGTATCTCGTCCATTCTAATTTCCCCAGTAGCCCTTTCTGCGATGGCCTGCCCCGCGGAGGAGCGGGGCATCCGTACCAGTCGGCTGTGGTTTGTGGTTTCGATGCCTCCTGTTTCTTTTCCCTCCGAATTGTACCACCTTAAACGTCCAACAACCACCCACAATTTAACGCATTATTTTATTGACGCTATTATAATAGCGCGGGGTTACGATTCGATCCCCCCACAGGGTCAATCTACCTACCGTTACGCAATAATAGCCCTTTCGTCAATGGAATACCCGGTCCATTGATAAAAACTCCGAAAGCCGAATTCCATCATCGAAAAAAATAGTCAAGTACGTACATAATTACGATAATTTAAGTGCGGTGGTTTCGAAAAGAATCTCATCTGTCATCGACAATATGATTACGGGCTAAGTTCGACCTGTGCAATCGGTACAGGTATACGAAAATATTGTTAAATTACCAAACAATAAACCCTGCTCGTTTCCTTCGTGAGGTAATTAAATTGAATTTTCTCTGCGGTACAAGGACACCGCCTCACTTTTTTTCGAAATTGAGTGCTAAAATTACCTGGTCCTTTGCTAAAAAAAATGTATAGTTTTGGATCGACCTTGTGTGGCAAAAAATTGCATGTTTATAATTATTACAGGTATTGTATATTTGAGATGATTGTGGCAAATTCACGAAAATTCTCAGAATTAATTTATTTCATATTATAAAATACACAAATGTTCAAAATTCAGATATTGAATGATTTTCGTCTAGATAGTATGTATGAGAAGTTACAGCCTTGAACAAACTATGCTTAGAGGACCTTGAACACAATTATAGGAAGTAGGTACAACATAACTAAATTTTTTGCATTTTTTCATGAGCTATAGAAATCTTCGAGTCAAATATCAAAAAGGAACAATTTAAACGTCCATTTTATAAAAGAAATGTGCATTTAAAAAAAAATTTGTACATTTAAAAAATGTACATTACAAAAAAATTGTAATGTAAATGACGGATACAGATTGCATTAGAAACTTTGCTTTGATCATTGAAAAAAATATTTGCTACTTAAAAAGCTGGTGAAATGTGTAATAAAATGACAGATGAACCGTATCGGTAACGTCGCGAATACTGAAATACGAATTGACAACGACCAAAGCTTCTCTCTACTGGATTCCTTATTTTTTACTCTTCGGCTTGCAACCTTTGACACCTACGACCTTGGCTTCGACTCTATGACCTGACACCATTCATATTCATACGTAATACGAAAACACTTTTGACAGTTGACAATTGTCAATAGCGGAAGACTGCAACGTTGTCACTTTTTGTATCTATTCTAATGCTAAAATCTATTTTTTCGAATGATCATTTCATATTTTTTTAATGGTCGAGTTATAATGCCAAAATATTTTGTTTGATGAACAATACGGGATTGTTTAATGTACCGAAAATAATGCAAATTTTTAATGCACAAACATTTTTTTAAGATACAAAGTATTTTTCTCAATCTACAGTTTAATCGCACCCATATCAAAATATCATCTTATTCAATGATATATATGTATATGTAATTGTGATGGAAAAATCTTAATTACAAAAAATTCCAAATATTTTGTGAAAAAGCTTCATAATAATTTCAGCAAAATGAACGTAATAAACTTTTAGATAGGTGGGGAAAAGAAATGAAAGAAAATGAGTACCATTATTGCCTAAATGACACGTTCAAAGATAAACCAAAAGTTTTAAGGTAGACTCTTATATGGTGATAATATTTATAACAGCGAATACGCATAGGTACCCACTTACAGCATATCTACCCATACATATCCGAATCCATCCAATGAGCTCGTGATTATCGCGTCAATGTTAATCGCGCGAATTTCCACTTTCCTCCAGCGGCAAATTAGCGACAAGAAGATTACTTATTATATACACCGTCCGCGTAGCGCTGAGCAAGCAAGCAACAAGTGGCAATTTGCCACAGGGCGGCAACAAGTCTGGCCAACGTCTCATTTGGATGATGAGAGAGTTTACAGTCAGGCGCCATGGCATGGCGACCCTCAAATGAGGTACAAAATGAATGACCGACTTGCTCTCTTGTCATTACCAGCGTCAACGCCAAGTCGTGAGCCGGGCAAATCCGACGACTAATCGACTACCTACCCACGGTTAACTCGACAACGGTATATGTATTTTAAATTTTGCATCGCGATTAATTATTTTTGCATTTAAATTCAAATCCAATTCGTGGACGTATAGCTTTTGTATTTAATACCTATTTTACGGGTCTTTCAAAACTGAAATATTTCAAAAATAATATACACACTACTATATATGTATTATATAAATAATTCTATTGTGCGTGTATTATTGTTTCAGTGGACCACCCGCAATGACGTTAAATTGACGAAATGTTAACATTGTGATTGAATTGTGTAACCGTAGCCCCAAATCCTGTAAACGAAACCGACGCAACAATCTATGAGGGGGTATAAAAAAAGTACCGACAAACAAATTTTAAAGGATTGCCTTCACAAAAATGTATTGGGTATACATAATTATTTAAGCATAGTTAGTCAGTGGCACATCCTGTATTTATTATTGATTTTTTTTTCGATGATGTTGAGAATCCAGTAGATGCGAAGGATACAAATTAGTCCATCTTAAAATAATTTAACATTAAAAATACAACATGTATTTGAGCATTGAAGACAATTCGGAATTATTTATGATAAGAAGATGATTTAGAGAAAATTGTGATTAATGATTTGAATGTATTGAATAATATTGTCAAAAGACACACAGCTCATTTCAAAAGAGTATGTACTTCGTGATATTGATTCGTGAAAAGGACGATAAGGACGAAATCACACTGAATGGTACGGAACGTCACGTCCTTTGACTCACCGCTGTGACCGTTTCACAGTGGGGGTTCTTCAAAAATTGCACGTGCAGAGTGCATATGTTTGAGAGCTCGCACGTGTGTGCATATTTATTTATTTATTACAGTTAAATTATAGTGACATTACAGATATATGTACTACAGGCCGTCACTATAGCTGGGCATGAAAAAACAAAAGATACAAAAATAAAAATTAAATATCATTATGTAATAAAATGTAAACAAAATTAAGAATGAAAATAATGTAAAGTAAAGAACAAAAATAATAGAAAAAATAAAATGAAATATGAAAAATCAAATGTGAGGATATATTTACGATCTCAAATTAAACAATTCCTCAACCAGATCAGCATATTTTAGATTAAACAAATTCAAGTTAACAGAAATCTGGTTTAGGAGTTTGATGCTCTCAGCAACAGGCGACGACAACATCAAATTAGTACGTTCCCTTGGAGAAGATCTACATATATGCAACCAAGATCAGACAAGTTTCATTTCAGACAAACTACATTTCTTCAAATATGCGATTCACTATTATCGATCACTGTCAAGCAAGGATAAATACAAGGATAAAATATCACCGAAAATACTTCAGGGGGTGATTTTTGGGACTGCGTACCATGCATATGGGCTAGGGGTGCTGCGTTTTTTCGCGTGTTTAAAAGTATCTAAAAAAACACGTACCACGTTCTATTCAGTGTGTTTTCGCCCTAACAGTTCCTCAAAATTTACAACAGACATTCAATAGATGGGGTCTCGTGAAATTATTGCTACGAGAATAGACACTATTCGCATGCACAAAACTGATTGTGCACAAATTGCGTCCCTAATTCGCCCTGCAGGCGCAATAACCGGATCGTATCATTACCCATGCACTGTTCATCGTCAAATTTAACCCTTTCAATACACGTGTTGCAACAATACGACAGTTATCTACATACATACACACGTATGTAGACACTTAACAATTCGAGCATTTTTTCCCTATCCAAATTTACGACCGAAAATAAGTCTCGTACGTGATAAGAACGCGTCGAATTCGCCGAAAAGTTTGGCGCGCGAAATTATATTATTTATACCGAAGAAAAAACCCTAATAATATCAATAAATCAAGTGTATAACGACTGGGACAAAAAGTGTGCCTTTTTAAAACCGCATAACTGTTGATAATTTTATTATATTGAAGTAGCCGAGCGGTTTACACTGGGTTACGTACGAGACGAAAGTAACGTTAGAAAAATTTATTTACTATACTATTATTATTATTGGAGATCGTGTGAGTGTAATTTTGCAATCTGCAAAACTGTTTGCAATATAATCAATTGCTCGAAGGGGCAAATCAAGAAAATATATTTTTAATCAATAGATAATAGGTTCAATCAATTCAACACCTGTTGGATTTTTTACGCCCATATTGTAGGCGTGATAATCATCATCATTATTATCAATTAAAGCTCTTTACCATCTACTGCTGGATGAAGGCTTTTTCATCACGCTTCCATTCGTCTCTTGATTCATCTTCATTGCGGCCTTCTTTCACGCGTTTACATTCTCTCCGGCATCATTCTTGCACTTCTTTCATCCACCTTTCGTCCATTCTCCTAGATACGTGACCCATCCATTGGCATATCAATCTCTTCACTCTATCCATTAGATAGTGGGTGAGAAGTATATCCACTACTCTTGTCATACTTCTCACCCACATATGTACATATTCCGTTTTCTATCTCTCCTCGTTATATCGATCATACAGTGTTTTAAACTTCTTTGAGTGCATCGGACTTTGTGTACCATTTTGCGTTCAATTTTCAAGTTTCACATCCATGTTATCTTTTTCGTAAGTGGAATTTTTTATTTAAAATTTCATTCACCCGAAAGTACTCGATCCTAACTTCACCTGTCTATATGAATATGTAAATACAATGAATGAGCAAAATATAGTAGAATTGAAAAATCAATGATCAAATTGTGTATCTTCTACCCTTTTTAACCAAGCTGGCAAATTTTAAAATATTCGATTTATAGAGTTGATAACTTATACATAATGTCAATTGACTATTAATGCCACTAATTTCAAATTAATTCTGAAGTTCCTAACAGTTCAACCAATAAAGGTGTCATCTGAGATTATTTTTAAAAAGGCAACAGTAAATAACCATTGAATATGGCTCACTAAAATCATATAACATTACACGTAATCATTATTTTGACCACACCCAGTTTTTCCAATGTGTACGAATTAATTTTAAAATTGATCTTCGATTAATTTCGTAATAAGTTTCATTTTAATTTTAAATTTAACTACATATTAGGTAGGTGTTTTAGAGGTGCAATACATTTCGAACAGGTATGTATTTATGTGTGCATATATTGCGTACAAGGTAAAATACGCATAGATAGTTAGAAAGTAGGTCTTATTTTGCAAATACTTCAGCACCAATGAGTAATGAGCAAAACTAGTTTTGACTTTTATGTGCCTCAATACAGCACGTTTAAGTGCAGAAATAAAATAAATGGCGAATTTTACGCGCGTTTGGCGGGTTAAGTGCGTTTCATTATCGCGCGTACGGTGATAAATCATGGTGTGTTGACTTGGGGCATTTTCAGCTAATCACGATGCACCAATGTGAGAAACCGCAATACAAATGCAGACAAATGCATTAACCTCGCAGCCGATGAGAACCGCACGCCGGGAAAGCCACAATTTGACGGGAAAACTACCACGGGTACCTATCCTATCACTTTCCCCACTCTTTCAAATGCAAACGCTAAAAAATCTGACTATTATATGATAATAGCCACGAATTTGTGTGTGTGTGTGTGTGTGCGATCGACTAACAGTATATTCAGATGTGCCTCAATTTTTCAATAATTGAGGACTTAAAAAACCAAATTGAAATGATAGTTTTCTCATGGAAGCGTGAAGATACACCGCGTATACGTTCACGTACGATCGATTACCATTTTTTTTTATTTCTGGTACAATCGCATTCGATCAAAATTATAACAGTGTGTCCCACGATTCAGATCAGAAACAGAGGCAGAAGCCCTCCGGCGAAAATAACAGTGACGACTCGTGATGTAAAATTATCTTGCACTATATGAAATAATCACTTAATAAAATCTGTGCATCAGCTTGGCATAAATATTGTTTTGATTTTAATTCAAAATTAATTGAATTTAAATTTGGCGAATATTTTCCACGAGTTACCACTGTTATCCAATATTGAACGTGATAAATAACATTGTTCGATCGTAGTAAGAAATGCTCTCGATCTCTTGTTAAGGCCGTATTTGCCAGAGCATTGGTTTTGAATGGGACGGGTAATGGCGGTGGAATTGTTTATTTTTTCGATCCAATATCCTCTCGAAGATCAATGGAAGTGAGGCTGGATCAACCAGTGCAAATAAGGGCGTCAAGAAACTGAAATTACTCGAGTGAATGTGCACAAGCGTTTCGAATGCAGTTCTAAGACAAGTTTAGTGTCGAAGTTTACATCATTATAATATGTACATATATATGTATATGTATGAATAAAAGTTTTCGAAATGAACTAAATTATTGTTTTAAAAAACAACAAACAAAACTAAATTATCGGTTTTATGACGTATATTGACCCACCATTGATCTTCTAGGAGGTCTATAAACTCCAAGCTAATAGCCCGTAGTATAATGTAAATTTTATAAATATACATATATAAAGGCAACATTATTTCCTTGTGTAATCATCCCGGTAGCTGTTTCCTCTCCAACACTACCAACCTAATAATACCCAACATCTAGAGCACCCAATGGGTAATGCGTTGTTTTTTGACTAACTCTGCGGTTACCGTCTCTTCGAGGAGATCAACCGAACGGGCGTCTGAAGTACCGGCAATACCATTCGGATCGACAATAACACCAAAAAAATAAACCAATCTCTGGAGCGGAGAAGAGGCAAAAACGAAACAATGTAAAAAATAATATTATCATCATCATCGAAGACGTAATGATTGGAAATAAAGTTGGTAGCACTGTCACGTAGAGTCAAATCTAATATATTTTACGGCACCGTAGTGCAAGCGGCTCTACCTACGCACGCTGTACCAATAAAAAAACTAAAGTAATAATCGGCTCGTGTAATAAAAACGAACAACTCGAATTATGGCCGAAAATTTTTGAACCGCCCCTCTCGTAAATCGGGTAGCGTTCTCACGGGACAAATATGCACAAAGCTCTAGGCAGAGTTCTGATTGACTCATCTAAATTTATACACATATGTATATACATACAACTTTTCATACAAATTTAAAGTTTGGATCAAGACATTAACATTTCATACGTCGAATAGATATAAACTTAAATAGCTAAGAACGTTTTTAGTTGTTTGATATTACATATATTAATCGCCATAGCCAGCAGTATGGCTCGGTGGTTGCGTTTATGTTTAGCACCGAGAGATTACTGGGTTCGATCCCGTGCTGATCTTTAATACTGCTGGTAAGACTTGGACGTGTGTGACTCCAAGTCGATCGTTTCTTATCAGAGTTTGCCAATTTATCTGATTTTCATTGTTGAAACGGTTCCTCAAATTGGCAAAAATCATCCTACCCGCTGTCACAAATATCTGATTTTGATTTATGTACAATATCTAAAAATTCTAAATTCTAAAAAGTCTAAATTCATAGATGTCTCAATGGATTATTTAATTAATTGTTAATTTCGCTTCTTCAGCCTTTCGTAATACAGTGATTTATGTAATAAAAATGCTGCAATGTTTGTAATTAATTGTCTAGGAAGGCAAACTGGAGTCTACCTGTCAGGCCTTCCTGGTATATAATATCTACATATGTAAAATAAAATAAAAATATTAAAATAAATTAGCACTCACCATTAGGTTGCACGTTGGCGTTAGGCTTGTAATCTTGACAGTCTTGACTCGACGACGACACCGATGGTTTCCGTCTATAGCCCTCCAGTTCTCGTAGATGACTTGTAAAGGGTCCCTCTAGGAACGGTCTTTGGCTTAGTTGACCTAATTGTCCCAATCCTAGCGACCTCAGCTGGTGCGGGCCACCCGCCGGACCTGGCCAAAGTGGATTGGTCATTTCGTCTGATTGGATTGAAAAATAAATAAATAAAGTAAAAATATTTACAACTTAACGTATGTACATACATAGGTAGCACACCAACTGTCCATATATTATATATTTATAATAATTAAAATAAATATATTATACATACACATACATATATGGAAAACTCTGTAATTTAAGCGTAATTAGAGTAATAAATAGAGTATAGGAAGTATCGCTACCCGTACAAAGGGTAAGCACGAGATCTAATTAAGTCTGAGTAATTACTAGGGTGCGATGGTTTTGCTATTTATTTTTCAGTTAAAGGCAAAGACGATCCGCAGTCATTTTCTTTCATAGTTTTTCCGCACTAGGATTAGCTTTTGTTCAAATTTGACGCAATTAAAGTTGGCAAAACGCATGACGTGAATGTTTGATGAAATGCAACAAAAGCGATCAACATGAACGTCATGTGAAATAAAGGTTTGCGTGCAGAAAATTGACCGTAATGTTTCTTTTTTTTATTTCGATATAAATGCCAAAAATTGGAGCGTGTATTGCTACTTTTACACGCTTTCATAATTTTTGATTATTATTATAATTGAAATTGGACAGGGACGGGAAAATATTATATTAGCTCGTTGTTTCACGTCTACCTTTAAATGTAATTAATTTTATTATAATTTCTATCGATTAAATTATTTTAAAAATTGATTAAAGAATTAATATTAAAATAATTATAAGGCATCAAATCGTTCAGTGGGTTGTGGTTCAATTTTTTCATATTAATAAAATTACATAACAATAATGGCCGAACCAAGGGGCCATCCCTTTTGTTGCACTCTCGCACTAATTGGGCATTATTAAAATATTACGTATTGAATGGACCTTTTGGACCGTCAGTTGGCTTTTGGGACCCTTTGGCTTCTGGCAACATATGGCGATGTCGTGCAAAAGCACGACAAGGAACTGCAACACAATTCGACATCTGGACCAGTTCAACAAAATCAATTGCAGAACACCACAAAATCCAAAACAAATCATATCATATGCAACTGACTGACAATTGGTTATCATCGACAGAATAGATAACAACGTATTTTTCTCGAGATAAATTCGATACGCTGAAGAAATATATATTTTTGTAGGTATGTAAAGAGTTGCGGTTAACTGTTATTGTTCAAATTGCAAAAACGTGGTAAACACAATGTGAAAACATATTGTTTTCTAAGAGGCGACAGAGATATTATCAAATCGATATCACATTTATGGTTTGTGTTTTTCGATAAATTTTTTTCCACTGATGTAAGCGGCGGATGTTCTCCGATAAAAACTACAAAGAATAAATTTTATGGGAATACTGTGATAGTCGGACAGCAAATTTGGGTAGATTGAGGATTGAGAAATTCAGCCATAGACAGAGAATAGAGCGTTCATATTTGACTTCAGACTTTTTTCATACAATTATTTTAAGATAAGAAATGAACAATCACCCAGAAAGGGCTGCTTATCATATTAGAAACAATGTGGTCCAAATGTATGTTTATTATGTACTGCCATGTCTTTGACAAGCCGTAATAACGAGAGGTCTGTGATAACGCTGTTATCACTGTGGGAATGAAATTATACACAACATTGTTTTGTTATACAATTATCACTGGCAGTGAGCGTTAATAATATATGTAATAAGCCTAATATATGTACATATGTAAAAAACTCACTCGTTTTCGATCTGGGCTCTCTGGGTCCGTCGACGGTCACTTTGATCGCTTTACTATATGTTGCTATTTGAGGTGGACTCGTTGATACGGTCATCGTGATTGAGAAACTCTTCCCTGTAACAAATTATTAGAGTACAAATTAAATCAAGACGATTAACACACTCGTTTAAATTCTACACACATTAGTAAGTAAATATATAAACTTCTGTATATAAAGTTTTATTTAAACTTGTTGAGTAATTGCAAAGCTAGGAAAAGACGTTTTTCTTATGACATTTTTTGATTTTATTTTATTATTGTTAATAGAATATCCTATTTTTTTTCAATCTACTATAAGATATCAATTCAAATTTTCCGAAACGCAATTTTGAAACTGGTAGATTTTAGTAATGTTGTGATTTGAAACGATGTACGTATGTAGTTCGTGTATGTAAATATACATATGTATTATGTAAATATACATATGTTTTAAATATAATAATACTATATCAGTAAATCATATTGTTCCAGCTTCTACGTGGTAATACGTTATGTCCGTCGTTGCTGGAACAGTTGGGACTGTATGTCTCTAATAATTAACATTATGTGCGTGGTAGACATCATCATTTGATGGCTGTACTTCCTGCTCGCATAGTTCTTTATCGCATGGCTTCTATTCTAAGAGTTATCTGAATTCCTAATGAATCGTTGCTGCCGTGTCTGAATGTGATATTTCCCGCCTCAGTGAGCGTAAGTTATCAGAGATTATTTTAACCTATTTGTCTGGTAGCCTGCGCTCATAATTATTTTCATCGTTGGATGTGATGTATGAGTGAATTTTGATCTTTTCTCTTCTAATGGGGCCTCGTGGGGATATTTTGAATTCACAGCTGATTCTTGTACATATATCCCGGGACCCCGTGTCCCGGGACATCAGAAACTCTGGTGGCATTAGGAATTCCTATAATGCCACAATGGTCCCAACTTAAATAAATAAATGTCATAATATTTTAATAAATCATCACATTTTGTAATGTACATAACAATACGATTTTAATTTCATCAAAAAGTAAAATTACATATTCAATATTTTTTTTACAAAATCCATCCCAACACTAGTAAATAGCTTTCGGTCTTTGTAGATATGAGAAATATTAAAAAATACCACCGAAATCATACATATATTTTTCCATTTGAATTATTTATATCACACAGATATTTTCTCGATGGCCATCAAAATAGACTTGCTTCGGCCAAAACGTTTCAAAAGAAGCGCGAAAAATAGAGTATGAAAAAAGAGTATTAAACGCGAACCGTTCGCCGTTCACAGACGGGCGGTTCCGAATAAAAACTTTATTACGTCTTAATGCGATCGACCGCGTCTTGGGATGACCCCACTCGACATTTTTACGTCGGCAAATATTTCACGATTTAATTTACGATCCGCTAATACACGTGAAATGCAATTTCCGCAAACGACCGCTCTCCGGCGGCGGGCGAAATTGACCCTTGCGCACCCTTCGCACAAAGTGGCATTTCGTTCAAACGTGCACCGCTCGTCCTACAAAGATACAATGTGTAGTTTTCGATAATGAACTTGGGTGAATAGAAGAGAGATTAGTTTTGACTCTTCGTGTTAATTTTACGACGCTTTTTATTAAATTTAGTATAAATCATTCGTTCGTGACACACAATTAATGTGTTGCAAAAGTTGCATTTCGTTATATTCATCATATGTACATCTGTTTTGTTTGTCGATCGACAAGCTCAACTAGTACGAAATTTACTTATTTTAAACTTCATTGTCAACAGGAAGTGGTAAGGGATAGATTACTATGGGACAAAATAGATTTGAAGTTAAATTTTTCCCACTGTGATAAAAGGAAGATTTCGAAGCATTTTCCGAATCAAATGAGAAAAAAATTTCATTGTTAATTCGAATGTTTTCAATTTTCAATTCGTATGTTAGATTGAATTCAATTTGTAATAAAATTACTATTTTAAATCATCTTCGAATTAATTCTTATTAATTTGAATAAATTACAAGTACAAAAAAGTAGATTATTATATTTTAATACATCTATCAAAATTTACTTAATTTTAATATATATTAAAATCGATATTTTAAATTTCGTATAATATTTTTTCAAATCAGATCAACAATGAGCAGTTACTTAACATTGACGACTTAAACCTAATTATGTATTAGTACTTTTAAACGCAACTCATTGAGAAACATTTTAAACAGCTGTTTTCATTCAAAACTATATATGTATGTATGTATGTACATACGTATGTACGTATACACGTATGTATGTACATATTAAACAGACCAAAGGATTCGACATGAATTTTCAAATATTTGACCGATTTAAAATTTTAACCATCGATGTATGTAACTTACTGCAAAAGTCATATATCATCCCAAATTAAACGATTGATTTTTTTTACAGCCGCTATCACGCGCTGAGCCCACGATTTTACAATATTTACAAGATATAGCCCTCAGCCCCTCCGCCGGTTTCCCCCTTCCTTCGGCGATTTACGAGCGTTGTCGTTATTGTTGCTTAATTTTAAAAACGTATCGTAAAAAATAAATATGTAAAGGGCCGCGCAATAAAGTATGCGTGTTGTTTTTATGGCGGCCGGCCGTATGGCGAAACAATCCCTTGGCCATAACAGCACAGCCTGTCAGCTAAACCTGTCGGCACGCAATCATATCGCTACGCGGAATGACCCTACGCACATACACGGCACTTCTCTACCTACCTATCTACTCATCTACTCATTCTACTCACTATACAATAGCTGTATCTTTCACAATATTACATAGATCTTTACGAAGGCACAGTCAAATTATGAACATATGAATAAAAAAAAAGAAAACTTTTAATTTTCCAAGGAAAACTCATTTTATAAAATACTAGTGGTTCCACCAGGCTTCGCTCTGTACTAGTAATATAAACTGCATAAACATGGCCAATCTACAAGTAAACGATATTTTAAAAATCGAAGACTCACTGATGCTGCATTATTTTTTAAGCTCCTAAATGGTTTCCTTGATTGTTCTGATTTAATGAGTAAGGATAATTTCAGGATCCCAGTTAGGTATTCTAGACACGTTGCACTCTTTTCACTTAATCCTTTTAAAACCAATTCCCTAAAATATTCCTATCTACAGCGTGTTTATCGTATGCTTAACGGGGAGCTGAATGGGGTTGATCTATTCAGTATTGCCTTACATCAATTCAGGACTGCCATCAGGATAGTCTTGACTGATTGATCCATTTCAACTTCTATTTCTATTATTTTTATTTTTTATTTTTATTTTTTTTATTTTACATATATACCAGGAAGGCCTTACAGGTAAATCCCAATGCGCCTTCCTGGCCAATTACAAATACAAATGCAGCATTTTTTTATTATAAGTCGTTGAATTGCGAGACACTGAAAAAACTCGCAAATCAACGAGACATCTATGAATTGTACATAAATTTTTATTGTACATCCATCAAATTTCAAATAGTGGTGACATAGTAGGTAGGAAGGATTTTTAGCTAATTTTTTTTTTCCGGGAACCGTTTCAACAATGAAATCAGAGAAAATTGGCAAACTCTGATAGGAAACGATCAACCTGGAGTCACAAATCCAGGTCTGACCAACAGCATACTCTGAAAAATTCATTTTCATTCAGGGATAGAACCCGGCACCTTCTTGACGGTAAGCAGAAGCTTAACGTCCGAGCTATATATGCTTTGTCTAATTATAATATATCCATATATATACTTTATGTTTAATTATGCATTTTCCTATTGAGTTATATTTTAGTTTTTATTCTTTTCTTTCTCGTTTGTTTGTCTATGTGTACTAGATATATTATGTATTTTGTAAAAATCTATAATTGGACTCAGATACCATTTTGTTCTATTTATTCTTTTTTTTTTACGAATTTCTACATCTGAAGCCTGTTGATTTTTCAATAAATAAATAAAAAAAAATTAAACAGTTAATTGTTTTTTTATTCAAATTATTTGAATCGAAAAAATATAATATTCAACGATGGGCAGTCAGAAACAAATTTGATGAAAGCCAATCAGAAACGAATTGCACACACACACACACACATACAACGGTTTTTGTTTTATACAGAATATTTTACCCTGCTATAAAATTATACATAAGTGTAAGATAAGTGAGAGATCGAATTTCTAATGACTAAGCACAATTATGTACATATGTATATATAGGTAGTTACTAAATCTCTAAACAAACAAATGTTAAGCATCTAGTGTTAAAATAAATAGGAAATAATAATGTTGTCCTTTTTAGTTGAAGATATATACATATGTACATATGTATTAATATTAGAACAATGAACGCTGTATGCTCAGCATAACGAGGAGAGATAGGAAACGGAATACGTGGGTGAGAAATGTGACAAGAGTAGTGGAAATAGTGGAGAGAGTAGAGAGCTTGAACCTTTTACGTCTGTATGTACCTATATATAAGCAACGATTGAAGCAAGCATTGAACGCTAGAATGCTGCGTAAGGTCCAGTACACTCAAATATGTATAGAGCGCTGTATGCTTGGGATAACGGGGCGATATAGGAAACGGAATACGTGGGTTAGAAGTATGACAAAGTTAATGGATGTAGTGGATACTGGATAGATAGAGTGGTTTACGTATGTATGTATTTATATAAGCAACAATTGAAGTAAGCATTAAACGCTAGTAAGCCGTGTAAGGTTCAGTGCACTCAAATAAGTATGGAATGCTGTATATAATATGTCAAATAAGTATGGAATGCTCGGCATAACGAGGAGAGATAGGAAACGGAATAGGTGGGTGAGAATTATGACAAAGATAGTTGGAATATTGGTGAGAGTAAAGAGATTGAAAAAACAATGGGCGGGTCACGTAGCTAGAAGAATGGACGAAAGGTGGACAAAAAGTGCTAGAATTTATAAGGATGAAAGAAAAAATGTGCGGTGTAAGATGAAAGCGTGTTGGAGAAGCCTACATTCGGCAGACGATAGATGGATGATACCTACATACACATATAACTAGTCAAAATTAATACCATCAATTGTTTTTAATAACATAAAATGTTTTTCTTTTCTCTAGGCAATGGTTAAAAGTTGAAGTGCTTCAAAAAATCAATAGTACATACATATGTACATATGTATGTACCAGTGGCATGCCGATAAAATCTCCCAGTTTTCCACTACTTGGTATGACGTCACCTAGTAGTTCCCCTGTATCCTGCTCGCACACATGTAAGTAAGGCTGTGCGAAAAAAGCCGGAAGATTTTCACGGCAAGCCACAGGTTTATACGCATGTAAATATGTATTTACATAATCAAAAATATCTACATACATATGTACATATGTATGTTCTCGTTTTTTTATTTTATTTTATTAACGACAGATTGTGACAGAATCAAAAGTTTAAAATTGCACTGGAAGTGTAATGACAGAATAAAATTGAGCAAAAGTTATAAATTATGTGTACATAGTTTCATATAATTACGAGGTTTTATATTTTATAGTTTCATCTTTAAAAAATGTGACGCTTTTATCAAACATATTGGAAACTTTCATATGAAAGCGTATTTCCGAAAACAGTTACACATACGAGTCATTCATTCATTTCGGTATAAACCCAGTTTAAAGAACACAAAAATATCGCACATTCAAACGAACATCTGTAATAATAAAAAAAATCAAAATAAATAAAAGCATATTATACCGTCGGTATACAAACATATGTATGTACGTATATGCAATATACATATGTGTAACGACTGTATAATATGATTGTATTTATTATATTGCATATACATATGTACATATACCGACATTAAATTCAGGTCGCGATATTTTTCGGTATTTATGCATATACAAATGTGTCACCGCATTCGATGACGGTCGAAAAGCATCGCACTAAATCGAAAATTAAACGGACACGATTTCGATTATGGCGCCGCTGCGAACGCGGCTCGCGTCGCGCCAAACTCGCCCTTATTTAGACGCGACCGAGGGGCTAAAAAGGGGCGACGAGACGCGCGCTAATTAGGTTTCCTCCGGTGGCGCAATGTGCATAATTCGGACTCGCTGCACAATTGCAGCGGCCATCATCGGCTGCATTATAAAATATGAAAGCTAATTTGTGGTCGTGGGTGCACATCCACCTTTCCACCCTTCCACCCCCCCTCCTCCCCTCACCCTTCACCCTGTTCTCGCACAAACTAGCGAATACCTACGAAAGTTTTCAATGTAAATAAAATTAATTTTGGAACGAGCTTACGAACTATTATATTTGGGCAGAATTAATTGGGTAGCTAAGTATCCCCAGCTCGTTATGAAAGTGGCTTAAAATTTGTATCTATCAAATTATCTACGTTTTTTATTTTCTCATATATAAAATGTGTCAATAAATATAATAATTATAATAAGTCCAATTTTCTTCAGTTTGAAAAATATCTCGTAAAACATTAAAGTCAATAAAATATGATATCCTATTAATTTATGAACAGTTTTTATTTAAATTTTACATAGTATATAACCATCAAAGCGATGAATAATAGTTCAATTAATCCATGTTTACATTTGTTTCTTTATGCAAACGTCACCAGTGACTGTACTTGACAGGTGAAAATGCATCCGAGTGCAACCGTTGAAATTCGCTTCTCTAAAACGATGCTGTATGTACTACATGTATGATCGAATAATACATTCATACGCACAAGCTTGCAGTTTGAATATAAACTTATAATATGTAAATAAAATATATATGATCAAATTTACAAAGTAGAAGAATTAATCTACGTATACATACATATTCATATGATAGATAGGATGGGGAGAGTGAGTACGTAATTAAAACGGTTCGGAGAAAGCACGCGACAGATTTAATGATTGATAATTTGTAATAAGGGCAACAAAGGACGAGGCAGACAAAGCCCCTTGGAATTTCTACAAAAGGTATCTGGTACGAGCGCACGCAGGGTTAAAGGGTTAAAGAATATTAAATTAACAAAGAAATTAGTCATGCGCAGCGACCAAATAAATTGAGACGTGTGTCATCATCATTATAGCGTACTATTATTTGTGTATTAAGAGCAATCCGAATTATAATATAACGGAGACGACGTTTAATAATCATATCAAAGCTTAACGGGACATCATACATACATACATATTTACTATAATAATCCAATTTAAATACATAATAAAACCAATTATTTTTCTGGAAAATTATATTTTTATTTACTTCACCTATACATATGTATGTATTTAGGTGAAGAAATGTAAATCTAATTCAAAAATGGAAAATTTATAATTAGAGGAAAACAGAAAAAATATCACAAATAAAATCGTAGATAACAGCTTTAATCTATAAAACATAAAATGTTGCAGTACAGTAATGGAGAAAACGAAGAAACTGAGAAATCGAAGGGAGAAGAGATGAATAATGACCTCATAAAATTATAGCTACACATTACAATTTCGAAAGAAGAATTTCCATGATGGTTTTTATGTAGTCAAAAACCTGCATTTCATATAAAAATCGTATGAAAAAAAAATCTCAACAATATTGTAATAACTTAGATAGATATATATGTATGTATGTTACAAAGTCTGTTCGAGTTTCATAATATTGTATGTATTTGCTAATTTTATTGCCCCGAAAATTAGCTCCCTCTTTAACACTTTAGGAAGAATAGCTTTATATATGTATGTGTGTATAATATCACTATCCACTGCTGGATGAAGATCTCTCCAACTCTCCATTCGTCTCTGTTTTGCGCAACTCTCATCCATCTCACCCCACACGTATATAGATACATATTTCTAATTCCGTCTACCCATCTTTATTGCGGCTTTAAATTCTCTCGGGTATCATTCTTGAACTTCTTTTATCCATTATTTTAGCTACGTGACCCGTAGTATATCAATCTCTTCAAGATCTCCACTACATATATCCACTACCTTTTGCCATAATTCTCACCCATGTATTCCTTTTCCAATCTCTCCTCGTTATACCGAGCATATTTTAGTGCATTGGACTTTTTTGCACACTTCTTTGAGTGCATTGGACTTTGTGTAGTATATTAGTGTTTCACATCCATACGTCAATACCGGAAAAAACACATTGATCGAAGATCTTATTCTTCACGAAAAGCTTTCAATCGTCCAAATGTACTCTATTCTAATTTAATACGTTTCATTTATTTCCCCTCCTTTACTCTCAGACATGTATATTATTTGCCTTAAATATAAATAATTACTGACTACTTTAACTATTTAATCATCCAGTGAAATACTATCAGGCATGCAAAAACTACTAAACATTAGTTCGTTCTTATAAAATCTAATATATGATTTCGAGAGAGACTTTCTATGTAAGGTTTAATGTAAGGTTTGGGTGGTAGATTCCGTGACGTATCAATATCGATTTCGATTTCAATTCAGATTTCGATTCCGATTCCGATTTCCTTTTTCGTTTCCGGATCCGTATTCCTTTTTTAATTCCGGATCCGGATTTCAGTTCCGGTTCCCTTATATCTAATATATAATTTTGAAAGAGACTTTGTATATATGTACATATGTATGTAAGTATTTTTGGTTGGGAATCGAAAACAAGTCAAAGTTTCTATGACGACGATTCGATTTTTTTTTATTCAAGTAAATGTAATAAAAAAACTAATGAATATTTACTATTAGATTCGCCATATTTAAGCTGTTTTTATTACAAATACGGAGTGAAGCCGGGTAAAACAACTACATAGTATAAAATAAAGCAAAAACCAATCGTTGTGTGTGTGTGTAATTCCATTCTGATTGGTTGTCGTTTTTGTTTTTCGATTCAAATAAATTTAAGATTAGCCATGTTTAAGCGGTTTATATTATAAATACCGAGTGAAACTGGTTAAAACTGCTAGTTATATATACGTATTTAAGTACAAATTTGAAATAAAAAAATATCTGTTTATAGTCTGCTTTCGTATTGTATAAAAAAGTCAAAAACTTAGTTTCGTACGAAAACCTTTTACTTTTTTATACATAAAAACCCAGTAAAAAATTGATTCAACACACGCACAGATACAGACGAAGAGAGAGAGAAAGATCGGTGACGGGCGTATAAAGCATCCGCTTTTCCCAACACAACGCGACGCAACGCAACGCGCTCGTAAAGGCCGGCTCGTGAAAAACATCAACAGTAGATTTTTCAATAATAAATAATCATTTGTGGTCGTGCAGTAAAATTTCGAAAGCGCTAAAAGACACCACGCACATAAATAAAACTTCCCAGGCGAGGAAAGGGGGAGGCAGGGTTAGTAGAGTGCGTTCGCTCGTCCGAAGACAACAATGCACTGCTACATACAACAACAGCCTCTTCGGGCCATCACAAACCGCGATGCGCTGCGGTTAGAAAATTAAAATGCGCCGACATAAAAGAAATACATATTATTATGTGAGTGCACATACATATGAACGTGCATACATACGTATATTATACACGCATGTATAGACATTTGTCAGCGAAATACTCTTCGTTCGGGTTTAGTCCGCTCGTTCCCACACGGCGATCTCCGGGGTCATCTCGTTTACGTCCCCGCATAAATCATTACATGGTCGAATTTCGAAATTGAAATCGTTTCGATTGACTGCCAGTGTGAATGCTGTCCCGATGACATGCGACGTGAAAATTGATGAAAATATGATTAGTTCCTGATTATATGAATGTACACAAATCCTCAGCTACAAATACACGTCTGATGTTGCACGACCAGTCTCTTTATCGTTAGCATACATCGAACGTACATTCCATTATATTTGGTTTTTCAGGTTTTCCATGTTATGTATTTTATCGCACAAGACCAAGATTATGAATTTCGGGACATGGGATTAATTTATCTGCATCCTGTCAATTAGCGAATCCATTTATGAAGGTTTTTCCGAGATAACATTATTCGGGAAATTTTAGTATTTTATCGGAAGTATACGTACATATATATAGTTAAGATAAATATTACTTTAAGAGTAAGTTTAGCAATAATTAATTCAACCTTATTATAAACTAGTGGCATTACCCGGGTTCGCTCGGTATTTGTAATATAAACCATTTAAACATGGCTAATTTAATAGTAAACATTTCATTAAATTTATTTGAATAGTTTTATTTTATTCAAATTTATTTGAATATTCATTTGTTTTTTTTTATTAAATTTAACGTCACGGATTCCACGAACCAAAACTTATATACATACAAAGTCTTTTTCGAAATTATATATTAGATATGGATCTATTATAAATTGACAGGGCTATATCAACTTTAAATCTAATAATGTTGCGTTTAAACATCAATTCATTATTTGAAATTTGTCAAGATCTTTTGTAAATAATTTAATAATATATTTTTTACTTTATTTTCATTTCATAACAATTTTTTAAATTTCAAAAAATAATTCAAAATTGCGATGTAAATTTTCTTATAATATATGTACATTGAACCTCGACATTTAAAATCTATCTAAAATCAGGACGATTTCTTCCATGTCTTCATAATTCATCGCCAGAAGTACAGCTCGGTGGTTGCGTTAATGTCTATTCATACTACCATAGCATGTACCGGCAACTGCAAGTAACCAGCACTACGAAAAGTATTCTTTGGTACATTTTGTATGTATACATTCATGTCTAATGTGTTGTCGACGTAACAGCAGTAGCCGTCAAAATCTATTCATACTATACAGCAGTACACGTCACTGTAACGTATCAAGATAAATCTATTTTCTTCGGTCACTGTGGAAATATTCACGCACGACGTGACGCCATAGTGGCGAGTGCACGCGTACTAACCTTCGAATATTTTCGGAAACGTTATATTGTGACAATATTGACAATACGACGCAAGCAATATTGCGCTGTATCGTCACGCTCTGTAATGTACATATGTATATGTAAGGCGAATTTGTCTTGCACTCGGCCAAAGCATGTCTTAACGTACCAGAATCGTGAGCTGTTCTGCTGTACTGTAGCCATGAACTACTGGATAGTATGAATATACCTTTAATGCTAACCATTGAGACTTCCTGGGTCTGGGCCCTGGCTTGATCGAAAATAATTTATTTTCATTAACTTCGATCTAAAATAGTTTATTCGAAGTAAATTTGCAGTGCTGCTTGTCTGACTTGGAAATTTGGGACTCCAAGTCGACTACCACCTGTGAGTATACGTCCCTGTCCTGAGCAGCTCTAAACAGTGCCTCGATTGTTCTAATCCTTGTCCAATTTCGTATGTTCCGGAACCAAGAGATCTGTCCCCTACCCACACCTCTTCGACCTTCTATCTTTCCTTTTATGATTGGGTGCAGTAGACCGTACTTTTCACAGATATGACACCTTTAGGACCTTGATATCAGTCAGCAACTGTATATCTATGTACTCTTGTTCTTTGAAGCACATTTTCATTGTTGACCATGTCGATCTATGGAATCCATAATATTCTACGATGAATCCACATTTCGAAAGCCTCTAGCCGGTTCATAGTACTGATCTTTAGGGTTCATGATTCAACTCCTTATTAAAGGACCGACCAAACATAGCACCTAACTATTCTTTGCCGAAGTTTCAATTATTTGTACTGTATGTATTAATTGAGGCTATCACTGCAGAAAATATTTCTCATTCTCTTTCTATCTTAGTACCGTTTAATGTAAGACTCTTTCTATACTAGTACCGTTTAATGTAAGACTCTTTCTATACTAGTACCGTTTAATGTAAGACTCTTTCTATACTAGTACCGTTTAATGTAAGACGTGCATTTGTATGGTCCTATCGGCTAAACACCATGAACTTTGTTTTTCTGAGTCCCAACCTTACCCCTGCATCATTAATTCTATTTATGAGCACTTGCAGGTCATTGATATTATCTGCCAGGATAGCAGTGTCATCGGCGTATCTGATGTTAATAATGTAGATACCATTCACTTTGACTCCCATATCTATACTGTACAGTGCTTATTTAAATGCTAAATCGGAGTACAGGTAAAATAGCAAGGGTGACAAAACACAGCCTTGTCGGACTCCACGCTAAATTGGGATGCCTTTTGATGATATAATTTCAATTTATCAACAATAAACCAAAAATTAAATCAAAACAAGTCGAATTTTATCATGATCACAAAACTTCATCTATTGTTACAACGTACGTAGATAAAGTTAACAATAACACATTTGTTTGTATTGTAGGTATTATTTATCATATGTACAGCATCCGCAAAGAGATACTGTTTATCAAGGGCGACCAAGACATCAACAACTGGTACTAGTAACCGTAGCAATCTTTCTTATTATCCAGCAAAGGAAGATATTTTCAGGCTTTGTCTTTTTTCATGGTATTTGTTCCTAGTCGTATGCCATTCGTTATTGGTAATCTTTTTATTTAATTTCCACATTAATGTAAGTGTGCTCTTTTTATTTAGTATATAATCTAATATATAATTTCGAAACAGACGTTGTATGTAACTATTGTTGGTTCGTAGATCCGTGACGTCATCGAACAAATGAGTATTCAAATAAAATAAAACTATTCGAATAAATTTAATCAAATATTTACTTTTAGATAAGCCATGCTTAAGCAGTTTATATTAAAAATACCGAGCTAAGCCGGGTAAAACCACTAGTATTATAATGTTTATGTATGTATATATGTGTATATAATCGTCGGTATAAACGAAACGTTAATTGTGTCGCAATTATCGAACGAGAAAGAAGCACACATACACACAATGGCGTCATTTGAATACGCGTCCCGTTCAATTGTACGGCCCGCGAAAATCGTTTCCATTTGTACAGGGCCGTGCAACGAATTTCACAACCAAATTCACGGGGGCGACAGAAATTGCTGGGGATGGGAAAACTGAAAATTAGACGCATTATGGGCGCGTCGTGTCGCGCCGTTGTTGGTGCAATTATGATGACAACGAGAGGGAGAGAGAACGCCAGGCTCTGCCGGTGACAACCGACCGCCCTCTGACCCCGTCGAAATTGACCCCCTGACACCTCCCCTCCCCCCGTCCATCCGTGGGGATGCTGTGGGGAGTTACTGACCTCTGCCGCTCCTGCCGACGAACCTCAAATCGTTGAACTTGGCCACTTGGTTCTTCATGACGGCCGTGCAGTTCCTCAGCTCGGCACAGTAGTTTTCGTCGTTGCCGGCACGGACGGTGACCACCGTTCCGTCGCCGACATCTCCCAGTGCTACGACTTTGAACGCCACTGGAAGGGTCTTGTTCGATCGCCAGTGTGTGGGCAGTTGCGAACATAAGAAATAAGGGCTCCCCGTCCTTACTGAAACAATTCAATGCAATCAGTGTCAATTGTGAATGACATTTAGAGTGAAGATTTCAAATGTTAATATCATTAGTATGTACAAAAATAAGCATAATGTATTATTGCAAAGTCGTAGTGTACTGGTAGAGCTATTGCATACCAGTAGATAGGTCATAGGTTCAAGTCCCGGCCAAATACGCTACTAGTGGGGTCTTGGTTATTAAAAACACAGATCAATTGCCCCCTGTTTGGATCCAATAAATCGGTATCCTCTCCGTCAGATTCTCGCATATTCGAGTTATTATCATTTTGAATTTGTTGAACCTTATAAAAAATTTTTTTCGCAAATTTGCTGTATATCAAAAATTTGTTGATTGTTGATGTCTCTATTTGTATTATATGTACTGTTATGTTTGAAAAATTGTACAAAAATTAATCCAACTATATGTGTCACCTTATGGTAATTCCCGTCATGGCACATAAAAAAAACTGTCATGTAAAAATAAAAAAATAAAAATGTTTTGATATAATTTTCATCTTTCATCAAAATTTACTAGTAACTCTTGAATGTAATAATTAATTTCTAATAAGAAGATTTGTCACAAATGAATGAAAAAAATTCATATTCATATTTGACGTGTAAATTTAATTTGGATGTTATATCATTCTTCTGTGATGATATATTATAATATAAGTTAAGGTGGCCATTCCTACTACTTTTACCAGTACAGTAGTGGTTTTTTGGGTTAAATGGGCCTGTTTATAAATATTGAAATCAATTTTTTTTACTTTCATAAATGCACATCCATGATTTTCTAACGTTTACTTATTTTTTTAAGAACTCAAGTATTTAGAAAAATGTCCTGTTTTTGTCACATAACCTAAAAACGTGTAAAATGGTCACCTACATACATAGATTCAATGTAAGTATACTCGCAATAAAAAGATGTAAGTGAATTGGAATGCAAATTCAATCGAATCATCGATGTAAGTATCTTTCGTTCTAAACACCTTTTAAAATTAAAAAAAATTATATTTGTAAAAATCATAAACCAAGAAAATTTAATTATTAAAATAAAACGATATTTACATATATACTCAACTAGTCGGCCATTTATGTGAGAGAATATTCATTGATTGTGCACATTTTATAAATTTCAAAAATTATAAATAATATATATGTTATTATATTAATTATTGTATAAATGTATTTTGTCTACATAGTTAATTACAATAATATTTATTTTCGTGATTATGATTAATAGCAACCAGCTAAACAAACGATGAGAACAAAAGATATCAATAGTTTTAAATAAAAATTTATTAAAACAAATGAGTGAAATTTATTATGATTTTCGATACACGAAATTGAAAAAAACCATACAACAAAAATAAATTTGATTTAAGTTTATGGGTGTGAAAATGCGTAAAAAGGCAGAATTTTACTGGAAAATGTATGTACTGATTTAAAAATATATATATATTAATATCTCGATGATTTATAATAATTGTTAAAATACATACATATATCACGCTATAAACCTTAACAGGTAAATATGTACATATAATTGCGTTTACATTTCTAAATTATACTTGTATACTCGCGAGAAACAACTGAGCAAACAGGTCGTTTTAAAATTACATTAAAAATATAAATATGTATATTCGAATATTTTTTCGTGTCGTTCATGAGTCACTCAAGTACAGGAAAATTTGTGTGTGAATTTAAAAAAATTGGGATTCACCTTCTATCGAAAAGCTTGTATAACATCTAGCGTACGAAACCGCGATGTTTGATTCAGCCATTATGGACCACTGTACATATGTTTTTCGTCTAAATTTTTCATCACGAATTTCGAATATCAATGAGACGAGTTGTAAATTGAAAACCGCAGCGGAATAAATATTTTTTAAATTAATTTACGACAAGCGACAGTCTTCCGAACGGTAACAGAACCGATGCGGTTAAATGCATCATTAATTATTATTATTGTAAAAAAAAAATAAACGAAAATCTCGCACATTGCAGGCTATGCAATGTGCTGAAAAAGCAACAAGTTCTTTCTGAAACTTTTATTATTTACCGACTGAAAATATTTAACCACCAGGTACCAGGCAAAAAAGTTTTTTTATTCAAAAGAAGAAAATAACGGAAAAGTCAATAATGCGAAAATAAATAGTGCATAATTATAGCTAGTGTATTTTACAAGCCACAGCTGTGTGGCGCAGTGGTTAAAATTATAGATTTATTGACCACAAAGTTGCACATTCGAATTGTGTTTATACAATAAGACAAATTTTAGTCGATTACTTGATTTTCACTTGCGATTAATTTTGAATCAAAATATTATAAAATTTATTTTCATAGTTAATTGGAATTATAGTAACGATTTTAATTATCTAAAAGGGGTAATATGTAAAATAACTACTGATAAACATAAATTTTATAAGTGGTTTATCGTTTACCTTTTGGTGAAGTAAAGAAGAGAAAATTGGGAAAGGATTATAATTTTGGTGGATTTTTGATGATGCCAATGTAATTACATACATAGTATGGAAATGTCAACAATTATTATCAGATAAAACCGACAAACTCTGACAGGAGACTGATCAAAATTTTATAATCATTCAGGTCTTGCCAGAAGAAATATTCATACTTGTAACGATGGATATATTTTACCAGTTAGGAGCATTGATGTATAATACACATAGATGGGCCCTGACGTGTGATTTTGGTAGGAGATTTTGTCTTCACTAACTGAGGAGTACGGGGGGTTTAACTAGCGGGGAAGTTGTGAAGAAAAAATGGTTTTTTTCCCTACGATGCAGCGGTACCTAGCTACCTACTAAGAGAAACTGTGCATGTGCCATGTATTTTGCATGCGTCAAAAGGGAGACCAGTATAAGACGTGAGGGCGGATCTAGTGTATTATACATCAATGGTTAGGAGTTTAGCTGGCAAGCAAGCAATCAGTGAGTTATTTAACAGTGGTAAATATTTGAGTTATGTACCGAGTTCTCCTGGGTGCTCCTGTTGCGCCTCGCAGATGAGGCTCTCGGTCCACCAGAGATCGTGAGGTGTGGTCGGCGAGCCCGGCTCTGTGTCCATGTTCTTGGGGGCGGCAGCCCTCAGCGGCGGGGCGAGGGGCGCGCGCCCTCCGCCGCCGGCTGGCAGGTGCATCGGGGACTACGCCCTCGGGGCCCTCCTACCACTTAACAACTACCGCCGACACTCGCCAACCGATATCAACACTTCAACATGGCGTTCATTGTTTCTATTTTATTATAATATAATATCATGAAATATTGTCACTTGTAAAACTATTCATCTGTAAATTAAAATTATTTTCTTGTTACAATTTATACGTGTGTTCCACATATTTATTATTTATAAAATATAGCTTGAATTATTTATAGACCATATATAATTTCGAAAGAGACTTTGTATGTATGTATGTAACTATCGTTGCTTCGTAGAATCCGTGACGTTAAATTTAATAAAATAAAAACAAATTAATATTCAAATAAATTTGAATAAAACAAAACTATTCAAATAAATTGTTTACTATGAGATTGTTCATTTTTAAGCGGTTTATATTACAAATATTGAGCAAAGCCGGGCAAAACCCCTAGTACACTACAATTTCGAAAGAGACTTTATATGTAACTATTGTTGGTTCGTAAATCCGTGACGTTATCGAACAAATAAATTCAAATAAAATAAAAAAAAACAAATAAATTCAAATAAATTTAAATAAAATAAAACTATTCAAATAAATTAAAAAAAAATGTATACTGGGAGATTGGCCATGTTTAAGCGGTTTATATTATAAATACCGAGAGAAGCCGGGTAAAAACACTAGTCTAATATGTATATAATTTCGAAAGAGACATTGTATGTATGTATGTAACTATTGTTAGTTTGTAGAATTCGTGACATTCAATTAAATAAAAAAAAAAACAAATGAATATTCAAATAAAATAAAACTATTCAAATAAATTTAATAAAATGTTTACTATGAGATTGGTCATGTTTAAGTGGTTTATATTACAAATACCGAGTGAAGCTGGGTAAAACCACTAGTTCTCTAAATTTTGACATTAAATTAATCTAAATTAAAGACGTACTAGACTACAAGAAAACTGGAACATTTTCTGGATATAAATAAATCACGGCAAATTTTTGTTCTTCCGATGGCTAAGTATATCTCTGATATAATTTTATTTCAGAATTTAAGCTGTTATTGAATTATTTGTATTATATATAAATACATAGTTTAAATATTTTGACGTTCATATATGTACATATGTTCATATTATAAGATGAAAATGCATTTGTTTATAATCAAATTAAATTAAATGCTGAGATAAAAATTGAGGCTGGGCTAAATTTTATTATGAATTAAATATATGGACTTTTTAAACATATGTACATAAAATAAATTGATATTAAATTATTAATATAATATCAAATGTAAGATCTGAAGCTTGAGTAGAGATATGTACCCAACAATAATAGGTGATATATTACGAATATATTATGCATAATTAGACGTATAAAAATAATTTAAATAATGACAATCAAATAACCGACGGCAACAATTCAAGATTTCATTCGATTTAATTTGTACGTTTACAGTAAAATAAACTTTGAAATAATAATTATGTTGTTTTTCAAGACTCCTAATTCCCAAAGGCGATTATCGCCCAACTTTTTAGAGCTGGGTATCGTAAACCAAAAATTCATAGTTTGAAAAACCGGTCGAACGCAATCATCTCTACTGTGTATAGCAATAGCAATAATAATAATCAAAGTCAATCCATCTGCTCGACGTTGTACGGCCATTATTGAATTATTTCACTTGTAATTGTTTTATTAATTTTTTTGTACCTCTGTTTTGTTTTGAAATCACAATCTAAAACAACAAACACGCTAAATATAAGAGACACGTCTAAGATAAATTTACGCAAGTGCATCGGGGCAGTATCGAATCGCGTTCCGGCCTAATCTGCAAATTATCTGGACATCGTACATTACGTTTGACGTGTTTCCATGTGCGATGGACTAATCAGGATTCATTATGTCTAGATATAATCGAATTCCGTTCGACTGCATACCCCAGTTCCGACTGATAGTTCAAAACAATCGTAAGATTAATTTAAATTAAAATTGCATACGTCGGATGAAACGTGCACGCACCGTCGCGTAATCGATTAATTAGTGCCTTTTGAATCCCCCATAGAGATTATACCTATTGTTAATTACGTTAATTCTGTTTATTGGCGAATTTTCATCGAACAGTTAAATAATGGGTGATATTACACGTCAATATTTCATTTCGTAAACATGAAAATATACACACGTACGTACATACATACATACATACATATACATATATGCAAACGCGACGAGAGGTATTTAATAATTCAAACCGTTCTGCAATTTATCGAAATGAGCTATAAAATGATTTGATCAATTTCTACATATATATTTAATTAATAATTACTAGGGTTTGTATTCATATATTTATATAACAAAGTTTTTATATAAATATTACTTAACTTAAATTCATTTTTATGTATAGTCCTTTAATATATATAATATATGTATTTAAAAAAGAATAGCTTTTTCAAATATGCACAACCAGCTTTATTTTATTAAATATAGAAAGAATACATACAGTTCTATAAACATATTTATATATCTACATATTGCTATAATGAATATTAATTATGTATTATAGATATAGAATTATGTTTGTGCATTTCACATTTTCGCGGCTAATTAACATTACGAGGAAACCATATAACTGAAATTGATTTTAACTGAAATCGTTTTCTCGCATCATAGTATGCATGTATAAGTAATTACAGATCTAAAAAAAACTTTAAACAAATAAGCAATAAGGCACCATCGATTATGAATAAATTTAAAATAAAAGCATTATATACATATAGAATATGAAATATGCAAGATTAATCTTCGGAAGTCGAGAAATGGAACATGGAATATTGAATTTAAATTTTAACATCGTAAAATTAAAAATTCATAAATATGAAACCAAAATAATTAAATTTAGTGAGAAAAATCGAAAATAGCAACGTCTATATAAAATAAATAGGATTTTATTAAATGAGCCGTTATATTGGAAATGAGCGTAAGTCCACTTTTAATTTCGGGAAATATCTTGCAAAATATTAAATATAATATTAAGCGTTTTACAATATTTAGAAATACTGTAATACGTTTATATATCGAATTAAAATAAGTTATAACAATTTGTGAACTGATTCAAACAGAAATAGTGTTTTTGGAACTGAAAATTGGACTTTCAAATATGCATACATATGTATGTATACAGTCTTGAATTCTTCGAGCAATACATATAGTTATACAAAAAGGTGCCATTAAACTTAAATCATACAATGTATTGCACACAATCAAATTGCACAGGCTAATCCATCGGCACAAAAGAAAAGGAAAACAATAACAAATGCAAATTCATGCAATTCTCTCAATTTGTATGGGGAGCCGGTATGCGAATCGACACTCGATCCAGACAGACGTCAAATCGAGCACATACGTGAGCTTAGAACACTTTTCGACGAAAAAGTGTGCAACATTGACCCGCGATAATAACAATAACACACACATCACCACGAACACTCGCGAACTCGTTCAATCGCACCGGACGATCTGGTCTATTCCTAAATTCATACGAATCGCTGGGAAATAAATGCACGGCGCGGGCCGGGAATTTATTATAATTATTATTATAGTAATATATATAAGGCTAGATTTTGCACCGAGGTGTCGTGAGTCAGTGCGCTTCTTTCCGAGAAGCAGCTGTCAAAGTGACGTACGCGAGCTGTCAACACACGCTGTCCGTGACGTGACGCACCGGCGAGTGAACGTCCGTATTGCAATACTGCCAAACCGGCACTGAACGACGTCGGTGCGTGCTTCGCCTCTATACTGGAGTTCCGTCGTGGTGATGCTGTCAATCCTAGGATCGCGGTCGTTGATCTTCATACTAATCGAATGCTATCTTAGAGGCTCGAAGTACCTACATATGTACATAAACGGGTGACCGTGAAAAAGTCGAAAATATTCGTTTATCATGCATACATATGAAAAACGGTTGGTATATATATATATATATCAGTGGCGTGCGGCAAAACGCTCTCACCCGCCGTCGAACATCCTCACTTAATTTGCGCGAGCAGGATATAACAGGAGCAAGAGGAACAGGCTTTTCCTCCCGTATCCTGCGCGAGCACATTAAACAAGACTGTATGACAAAAATAGAGATAATTTCAACGCATGCCACTGATATATATTACATATATGTACATAGTACCGTTTACCATGCACCCTTTTTTTTTGATATTTCCACTTAAGATCTTTCGATTTTCAATCTTTGCTTTTTCGAACTTTTCACTTTCGGTCCCGTGAGGTAGACCCGTACGTAAACATATCACGCCGAGTTTTCTTTTTGCATAGTTTTCCGAGTTTTCATATGTCAAATATGGCGTCAAGATGAACGTCAGAGTTCAAAAAAGAATGTCAAAATGTCTTCCGAATTTAAATCACTTTCATAGTATTACAGCATATGCTAAAAAGGGCCACCGTTATAATTGGTTTTCGAGGATTATAGTGGGCGGCGAATATTTTTTTTAGATTTTGCATATGCAAAAAAAAAATACCGTTTCATTTCGATTGTCGTCTTTATTTTATCTATATATATAAAAATGAATGTCTGTGTGTGTGCCTCGAATATGCTGCTAAACCACTGAACCGATTACGGTGAAACTTTCAGGATTTGTTGTGTGCATGTCCGGGAAGATTACTGTGAAAAAAAAAACGGGAAAAACGGGAATGAGTGTCATTGCAACGCAATAATTTCAAATGTGTTCGCTACCTGCGTTTTTCCGACAAATTGGAACGGGAACGGGAACGGGAATTGCATGCGTTATTATGGCATTGCAACGCATGCCGGGGTTCAGCTAGTAAAAAAAGCAGCAACAAAAATTCTTATAAGATTCTTATTACAAGTTGATCGCCACGAAAATTCAGATTAAAAGTAGCTCCTAACCAGAGATCGGCCTACAAAAGCGAGAGAGCAAAAATAAAAGGTTGACAATTGTAATTGACAATAGTGAACTATTTTTTGTCGGCAAAAGAAACTTGTCCGTCGATCTCTGCTCCCAACCTCAAAAAAGTTGGGTACCCTTGCCTTAAGGGTTTTTCGGGTAGTTAGTTATTACTAGTGAGCGAACCGGAAGCGTGCCGTTCATTGTTAATTGTTGCTGTGCTTTGTTCAATTTTATGATGAACCTTTTTTTTTGCACTCTAGCTTTGTAAATAGACCCAAAACGCCCTGATTCATGGTAAAAGCACGCTCCCAATCCGCTCTTCAGTTATCACTAAGGAACGGCGGACAGCATGCTTTTGTCCAAAAAAATGAGTTCACTATTGTCAACTTTTTCTGTTCTCTAGATTTGTAGATCAATAGTATAATAACTATTTTTCTATGGAAATGGAAATTCCACCACCAGACGGCCAGGATGCTTAGTAATTGACAATAGTAAGCCATTTTTTTTTGTCTTAATTTTTGGAACTAGTGAACTTGCAACGCAATTATTCACCAGCTGCCACTGCCTGATCCATCGGCAATGCTGCCTATTCAAGTATTTTAAATTTAAAAAAATTATGTTTGTCTGTCTGTCTGTCTCGAATAGGCTCCTAAACCACTGAATTGATTGCGATGGAACTTTCAGGATTTGTTGTATGCATTCCCGGGAAGATTACTGTGAAAAAAAAACGGGAAAAACCTCTTAATAATAATATTCGTAATTACGATTTCATCGACGCGAAAGTATGAAGCGCCAGTGTGTAGTTAAGGAAATGTGTACGTTGGTAACCAACTTGCGCGCACGCATGCCAACGTACAAATACATTACGTACCACTCATACCAACCTGACATTACGTACCACTCATAACAATCCTACATATGTATATAAATCAATATTTTTCTGTATGTAACTTATGCGTTCCTATACTTTACTATAATTTAATTTGATTATTAAGTAATAATTTGAAACATTCACTTATCAAAACGCATAGAAAAACGGGAATGGGAACGGGAATTGCATGCGTTATTGTTAATGAACAAAATCGTTGCGTACGTGCGTACGTTGCATTCGATATCCTCAAGTCGCTACAATGTGTGCAATTTATTTTAGGTTTCTTTCTATATATTCAAATCATTCAATCGGCAACTGACATGACCTTGAATTGAGCACACCTGGATTTGTACACTGGGCCGAGACCGTGTTCACTAAAACCTTTTGCCTCCATATTCTCTGCGGTCAATCTGCGGCTGTGGATTTTCAACTCGGACGCAACACCTCGAACAGTACAACCGTCCCATTTGCACGTGCACAAACCGCCATCCAAACGAAAGAGACGTGCAAAAAACCACGCGAAAACGCTCAACGCAAAGCGACGTTCTGATTTAATATTTTGCACCGCGAAAAATGAACGATCGCGTCTGCCGCACGGTGGTTCGCTGCGGAGCGAAAGAGACCACAGTGCGGCGCCAGCTTCCGCGCCATCGAAAACACCGCTAATTCTAAATTGAATCGTTTTAACGTGACATTCGCTAAAAATTCGCACGCAGTCTGTTATTTAGTCGGACTCGCATTGTGCCTTTCCATTTCACGGCTAATTTATCGCGAAACATTCGCCCGTAATGGATGATAAGTGTCGCGCGTTTTGTTTCATTCTAAACACAAACGCCGCTATGATTCTATTAGGCGGGGTTTTCAGTGGTGACTTTGAAGTCGTTTTATGAATTATATATCGTATTATTATCAGCCACATATCCCACTGCATATATGTAGTGCCAGTGTTTGTCCAATTATCGTAGTTGGAAACTGGACGGACGGCTACCGGCTCCGACTGCTATTTGGGCAGCGGCCCATAAACGCATTATCCGTCATTATAATTCGGGATCGAATCCAATCTCGGATTATACTATATATATGGCATCAGTAATAAAACTCACCTGTTCGATGAGTGTCCATATATTAGAAATATGAACGCGTGTATGTGTATTGTAGATATGTCTGAACGCATCAACGATGATAACCTATTCGGATTGTGTTATAGAAATGCATTTCAAATACACTCGCTGCGGTCGACCATTAGCGATGAATTCATAAAATTTGTATTACCCGCGTAAAATTTCCAAATATTAAATTTTCGTCTAATAACACGCTCGTCGGATTTAATTATATAAATATATACATACATATGTATATGAATAAATAGAATGGAAAATGTTGGATATTAAATGTCAACCGCGTACTAATCAACGTATTATATACATATACATATGTATGTAGATGAGATGATTTAAAATTGGAAGCCACACTGTTTATATATGAGATTTTGCATGAAACACACATAAATATTAAAAAATAGAGTGGAAAATTTGAGATTTTCCAATTTGAATGTAAATAGTTTTAGTATTAAATCGAATGAAAATAATGAAAATTATTAATATAAAGCATTTTCGTATCGTGTAAAAGAAAGTGTAGAGGAAAATTGAAAGATTTTCTGCAGGTTCGATTTATAGATCTTGTATGTACTATTGCATACCTTTTTAATCTTCTAAATATCATGTGTGTTAGAATATGAAGTAAAAGGAAAATATAGCACCCATAATCTTTCGGCACCTATACTATATTAAAAATACGGCACCTGGTCCGAGAATCCTCCTGAAGTGCTTTCAGTGATATTTTATCCATTGTATTGACAGATTTGACAGTGATCGATAACGGTGATTCACATATTTGAAGAAATGTAGAAGAAACTTGTCGAAATAATAAAATCGTACGAATTAACAATGAATTGAAGGAACGCCCTTCCCAACTACATACATATGTAGAAGCCACGAGGACTAAAAAAAACACGCTCGGTGTGCTTACGCCCTAATACTTATCTAATATCACTAATCTAATATGTGGGATATTGTTTAAAAAGTTTACATATACAGTGGATTCCGCTTAATTATGAAAAATCTTGCCAAAACATTTTGTCCCAAATAGCCAGCTGACTCTAATAAGAAAAGTTGTACCTGAGATTTGTCTCAAATAGTCGGCTGACCCAATTAACCAGCGCCCGAATTAAGCAGAATCCACTGTATAAAAAAAACAAAAAGAATTTAAATCATAAAAATCTGCATTAGCATTTAAAAGATCACTACAAAAAACCCACTAGAATCTAACTAGAATATATTTTCCAACTGAATATTCCACCTAACCTTTTCCTTTCTTTCCATTAAAAAAAATTAACATGCAACGAAATGTGGTATTAGATTCAAATATATGTAATTACTAAATCATACATGTTACGGTATAGGAATTTTGAGTGCCACTCATAATCACAGGCTCGTACATACAATTTACGCCATGTGACAGATACTTAATGGTAGTATAATAAAAATGAAAAAACATTCATTCGGGTTAGAAACGATCGAAAATTCGCGATAAGTGGCGTTCTGCGTGATTTAGCGACGGATTAGGCCGACAGGAAACCATAAAATCAGGAATGCCTGATAAGTGAGTGCGCGCGTATCGAATCAGTGACTGGCGACACAATATAAAATCATGGTATAAATAAAATAAACAGTGTCTGGTGGCGTAAAAGTTGAAGAAGTTGTTGTCTTAAGAATGTGGTGGGGCGTACGGGTGGGCGAGGCTACGCCACAGCCACGCCTATTGCCCTCCCCTCTACGATTCGCATTTTCTTCACTATTGGCTCGGAAACTCGCAAGATATCATCGCTAAGCCATTTTCGGATCGGCATTTTCCAATATTTTCACAACATTTTTATACCAATTCAAATTAAATCATTTTATTTTCGGTGTATGCATTTTTTAAATTTCGATACATTTTTTATTAATATTTCGAAACTTACTATACGATATTTAAATGCTTTTTATTATTACTAAATTATATTCGCAATACATCTTATTTATTTATTTAACGTTTTTGACCATTGTGGCATTACAGGAAGAACCTAAGGGCCGGGCCGCACCGTGCAACTTTGTCGGCCGACTTGTTGCGCGACACAAAAAAATGTATGGAAATGTGTGCGACAAACAAGTTGACGAGTGTGGCATGTCCCATCTACCTGCATGCATTGGTATGGTCGCCCTCAACCAAGTTGTTCGCGAGTTGAGCGGTGCGGCCCGGCCCTAAATAATAAAATACAAAAATACATAATAAAATAATAAAATAAAATAAGAGAGGGAGAAAACAAAAAATAAAATAAAAAAATAATAGATACAACTAAAAGTGAAAGCAAAAAATTAGGTAAAATTGGGAATTCTCGACAGGGCGGACCCTCTAGGGTCGGAAGCGAGGCTCGGTCGACCCGCTCCTTCCTGTTATTGGTTGCTCTTTACGACTAATCTAGTATCGCCGTGCCCTGAATTAACTCGACTTTTACCTGATGAAATACTCTGACTTATGCTGTCTGGTTCGCATATAATTTCGGATGGTCGGCAGCGTACGGAAATATTCCGACCTAACATTAGAATAATATAATACTATGTATAATATAATACTAATTTATAATGTAATAATATAATACTAATTTATCTACTATCTTCCATTTGGGCCTCGCAGGGTTGCTTTGTATTTGTAGCTTGTTCTTATTTATCGGAACAGGCTGCAGGTGCAAGACATTCCCTTATTTGTATTTTTTCTTATTTTAAATTTTAATTACTTTAAAGTTTTTTATGATTGTGTTAAATGCTGTATTGTTTTGTACTTTTCTTTTTTTTGTAATTTGGTAAAAGTGGGAATTCTCGACAGGGCGGACCCTCTAGGCTCGGAAGCGAGGCTCGGTTGACCCGCTCCTTCCTGTTATTGGTTGCTCTTTGCAACTACTCTAGTATTTCCGTGTCCTGAATTAACTCGGCTTTTACCTGATGAAATACTCTGACATATACTGCCTGGTGGAAAAAATCGCATTCAGGCACGGCAGCAACGATTTCATTGAGAAGTCGAATAGCTCTTGGAATAGGAGCCATTCGAGAAATAACTATGCGAGCAGGCGGTACAACCTTATATCTATTTTAATAGCTACTGATCTACTGATCATTTTCTATTTTACAATTTTAATTTAATTTTGTTAGTAATCATAGTATTATATTATTCTAATGTTAATGTACAACATAATAGGATAAAGAGCTCAAAAACCTATTTACAATTCTAATAAATGCTCATAATACATCTAATATGTACATACATAATATTAATTAAAGACTCTCTAAAGTCGACGATCTAAAGAAGATTGTGTTTAGGTAATCTTACTATACGATATAGAATCTATAGAATATACTAGGTAGTTTTAGATATGAGCCATTATATTTGAAAGTGACGGAAGTTCAATTTTCAATTCAAAACACTATTTCTGTTTGACTTAAGTCACAAATAGTTATCACATACACCAGCGGTTCCCAACCTGTGGTACGCGTATCACTTGGTGGTACGCGAAAAAAAGTCAGTAATGGCGGATATGATTTACATTCATAAATAGAAATATTTTTTATATAATTAATAAATATTATCCTAATTAATCATAGTCGACGTCAATATGTACAGTTGATGATCCAGCAAGCGATACCGTTTAATAAAAGACAAATATAGAAATACATAGATTGAATGCAGCTCCAAACTTGAGGGTATATAAATCTGTCATCATATGAACCGAATTTTAAAAAACCTTCCTCGAAACACGCACAAGAATCTCATTAAATTTATCTTGTAAGGAGATTTAATTAAAAGAAAATATATACTTATAATAGAATGCTTTGTTTGTATTATATAACATAAGAATGCTTTGTTTCTTTTTCATATACTTATCAATCAACGATTTCAAAGTTCAA
Organism: Arctopsyche grandis; assembly: GCF_051622035.1. Lineage (NCBI taxonomy): Eukaryota > Metazoa > Arthropoda > Insecta > Trichoptera > Hydropsychidae > Arctopsyche > Arctopsyche grandis. Next base: position 17,724,359 of record NC_135363.1, on the reverse strand, counting down.
AACTTGACAAACTTAATAACATAAAAGCGGTCATTATATTATACAAATGATTGGATATATCATTAATTGTCTGATCAGCACTTTTAATATATAAAAACAGTCGTGTATTGTATGATAATGTGTATTGATATTTGACGCGTATGATCATCTTCACCTATGAGATTCTGTTACTGTACGAAATCCTTAATTAATTTTGACTTGACCGGCTGCAAAGGTATAAACGATAAACAATTACATCATGAGAGTAGTGCTCGAATATATTCGAGAAAATGTAATAAGGTGTAAGGAAGGCCACAAGGGAATTAGGAAAATGTGTGGGACAATAAATATGAGAAAACTGATGGAAGCGTATTAGATGCAGCAGTGGATGGTGAATGCTTGAGAATGACGAAAAAAGTGCTTAAATGGTACTTAAGAGAATGTATGAGGAATTAAGGAAGACCGCAAGGGAGGTAGGTAGATGAAAATAGAAAAATGTGTGGCATTAGATGAGAAAACAGAGGCAAATGAAAGCGTGTTGGATGCGGCAGTGGATGGTGAATGGTTGTTATAGACGATAAAAGTACTTGAATGGTACTGAAGAGAATGTATTAGGTGCTTGGATGGTACTGAAGAGAATATATAAGATGCTTGAATGTCACTCAAGAGAATATGTAAGGGTGTAAGAAAGACCACAAAGGAGATGGATAAATTAAAATAGAAAAATATTTGGCATGAAACGAGAAAGCAGAGGCGAATGAGGGTATGTTGGATGATGAATAGTTTTGAAAGACGAAAAAGGTGCTCGAATGGTACTCAACAGAATTTATCTGTTGATGTTCTTTATTTGATTTTGATTTTTAAATGCTTTTTATTATTACGAAATTATGTTCACAATACATCTTATATCTATTTTAATAGCTACTGATCTACTGATCATTTTCTATTTTACAATTTTAATTTAATTTGGTTAGTAATCACAGTATTATATTATTCTAATGTTAATCTAAAGCATAATAGGAAAAAGAGCTCAAAAACCTATTTACAATCAACATAATTTATAAGGTGCTTGAATGGTACTGAAGAGAATGTACATACATATAAGGGTTTAAGGACAACCACAAAGGAGGTGGGTAGATGAAAATAGAAAAATATTTGGCATGAAATAAGAAAGCAGAGGCGAATGAGGGCGTGTTGGATGGCGAATGGTTATGAAAGACGAAAAAGGTGCTTCAATGGTATGTATAAGGGTGTAAGGAAGATTTATAAAGGAGGTGAGTAGATGAAAATAGAAAAATGTATGGTATGAGATAAGAAAACAGAGGCGAATGGAAGCGTGTTGGATGCAATCGTGAATGGTGAATGTTAGTGAATGACGAGAAAAGTGCTTGAATGATCGCAATAAAATGTAAAAGGGTGGAAAGAAGGCCACAAGGGAGATGGTTAGATGAAAATATAAATTTTTTTGGGACGAGATGAGAAAACAGAGACGAATGGAAGTGTATTGGACGCAGCAGTGGATGGTGAATGGCTTTCAATGATGATGTTGATGATGGCATTGTCGAAAAATAGGTATGATAGACAAAATCCAAGATCCACATTCAAATTTCATAAGGCTTCGGTGGATTTGTAAGGGTTGAATGGTCTAAGCTGTAAAGTCTAAACGAAGAGCGGTAATTTGACAGTGAATTTGAGGAGACGAGTGTCGTATTTTAAATGGAGCATACCGCACGTTGGTGGTGAAGCAGGCGGTCGTCTTGGCCTGGTGGTAACCGAGAAGGCCGAGTGGCGGTGGCGGTTTTGGTTTGGGGTTTTGGCACCAATTAGCCACCACACCGCACCACCATTTTATGAATGAAAGAAGGCGCGAGTGCGGTGACCATGCGGCTGCGGGACACCGCAACAACACCCCCATACTAACGCCCGTGACCATACCCAACCACTCCTCTTCGTTGCTCACCTAACACTTGTTACATTTACATTTTTCCCACATTCAATTATCGATTTTACTTCTACAGGTACACATAGTCACATCTTTTTGGAAACGAAAAATAAAAAAATAAAAAAAATTACCGTTGTTTAGTATTACATATGTTATAAATGTATCTATATTGAACTGCTTTAATACATTATTTAGCATCACTATGGACCGCAAGACGCACGAACATCTCCATCCTCAATGAGCTGGCAGTCTCAGAGAGACTCTCACAGCATGTAGGAAAAGGATTCTTTCCTAGTTTGGTCAAATGGCCAGGAATTATGTGGAGAGTCTGAGGAGGCTGGTAGTTGGTAGGCCGGAATGCTGGAGGGAAGACGAGCGAGAGGATGGTCTTCCAAGATATGGTCTGACCAAATCAAAGAACTGGTGGGATCGTCACGTAACCCTTTGAATGCTGACCAAAGCCGATCGGTGTTTCGCCAACAAGTCCATGAGCCTGAAATACGCCGATAAGCGTTGTTTTTTGTGTATGTAAAAAATACACAAGAATACTACCCGCTAAGCCTTTCCAGGTAGCATTGAAAAAAAATGCATTGGACATGGGTCGTGTAATTCGTGTCAATGTTTATATAGACTGGTTTACACCGGAATTTCTGAATTTATTACCATAGCAGAATTTCTCGATGGAAATCCCTAACTGTTGAGTATTTTAGATTGTGGCTTGGCATTTAGATTGTGAGCATTACATGTTAACACTTTGCACTCTTATTAGAATTTCTCTTCACCACTAGTCTACTCTGGGATGGAAAAAAAATTAATTTTAGTTGTTCATATGAAGAAGATGGAACTAGTTTTGTAAAAATACATTCATAAATAGAATTCTTTTGTTTATTTTATATTGTTGCAAGATATATTAGAGAGTCTAAACACACCTTTACAAAACTCGAAATCCTCGGCAGTAGTTATGTAGGGGTTGTTTTGACTGGCTACAATTTTTATACCTGCTTTCTATTGGATTTCTAAATAATTCTAGTTGGAAATGTTGGCGAAATTTTCAGCGTGGCGGGCTTTCGACAGAAAAGACGTCAGTACTCAAAGGGTTAAAGTAAACCTGTCTTTTTGTGTATTATTAAAACCGAATGCAAATTTTTATTTCAACTAAATATATGTATGTATGTTTGCATATGATCTATAGCATAGTTCACTGTTCAACCGACTGTTTACCAATATATAGGTCGTGATTACTAAAGGACGGATACTCATTAGGGCATTGGCAAATAACAATACACGTTCCAACAGTGCCAAATGCAAGATTGAAAAAAAAAGTTTTCTACGGAAGTTAACAATAGCTACGTATAGCCTCAATCATACTCCGCTGCTAAATTCAGATCGACCGTCTCCTATAGAAGTTTGCCAATTTATCTAAATTGATTTTAGTGACAGTTCCAATAAAATTGAAATTAAGGTGCAGACATCCAGAGTGGTACAACGTATATACATATAAGTATTTTTTTTAGACATTTTTGGACATGCAAAAAAAACATTACCAAGGCTTATATATTTTATTTTTACATACATACATACATATGTATATACTAGGAAGGCCTAACAGGTAAACCCCAATACACCTTCCTGGCCAATTACAAACATCGATATACAATTTTTAGAATAATTTTAACAAAGCATCATAAGAGACATCTATGGATAAATTTTCGATAAACTTACATTTTAAGAGCATTTCTTTTTAATATAAATTGCTGAAAAACTCGAACTTTACGAGACATTTTGTAGCATTTTTATACGAATTAAATTTGTAGCATTTTTATACGAATTAGCGAAATTCGAGATCCTGAAAACTTGAAAATTGCGATAAATGGTTAAAGGCTGCTTTTTTTTTGAAACCATTTCAATGAAAATTACATAAATTGGCAAACTCTGATAAGAAACGATTGATCTGGAGTCACAAACCAAGGTCTGGCCAGCAGCGGGACTCAAGTGGGACTCGAACACGTGACCGCTCTGCTCGAAAGCATAATATGCTAACCACTATTATGAAATGAGTCATCAATTTAATGTAAAATTCTTAAAATTCTTACGGTAAATTTTTGTATAATTGTTCTTACATATGCATATTATGTGATTATATTGATCAGAATCTAATATGTTGGGAAATTCGGAAATAAGGAGTGAACGTCTGTCAAGAATAACGAAATTTACCAAACTGTCAATTCCAGTTTTTATAGTAATTTTTTTTTTTGCAAATCAATATCTAGGTACATAAAATATATTTTTCCATAAATTATTATTCAACCACGTAAGATGCATATTATTATATATTTATAATAAAAACATAAAGTCAATTTCGTAAACCTGTTTAGCCACAGGATCTCCTTGATCCGAGTTGTTACCTCCTCGCAATCACGCTACAATTTGTGTACAAAAAAAAATACGAATGTGTCATAAATGCGTACGTTAATATTTATGATGAATGTTACAATGAATTTTTCGCTATACATAGCTTAATATGAAATAAAAAATGTCACGATTACTAGGGTAGGTTATGGTGGATAATTATAATAACCGAGGTGGCGGTCTGGTAAGCCGCAGACTGACGCACTTCTGTTTGGCCGCAAGCTTGGGGTTAAACACCTCTTTATTCGTTTTTTTTTTTATAACCGATACCATTCAATCAAGTCATTAAATCATTAACCAGATCGAAACCTCAATCTAGAATTTATTTCTTTCGAGTAATTATGTATATTAGAACTCTTTATCTACAAGGAAACTTAAATGCAAATGCTATACTATCGTCATGACCTTAGGACTAAACAACGCATGCTTACATAAATATACAAATTATAATCTCATCCATTGTTTTAAATAACGACAGGGACTTATTATTAGGATTTACGCCATTTAAATGTAACGAAAGGCTAGTGTGATTTAATTCTCGTATGTATGTTCATACATACATATGTGTATATATATATAAATATGTATATATATTTATTTATTTTTTTTTATTTTTTTTCGTTTTCCGAGATTAATTTGAGATGTTTTCAGCAATCTCGGATTTCGCTGAATTGTATAAAATGCTGCAAATTCAAAAATTTGACCATAGATGTCTCTATGGATGTTAATTGATATGTATAATAATACAAATGTACAATATTTCTGGTTAGGGAGGCGCATTGAGGTTATCTGTTAGGTCTTCCTGGTACACATAAACTATAAAAAATGAATAAATACAATAATGTAATAATGTAATTAGTGAATCTTTCTATACATAAAATAAAATCAATCGTATCTGAACTTGATGTTAATGATAAATGGTGATTAAATCAATTTCTATTTTCGGATGAATCACAATGTTACGGGGTGTATAAGGAAAACTTATAATGTGTTATTATTTTTCACGATGCGACAATTTCGTAGAAACGTTGAAGGAAATAACGATGCGTTAAGTCGTATAAGTTTATTCGAGAGACTTATTTATGTGTAATAAACATTTTTATGACTTTTTTATCGAACATTGCAGATATGTCCTCCAAAAAAATAAATGAAATTATCATTTTCAGGGAGTATTTATACAATATTTACATATCTACATAAATACTTGCAAACAAATTCTCTCGATAAAATATACGTACATATGTATGTATGTATGTACAATCGTCGAAAAGCTTATTATTTTTTATACCTCCGTCTATCATCTGTTGAATATTTTGAATGTCCATTTGACTCTGTATAAATCCTTTATAATCCGATTTTCGCTGGACTCCGCTGCCCTTCTCAATGAACGCTTGCACCATCTACAAATTCCTTTTAAATTACAAACGGTTTGAAGCTCTGCTTATTTGCGTAAGGATGATGCCAATTTTAATTATAAAATAAATTAAAAATATATATAGGAAAGAAATTTTAAATGTGAACGATGGGTAAGCGCTTTTTTTTAATCGATTAATATTAAAATCAGTTAAAATTTACGCAATACGAAGTTTTAAATTGGTAATTTTTCTAATTTGATATTTTTATTTTGCCTTATCTTTATCCTTTCCGTCTCAACAGCTTCAATTGAAAAAAATAAATAAATAGGAAAATATAAATAATATCAGTTATTAAAAAATAGTGCACTTTAGAATTCGAGCACGCTGTATTTATGAGAGGGGGTTCATGCTTTCAAGGGTAAATGCTTTGAAAACATTCGCTCGAAACAAGGATCGCAATATTGCGGCTCATAAAGTAGGGTTGAAAGCAGTACTAATCGAAAGCGACATTTAACAGGTTTATTATTTTAGATTTATTTTTCTGATAAATCATATATCAAATTAATTAATTTAGATACTTATACATACATATGTGTGTTTTAAAATAATAAAAATTTTGTTCTCGAAAAATATCACTGATTTGAAATAAAATAAGTTGTTACGAATGTTTGTTTTAATTGAATTTGAGAAATTTATTTGTGTATAAATGAAATAACCAAATTAATCGCGTTTTAAGACGTCGCGTGTACGTGTCGAGTGACTGTACAATTAAGCTCGCAGGGCAGTTTTGCTTTGAAGGTATTAGAACCGTTTTGTTATGATGAGAGAAATGATTTTAATAAACCCCGAAAACACGTGTTTCATGTTCATTTTACATATATCAAATTACTTTTGAACTATACAAAAAGATCAATTTTCGTATTATAATAGAAATGCTATCCATATCATTATTTAGATAATGTGATTTCTATCCTAATATTTCAAATGAATTAGTTTATATACAATATAAATTATATATGTAAGTGCGATTTCAAACTTTAATTATGAAATATTTATTTTTAATTGGCAATTTTAAGTTTTGTAAGGCGATTACGTTGAATGAAAAAAAAAGAAAATTGTTGATCAAATAAAAGAGAATTTAAGTTTGAATTTTCATAATAAAATTCAAAATAAGTGACATCTATTAAGAATTTTCAATTATAATGTTGTTGTAAAAATGTCATCAAACAGCTTTTTTATTTTAAAGTTTTTTCTATTTATTTCTAGATGTCTATATAAGAATTTTAATTTTATACGATTTCTGCTTTATCTTTGGAAACAACTTTTTCTTTTAAACTATAGATGTCATAAGTAAAATACATTTTATTGTAACAAATTTATTTATATATACATATACATATATAAGAATTTCTTTGAAAATTGAATATGATTATGTGATTTAACTTTGATTATTTTGTAATTATTTAAAAATTCAACTTTTACTTTTTTAAATAATAAATGAACAAAATAAATGATTTTTTTTTGTAAATCGTATTTAGACACGTGTGAAGACACAATAAAAAAAAATGAAAAGAAAACTTCAACAATCGAAGACAGATGAAGTGCTAAAAAAAGTTATAAATACGCAACAAAGTCCAAACAACTACTTTATAATCCGAAATCATTGTGAAAAGACGCCAAAAAACCTCGCCCGGAACCCGAACAATCAAAACACGATCCCGTCGCACAACAAATGAAATCATAATTTTTCAATGGCGTATTTATTCCGTCATCACCGACAATGAGGCATATACATCTACCCCTTCGCGACGTACAATAACAGATTTTTTTCTCTTAGCCGCCGACCGTACAAGGCTTGTGCTAGGCGGAGAGCTTTATTAACCCTTTAAATACGGACCGAGCTCATGCCGCGCTCTCTATAAAATCAAATTGTTACGACGTCATTGAAAGGGTTAACGCTAACCGGCACGGTGGCCTGCTTGCCGTATACGCCCTTCTTCTTTCATGAATGCATAATGCCGGTTGTGTTGCACTGTTGCATTGTGCCGACATGGTATTGAAGCGGCCGCAAAGGGAAACCCTCGCGGTGATGCGACTGCAATCAAAAGTGAATGACGTTTGAACCGCGAATCTCAAATGCAAAACCAGTCGCGATTCTCTACGAAAGCTACTCAAAAGGACACTCAAAAAGATAAACAATAATATGTAGGCTTAAAAAATAAAAAGTCAGTAAAGCGTAATCTTAAATACATTTTAACAAACATAAAATTAAACTTTAAGGAACGTACAAGTAAGCTTTAAATCAAATAATTTTTACTACAGTATAAATTAAGCTTAGTCTTCTTAAATTGGAGAAGATTTTTAATTTCAAAATGTTCTCATTTGTCACAAAAGTCTCCACAGTAGATCGAAATGGAAGTAGTGGAATTACAATTTTCAGTTCCAAAAACACTATTTCAGTTTGAATTAATTCACAAATTGTTAACACTACCTTTTATTCGATATGTCCAGAATGTCGGAAGTGCAGAATAAACCTATTACAGGCCACCAGTTTTTTTTAAATATTATAAAACACAAAACATTATATTTATTGTTTTGCGAGATATTTCTCGAAATGAAGAAAAGTGGACTTACGCCAATGTCAAATATAACGGCGGATATATATAATATGAATCTACAGACAACTAAATAGTCAACGTCAAAAATTTGATTTAGGGGTGCTAATTCCTGGTTCGCGGACATAGTGACGACAACGTGAACGTAATACGTTAATATTAATATATACAGTGGCTCGTTAATCAGGCGCGTTATCTGTGTAGCCGTCCGTAAAAACAGCCGCGACCTGCGCTAGTCGTTGCATTTAATATTTAGGCAATTCGCGCTGCAACCCCGTCACGTTCAATATTTTTCATACGTATATGTAGTATATAGAGGAGGGGAGGTGACAGGGTGGTACATAGTGCCTGGAATGTATTACGCGCATTATACACCCCTAACCACCCTTCCTTGCCCTGACGAAATGTTTACTTATGACGAGAGCTGCACTGAATAATCCACACGGATTATATTATTTTATTGGAATATAAAATTTTTTAATTAGAAGAAATTATGCACATATGCATTCATTCTATTGATATATATATCATCATCATCATCATCATCATTTACAGCCATTCGCCATCCACTGCTGGATGAAGGCCTCTCCAACACGCTTCCACTCGTCTCTGTTTTGCGCAACACTCATTCATCTCATTCCGCACATTTTCCTAATTTCGTTCACCCATCTTCCTTGCGGTCTTCCTTTTACTCTTTTGCCTTCTCTCGGGTACCATTCAAGCACTTCTTTTGTCCACCTTTCGTCCATCCTCCTAGCTACGTGACCCGCCCATTGCCATTTCAATCTCTTTACTCTATCCACTATGTCCACTACCCTTGTCATACTTCTCACCCACGTGTTCCGCTTTCTGTCTTTCCTCGTTATGCCAAGCATACAGCGTTCCATACTTCTTTGAGTGCATTGGATTTTATTTAGTATCTTGGCGTTCAGTGTCCAAGTTTCACATCCATACGTCATCACTGGCAAAACGCATTGATCAAAGATCCTTTTCTTCAGGCAGAGTGGCATTTTTGATTTAAAAACAGCATTCATCCGTCCAAATGCACTCCATCCTAATTTCATACGTCTCTATCTCTTCATTTTTACTACCAGACATGTCAATTATTTGACCTAGATATAAATAATTATTTACTACTTCTACTGTTTTTTTCATCTAGCGGGATGCTATCAGGCATGCAATAACTATTGAACATTAGTTTAGTCTTATCTACGTTAATTTTTAATCCTACTTTTCTACTTTCCCTGTCCAGCATATATATATATATATATATATATATATATATATATATATATATATATATATATATATATATATATATATATTCGATTCGATTCGATTCGATATTCGATTTTCTATAAACATCTTGTATTGTAACACAGTGCTTAATTTATATGTTACATTTCAAGGGTTCAAGAAATAAAATATTATTTTTATATGCATTTTCCACAAAAGTCAATACTAGTACATATGTTACAGTTAAAGTGTTCACTCTGATATAATACTAGTTTGTTCACACACGAATGCCTTGTCCATACAAACGTATTACACCTTCTCCCTTCCTCAATTATGGCACTAGAGAAATTATTTTTTAATATGCCATGGATATCTACCATAAGAATGTTTCTGTGGCTTTTTTTTTTGATTAGCTATTTTTTATAGGAGCTAGGAGCTCTTTTTTACACCCACGAAAAGAGTCCAGCGTGCTTATTTAACGGTTGATTTTTAAAAAAATACAAGCACATAAACATAGAAAATATCTTTCTTATACCGATGAAATTTTTTTTAAATTGGTCCAGTTACGGAGGAGAAAACTGGAGAATACGAAACCTCGATTTTGTCGATTTAAAATACGTATTATCTGGTCGAAGCGCAACTGTCGCATTCACTCAATATATATTTTGAAATATATTGTCGCATTCACTCAATATATACATATATATCGAAGAAAGGAACATGCAACAAAATTAAGATTTCGGGTATACAGCCTTCTTAAGTGTTAACTTTATATATTCAAAGCTTCCATCAAATAAACTCACCAGGTATCGTATGAAACTTTTGGCTGTTAAACCTTTGTGATGCCTAAACGCTAAGTATTTAAAAAGGAAATTTTATGGAAACCAGATTAAAAACGTTACTATAATTCCTGTTTCCGCCAATATGAAAACTATTTTGAAATCCAGGGTAAGCAAACATATGTACATAGTATGTACATATGTACTACATACATAGAGGTTGGGACACAGGATTGATAATATTTAAACTTACACCTAATAGTTTGTGCATGAAGAAACTAGTTCGTTTGTCAAAATGTTCGTTTGAGTACACTATAACTGACCAGATTGAATCGTTTATGAAAAAAATAGAATTTTCATGAACGAAGGAAATGTACATGGACTGTAACAAATCAAAAAAGTCTAGACGTTTTAATTGAAATGAAATAGTCACTTTTACTGATAAGAATAATATTATGTATATATGAAATCATAAAAATATATGAATTTGAGCCGAAAACATTCAATCTGCAACTGCATTTTATATACATACATATGTATAGGCAGTCCATGAACAAATATTTTGCGATTTTTCTGTTTGAGACCAGCGACTCGTGGCTTTTGTCCTCAATCGAATATGTACAATCGGCTGGGTGATCCTAGCTGAGTTGTCACTGTCTTTAAATATATTATCAATAAACCGAACGTTATTTTTTTAACAATGAGAGCTGAAAATTTTATATATGTGCCGTTATATTTGTAAATGGCGCAAGTTCACTTTCCTTTATTTCGAGAAATATCTTGCATAACAGTAAATATAATGATTTGCGTTTTAAAATATTTAAAATTACTGGTTTAATAAGTTTATTCTTCTTTTCTAAGATTCTGGATATATAAGTAGTGATAACAATTTGTGAATTAAGTAAAACTGAAATAGTGTTTTTGAAATATAGCGGCTAATATGTAAGTATAGTACGTAACGATGAAGTTTAATAGTTTTGTTAATGTGATCCGAAAATTTTATTTGATAAAAAATTGACCAAGAAATTCATACATAATCCATAGGAGTCTGTCGTAGCATCTCTAGCTATGACAAATGTTGCCAGAGATCTTACGAAAAACTTGTCTATTGATAAATCTCTACGCTGATGGCCATCTTATTTATAATATGTATAACATTTTATAATACTTTCATTAATTTGCAAAACACTCGTATGACCGCAGCTTTACATTATATCACCGATCGTGAAAAAGCTGTGGGATAAGTGAGACAGTAACAAAGCGGTTTTGGCTGGCGGTTCAAATCCGGCTTTCACCTGAATAAACCATCTTACCAGGCCGAGCCGTTGACAAATTACTGATTCCAGCCCTGCAAACTATCCTCATACGTTTGCGAAAGCTGTGAAATACTAACGCGAAACTATCTCCTAAAGCTGGCGAACCTGAGCTCTCATCGTTTGAGCTGTGGATAAAATCGAAAGTGCGATTACATTCAACCGTGCACAGCTAACGACCCCACACATCAAAGGGACCGGGATGAAGTATACAGTATAAATATATGAAGTATAAGTATTTGTACAATGTAAAATATTTTCCAATAACCATTCGCGTTTTATAATAGAAACATTTCTCTTTAAATGATATTTAAATTTAAATTCAATAGTTGCCATCCAAGCGCAATAAGTATACCTACCTACAGTTTCGAATAGCAAACAGCGATTCGTTCTGTCAAACAATTCCTGAAACGACAAACAAGTACGCTAAATAAAAATATTAAAAAATAAATAAAAGAAGGCGTGCAATAATCGGATGTTGTTTCAGAAAATATTTGCACTATGTCGAACGATTTTTTCAGGTGTGAAACTAGAATTAAAAAAATGAGCAAAAAGGGGGTGCACGCGATATCGAAACGTGGAATGCTAGTCGCGTTCGTCATTCTGTATAGTTTGTACGTGTCCTGAAACATTTGCATTCAGTTTTGATGGTAAATATATAATATCACGGCCGAAAATTGGAGTCACGAATATAAGTATCATAAAACTGGCTGAATAAATACGTTTAAAAAAAACTAGTCAATAGATAGTCGAATAATACGACGGCGAATTTAACAACCGTTGCCTAAAAAAAAAGTACAATAATTCTATTTTATATTGTATTCGAGCACGCATTCACATAGTCATAATTTATAATGAAAAACTGCTGAAAACTTAACCTTGGTTTTTTTTGTGAATTTTTTCGGCGAATTTTTACTTATGAAATCAGAGTAAGTGCGTTGATTTCACCATGAAATCAGCCACATTGTAGTGCACTGGTAGAACTATTGCATACCAGTAGAGGTCGTAGGTTTAAGTCCCGGCTAAATACACTTCTGGTGAGATCTTGTAGTTATCAAAACATAGATCGACTTTCTCTTTTAAGAATTTAACGACTTTTCTAGCTCAATTGTTGTGACAGAACCAATAAATCAGTATTCTCCCCTTCACTTTCTCACAAAAATCAGGTTAAAAGCGTGTCGAATTTGTTGACTCTTATTAAAATATAATACCCACACAATGTATTTCTCGAAAATTTGCTGTATCAAAAAATTGTGTTGATTTCCATAGATGTCTCTATTGAATGGTTGAAATATCTCTATGTTATGTTTGAAAATTATTAATACTTGTGTACGAAAAATACCCTAACCATATGTGTCGCCTTGGGGTAGGTAATTCCTGTCATGGCATATATTATTTACATATGTACATATGTATGCAATAGAAATAAAATATTAAAATATTTCAATTTTTTGAGTAATTACATACACGAATTTCGGTTTACGTAAATATGATGAGAACTTTCCGATCTTTCGAGCCAATATAACTAAATAATTTATAAAACCGGTGATTTCAACGCGCGTTGTGCAAAAATCGATGCATCCTATTGTGCGACTCACGCGAATGCAAGTGAAAGTCAACAATAAGGAAAGAATAAATATTTCTTTAGAATTCGTACATTTTATACAGGGGAGATACGCCCTGAAAAGGTTTGTCATTTCATGCGTGAACGCAACTACAAGCTACGGTGAAAAATTAATGGATTTCTCTGAATGATTCGATTGTTTGGGGCGGTGGGCGTGTAGGGGTTCAGGCCCGGCAATATTGTGAATGCGTTCTCCAAATATTTACTTTGGAGTATCGTCCTTTCGTATCACAGTTTTTTTTTCAGCCTAATAAATGTCTCGGGCCGCATTGTGGACAGCACTTTTATGGATGTTTCGTTTTATTCGGTCGCACAATGGACGACATCATAGAAACGTTTCGCAAACACAAAACGCGTTGCTGCGAAAATGACAATATGAGAGTTTGATTTATGCATTTGCGATTCATAAGTTTATACTTTCAATTTAAGAAAATGCGATTTTAAAACACCTGGGATGAAAAAAAATTACTCGATTTATATGTATGCACTTTTATGCAAGTTTTAACGTATCTAATTCACACTCAATACACGATTTTTACACGAATTCCAATACACTTAAGGAAGTGCTGTATGAACGGTATAATGAGGAGAGATAGGAAACGAAATACGTGGGTGAGAAGTATGACAAGGGTAGTGGATATATCGGAGAGAGTGAAAAGATTGAAATGGCAGTGGGTGGGTTACGTAGCTGGAAGAATGGACAAAATAAGTGCCCGAATGATACCCGAGAGAATTTATAAGGGTGAAAAGAATAGGTACCACAAGGAAAATAGTTAGACAAAATTAGGAAAATATGTGTGGTGGGATGCACACATATTCTACTATTTACATAAAGTGAAATATCGCAAACAGTTAAATATTCAGATTGATTAAATAATTAAAGTTATTTCAATATTATGCAATGTATTGTTGTTTCATAATAATCTCTGATCGAAATATTAATTGAATTTCACCGTAAATACATTTGTATGTACATACATAGTTGCATTTCAATTAAATATATTTTATTGTTACATACATAAGCTTTGAATTATCAAAAATTAAGCCTGCGCTTTAATTACTAGTAATATTACTCATGTACTCGTATGTATAAAATATCTGTAATATTTTAATATAAAATAATGTTAATATTTAAAGAAAGTCGAAAATTTTGATGCGTTTTTTTTACATATCAAATTTAACGATGGAAAAATCGCACATTACTGGCATTTTTGCAAATTGTAAAAAGGTCATAAATCACGTTTACACACAGGCTACATACTATAAACGTCGCGTAATGAATGAAAGCCTTTTATGCGGGGCCGAAGATAGTGTGAAATATGGCTAGAATCGGCATTGTGCAGAAACATCAATAAAAACCTCGCGCTTTCAATGGAAAATAGGTGCTACCGTAGAAACCCATAAAACGAGATCAACATCTTCCACTGAGGAATTTTCGATGGTGAGAGATATATGCTGTGGCAGCTGCACGCTATTTACAGACAACCCTTTAGTTTTAAATCGCGCATTCATATACCGAGTCGAAGCGAACGTGATCACTCGAAATCCACCGACTTAACAACGCCAACACAGCAGAGGGAACTTTGCAACGGATTTTCCAAATAAACTCGAATCAAAACATCACACAAAAGCCAAACAGGATTATAGGGGATACGTAGTAGTATCGTTTTATACTTGTTAAAATTTTTTTAGGTCATATGGCATATTTTTTGGGAAATTCTGCGAAGAGACACAATGCTCGCGTAATGATTGCGTTTCGGCGTGTCTTGTGTGCGCCCATTCACAAGCCCACAAAGCGGCCAGAGGGAAACATTTTTAATGCGATGTCTCCAAGTTTGACTTCTATATTTCGCCAACATGAAAGGGCGTAAAATCGCTAACAATAAGGGCATTCGAGAGTGTGAATGGCGGCAGAACGAAATATATCAATCGTGGGCGGACGGTCACGTAAAAAAAAGTGAAAACATCCCTTTCATGTCACGCAACAGAATGTTGCGCAACTTATCAAAATTTATTTGTCTTCTAACGATGTGTCACATGTATGGACAAACAAACCAATGGCCAAA
This sequence comes from Arctopsyche grandis, assembly GCF_051622035.1. NCBI lineage: Eukaryota > Metazoa > Arthropoda > Insecta > Trichoptera > Hydropsychidae > Arctopsyche > Arctopsyche grandis. The sequence continues at coordinate 17,709,041 of NC_135363.1, read as the reverse complement.
CCGAATCCTATATTGAATTATTAAAAATATTTCAATACCTGTTCAAATACACAATGCTAAAAAACGAACCCTTTCAGTTATACGTTTATTCGATTGTACTTTCGATGTCGAAGTATCCTGAATTCCCTGAATTTTGATACTGGATGGCGACAAGCCTCAGGATAGATAGATCGCATAATTCTTAATGGTATTACATATGTGATCAACTCTAGTAGTGATTGTTTTATTTTATTTTTGGATTTTTTCCTTTGAAGATCTTTTGGTTTTAAATTAATCAAAAAATATGTAGTGAAAAAAAATATAAATATGTATTTTTATTACATAGACAAAGAAAAGATAAAAAAATGTAATGGAGTGAAGAGTTAGGTCAATGGACTTGTGATCTTCAAAGACAGTAGAAAGATCCACCAAAAAAAGATCGATCTCCTCTTAAGTGAAGAGAGTTATGTGAGAAAGGAGATATAGAATATGTATATAGACAAATTCAATAAAACATAATCGTGTTAAAACTAAAATCAACGAATAAAGAATTCGCAAAGTGTAAAAGCAAATATTGTGATAAAACAAAATATCTATGTACATACCATATGTACATGAATATGTATATATGAATTGTACGAAAGTTTTGAGTATGATTTTCGGAATTATATTTAGCTAATTATATAAGTAATCGACACGAAAAAATATATACAATGTTGTACAATTTTCTTCCAATTTTATCAGTGAAAGCTGTATTCGAAATGTTTGCTTCTCTATGGTTACAATTGCAGGTGATCAAACAGCGATTTTTATTTATTTTTTATTTTATTTTCATTCCAAACATTCTGAAGTCGGTTCTGCGCGCACGACGCGTACAAGAAAAATTAACACAATTTTAACATTTTTATTGTTGGTAACCGCCAACGTGTCGCAATCAATTAAGACACTCTCCCGCCTATTTGGCTTTCGTATACTTTTTTCCATAGAAGGTGTTACAAAACATACACGAAAAAAAGACATTACAAACGGAGCATTCGGCCGTTATCCAAATATCGCTTTTACGTGGTCTCCACTAGTCAAATATTGAACTTGTTTAAATATTACGTGTTGTTTTTTTTTTGTTCTTCGGTGGTATGATTTTACGATGGTTGGCGACTGCTGGGTTATCCAGGGGTGTCGCAGTCGAGCTTGGTCTAACTCTTAACTAAGCGTAAGTTACGGGGCGCGCCATATCGACGCTTTATGGCCAACTTATATGGGCGTCGCAAGGCGTCTTTATAGGAGACGCCACCGGCGCTATATCGTCAGGACCGGATCCTAAAATGTCTTCAAAATCTACCGTTATATTGATAAATATATTCAATAAATTTATAGACTTAAAGCAAAAGCATTTTGTGGATATTGTGTACTTTTATTTTTCAAGTCTATAAATATGTACACATGTATATAATTAAGATAGATTAAAAAATGGGCGACAGATGAATGAAATAAGTGCTTGAATGGTACCCGAGAAAAAGTAAAAGAGTGCAAGTAAGGCCATAAGAGAGATGAGTGGATGAAATAATAAAAATATTTTCCATGAGATAGGAGAGGGTTCCTAAAAACAGAAACGATTTGAAGCGTACTGGAGAGGCATTTATTTTATTTTATTTTATTTTATTTTATTTTATTTTATTTTATTAATTGAAAAATCAACAGACAGGATGTACAGAGATAGGTGTAAAAAAAACAAAAAGTAAATAAATAATATATGTAACATCCGAGTCCAATAATAGATTTTTACAAAAATGAAAAAGATAAATATAAGGAAAACAAATTAAAAAGTAAAGAATAAAGGCATGACAAAATATGTAGTACATTGCATAATTAAACTATAGTATTAAAATATTTGGAAAAGGTTATAAGATAGAATATAAGAAGAAATTGAAATTTACAAATATAAAAAACAAATGAAAAAGGTAAATACAAAATAAACAAATGAAAAGGAAAAGAATGAAAGCTATAATATGATTAAATAGCACATTACATAACTAAACTAAAGTATAAAAATAATGGAAATATTGAAAAAATAGAATAGGAGAAAAAATGAATCAATCGGTCAAGATTCTCTTGATGTTAGACCTGAATTGATGTAGGGAAATACCAAACAGATCAACCTCATTCAGCTCTCCGTTAAACATACGATAAACGCGCTGCAGATAAAAATATTTTTGGGAATTAGTATTGAAAGGATCAAGTGAAAAGAGTGCAACGCGTCTAGAGTATCGAACTGGGATTCTGAAATTAACCTTATTCAGTAAATCAGAACAATCAAGAAAACCATTTATGAGCTTAAAGAAGAATATAGCATCAGAATATCGTCGCCTGACAGAAAGATTGTTAAAAGAAAGGATTTTTAAAATGTCGGAAACAGTAGAATGGGTATAGGTAGGAAAAAGGTAGCGTAAGGATTTAATAAATTTAAGTTGAACTTTCTCAATACAATTAATATGGGATAAATAAAAAGGTGACCAGATAATTGAGGCAAATTCAAGGTGAGACCTTACAAAGGAAAAATAAAGTAATTTTAGTACATAAGGATCATTAAAGGGTTTTGTTGAGCGGAGTAGGAATCCAAGAGATTTAAATGCTTTGTTGGTAATAAAAGAAATATGTTCAGAGAAATCTAGTTTATTATTGAGTATTACACCAAGATCCTTAATAGAAGATGACGTGTTAAGGATTGAATGATTTAATTGATATTGATTAGTAATAATTGACTTATTTCTAGTGAAATTTAAAATAGAGCATTTTTCTAGATTAATAAAAAGATCATTATTTAAACAATATATAGAGAATCTATCTAGATCTTCTTGTATCTTATGACAATCGTCTATGGTGTATATAGGTTTGTAAATTTTTAAATCATCAGCGTAAAGAAGTATAAAGGAATGTTTGAAGATGTATGAGATATCATTAATATAGAGTAAAAAGAATAAGGGACCTAAATGCGACCCTTGTGGGACACCGGAAGGAATATGTCTAAGTGATGATCTAAAACCATTGAGAATTATGATTTATCTCAAAGTGGATGGTAAAAGTCTGTAGATGATGATGATGAATATATAAATCCACTTTAAAGGTCAATGAAGTTGACCGATAAAGTCCTCTACATGAGGTCACCCTTCCTCCCTTAACGAATACAGTCTGAGAGAGCCTTTCGTCAGCGAACGAGATGATGAATATAAAAATATTAAAATAGATACGTTTATGTACAATACATGTATGTACTAGGTGTGTGATAAATAATAGAACATAGCAAACTTTTTAGTTATTAACGGTATATACATAGATTGCAAATTGAAATTTTTTAAATCAGTTTAAAATACCTTTTTTATTTGATTTTAAACAATGATGACAGTTAATAAGGTTGGCAGTATTTCATTTAAGCATGCTAGAATTCATATACATATGTACTTTTGCCAAAAATTTGAATTTTATAATGATGAGTAGTACAAATACATATATATTTACTTATGGTGACGAAATAAATCTCACCTTCCTATAATAGTTAAAGAAAGGTGAGACTTGGCCATAAATAGATTTTGTTTAATTATTGAACAAAATACATTCACGCATGCTTGAGTGTTGTAAAACTGTTTAGTTTAGAAAAATATAGCAGGCACATATTATATTTAAATTGTGAAATACATACACACATATACTTCTAACGCAAATTGGGAAAATTTTGTATTTAATACGGATTTCATATAGCACGATAATTACAAAATTAAACAATGACTTCGTTGCTAATTTGTAAAGCCTTTACTTCTCCATTGTTTAGACACTACAGCGATAATTATGAATACACAAATTTCGATTTTTTTTTATCGGCATTGAAGTGGTTCCAATCCGGTCAGCGAGCGCGGCCAGCAATCCGTTTAACTTCATACCGACGTAAAAGCCCAAAACTTACCGTCGAGGCCCACGGTGCGGGGACACATACACCATATGAGGGAAAGAGGGATGGGCAGGGGTGGCATCCCGGTAAGGGGGAGGGTGGGTGGGGTCACGGGTGTGCTCGTAAAATAAAATCGGAATTTTACGGTTCAATAAGGCGCGCAGATAAGCCGGAGACGGCGGGGAACCGACACTTGGGTCTTTTCGGTTCGGTTCGGCGGTGTACCACGTTAACGGTGCGGCCCGAACCGGCCCAAGCCGGCCCAGATCCGTATCGGCCAATAAAAGGGATCTGGAGCCGAATTGGAAACGGGAGGAATCGAACCACCCCTCCTCCATCCTCCCTCCGACCATCAGCTCGCTCGCCAGATTTGTTTAGGCCAAACGATACTTTATTTGCTTTATTGCCGGAAAATTCGCTAAAAAGTGGAAGGACGTTACCCCTACTACCGGCTGCTTTTCCGGAAAACTCCCCCCTTCCACCTTCCTTAGTCGCCTTACCCTTTAAAGGCGCGCGATAGTTTCGTCCCCGTCTTTTATTGGCAACCGAGAAAAAGTTTACGTCGTGGTTACTCTTTGCAAATAAAAGCCTATAAAAATTCCGAACACATATATTCAATTTATTGTTTAAATATATTTAAACCATCTCTTTCAATATAAATAAGCGCAATGTAGAAAAGATTATTGCGTCCTTTGACGCGTATACTTATTGAATTCCAATTTAATCTAAAACTGTAAAATTGATAATGTAATGAAATGATATTTTGCTCCAACGTAACGTATTGTAGAATCCCTAGAGTAAGGGTTCCCAACCGAACATTTGGTCGATCTCAATTACGATTGTGAACTTTGAAAATAATAACATATGTATAATAATATATACATATTTTAAAATAATACATACAAAACAGTTAATTCAATTACACGTAGAGTGTTTCGAAGAAGAAAATTCAAAATTCTTGTGGAAGAAATTGTGATACATCCCAAAGATTTGCTGATTCACAATATTTGTACATACATAAGTAAGGTGACTGAACAAAGGATATGTTTTTATTAGGTGTCGAGAGGTACTACCTGAAATACGAACATTTTTAATTGAGAGAAAAGATAATAATGCGATACGTCTTCGAAACAAGGAATAGGTTATAAAAGAAGAGGTATTGGATTATTTTTCCAACTTTAATGAGCTTTACCTATTGAGCATAAAACTTATAAGAAAATAATGTCCGAAGTCCAGAAAAAACCATCACAATGATTTTTCCAATGGATGTGGGAAATTTAGAATTACAGTTGATTGAATTGCAAAATGACGTTACGTTAACACAATTGAAATCTTCATATACATATAGAATGAATAGGAAAATACTTACATATATATACTTACACTTACACAAAAAGTTTCTGCAGTTATTTAACGATATTTTGCCTTTTCAAATGAATATTTTTAACTTAGAGGTACTAAAGAAAGCCACAACAAAAAGTCGATCGCTATGAAAATTTAGATGAAAAGTAGCTTTCAACCTCAAAAATGCTTGGTATTCTTGCTCTAAAGAGTTGTCGAATGTTCTATACTTTATATATAGGTATTTTATAAATAAATACATAATAATTCTACAGATGGTTTTAAATGAATTAAAAGTTATGAATAAGTGGGTGGATATAGATTTCTATTCATTTTTTTTATCTATAGTCATCAGATTGAGATGTTTAAAATGAATAGTTATATTTTGGAAAAATTTTTTACAACTGTGAAAGCATTTTTAGAAAGTAAGGAAGTAAAATGATTTGCAATTAGCCACACTGTCCTTAAAAATAAAACCGGTAAAAGTAATGCATTGTATTTCACTTTCCCGTTACGCGCTATTTGGTCGTTTTGGTCAACGTCCAGTTACTTTCAATTGTGATACCTTCCCTCAGTTATGAAAGAAAACAAAAGTTGAAGTGTCATAAATCGGAGCGATATCCACAAATCCCCATAGTAAAAATGAAAGCTCACCCGATGAGGCCGGGATAAAGAAAGGGGTGAAATATGTCTTTCTTCAAGGTATATAATATAAAAGCGAAAAAGGGTTATAATGAAACCAATTCCCAAAACGCCATTGATCGGCATACAAAACGGAACCGAGAGATTTTTATTTCAATCATCAAAAACCAACGGGGATACTTTAACGGTAAAAAGTAAATAAACATTTCACTCATCGAATTGTATGACATGCGAATGTGAGTACGATATCTTTTTAAAAGCGGTTTCGCTAAAATCGCTCAATGTCGATAATAAATTAGCTCAAATCTGAATAGGAGCACATTGCACAAACGGACATGTACATACATAGGCTTGAAAAGAATTAGGAGAATTTCTTCTTATTGTGTACATTGAAAGTGTATTTATCTCTGTGGTAAAGTGCGAGTACACCGCAATCCACTATGTAACTAAAGGTAATAAATAGTGTGCACCTACTGCGACAATTGTATGTGAAAAATGTCGATTTTTGAACACTGGCATATGTACCTGATATGTGTACAATTTACGATTTAAACACAATATTCGAATTTTTATTATTTTGTTAATTCTATATATGCATCCATTTACGTATTACACAATTCAACGAGTCGGAAATTTATACGTTTATGGCGACAACATTTTTTTCTATTTTTTTTCAGGGGACGCTCTGAATATTTTCAGCACTCGTGTCGGTTTTATCTGTCGACAATTAACATTATTAATGGAGACACACAACGTTCGCCGCAAATTTTGACCATATTCTCCGCAAAACTATCCATTAAAATGGATGTCGTATCTCGCCCATCTGCAGGGATGACGCCTAAAATTGGTCTCGAACAAAGGCACCTACACACATATACATAAACGATCGTATCAGAAACATAAAATAGTGCATATGGATATAATGAAGTACATTTAAAATTCACATTCTTTGTGCAAAGAATCTAATATATACTTTCGAAAGAGACTTTTTATATACATATTTATAAGTTTGTATGTAAGTATTTATGGTTGGGAACATCGAAAACAAGTCAAAGTTTCTATGACGACGATTCGATTGGTTGAATATTATTTTTTTTCGATTCAAATAAATTTAATAAAAAAAACAAATGACTATTTACTATTAGATTCGCCATGTTTACGCTGTTTATATTACAAATACTGAGCGAAGCTGGGAAAAACAACTAGTATTAAATAATTTTACTAAATAAATTGATTGAATAAATCCAAGTTTTAAAAATAATTCGTTACATTCAAACGTATATAGGTAACTTAACTAAACTGGTAGCCATTTATCTAATATTTCTATTGAGTTGTCACCACGACGGGCTAGCTCTTGTGCAATATTTTTTTTGCAAAAAAAAAAAACAGTGGGAAAAAATACTAAACACATTTCTAACGAAATATAAAATGGAATGAAACTTTTACATTTTACATTATAATGTAATTTTAATATTTACATTCAACAAATTTGGACTTTTCAAATTTAAAATATCAAATACAAACCTCAATCTAGTATCCATAAATTTAACTGAAAAGAAAATCGCAAAATAGTAGGTAGATATCTCACATGAATTTTTGAAACTAGATCTGTATATGTATTTTAAGCATCACGTTCTATGCGTGGAAATTGAAACCTACATAGATTTTATCGCATGGTTCACCTATGTATATCTTGAGAAGATCATTTGTCAATAATAGACACTGGGGTTTTTTCGCCACAAAAAGGCAACAGAAGCCGTCTGAAGACGGAGACAGTATCATTATTGAAACACCATATGCTGATGAAAGACGTGATACATAAATCAAGCGAACTTGTTTCGCAATAGAATCGTCGACGATAAGCTAACGTTCAGGCTCAGTTATCGACATCCTGATGAAATTAGTGTCCAGATTAAATTTATTTATAGAAACTTCGAGGTTTGAAAGTTGACAAAAGGAGTATTATTTGATGCGATTGTAAAAAAAGGAAGTGATTTTTGATAAGTCGTGCGAAACCCGGGATATGGCAATGGGTCGCTGTTGACATGCAGGTTGCTCAACAATGGTTGCGTATTTGTGCCGAATTTTGGCGCAACAAAGAAATCTGGAAGCGGAAAACCGATACTAATACAATAATTCAATGCCGATGGTTGCTAAATGGCCAACAATTGGCAGTTCGCAAACATAGGAGCCATTTGTAAACGGGACAATGGTCTCTTTCTGATGCGAGACGCAGCTCAAGTAGCCAAGACGAGACACCACGTTCATAACATCATTGAACTAAAAAATTTAAATATAAATAAAATGTAAAATGTAAGCCCTTACAAAGATATGTCACGTACTAATAAACAATTACGCGTTTTATAACATTAAAATAAAATCGATCAAATATATTTGAGTTCAATTAATGTAGTAGACACATTATATAGGTAATTGAGTATTTCAGTAGAATCTTTATTAAATAAAAAATATATATGTATATAGAAATATTATAAAAGTAAGGTCGAAACACGGTGTATATCGTAAAGGTACATACATATATAGATCAATTTTTTTGAGCAGAAAAAAATAATATATAATATGTTATGAAATAAGAAATACGTCGAGGGTGGATAAGTAAGTTTGTGTTATTGTATGCATTGTGCATTCCACAATGCACATGCGCCGGGACCGGAAGACAGCATCCTGGGAGATTAATGAAATCAAAAGACGAGGCTGTCGATACAATTTGAGAAACGTTGACGTGTCCCATGTAAGTACATATCTATCGAAATGTTTACGAATGAAAATTTTCTGTGTAACAGTGGTGAATGTAAAATTAGCTACCGGCAGAAACAAAGAGTTTCCCTCCCACCGATTCGGTGCCATAAAATTTTATGTGTGTCTACAAAATTATGTTTATTTCTGGTCGGGTCTTCGGGCAAAAAAAAGGTAAATGTGTTGCCACTCATTTAACACAAATAAACTTTAATGTATTCGTCTTAATTTATGTGGAGCTCGCAGCTTTTCGACCGGTAATCAGTTTATTAAATCGACTGAAAACGCACCCTCGTTTCATCGAAAAAGAATATGTATTTTAAGGAAAAGATCAAACACACAACATAAATAATCCTACCAATAATTTAATAGATATGTATATACTAATACGCATTTATGTATTTTCCGATTCTTAAATAGGCAATAAATATTTAAAAAATAACTAACTTCACTCTTTCTTCTTAATCTAGTTGTACTACTGTGAGCTACAAATGAATCGAGTAAATTTCCACTACTATATAATATTTTGAAAATCTATGTGAAACCAAACACATACACACAGAAATGTTGATGTCGAATTTACGCACTTCATCACCAGTTGCGTGCCATGACGTCATACCGAGTCCCCTTGTATCCGACTCGCGCACACGTAAGTAAGTTTGTGCGACAAAAGCAGGGAGGTTTTTACGGCACGCCACTGATAGGTAAATATAAGTACATAGATAAAGAAAAAATTACCTCTGTTGGTAATATTCAGAATCGATAATATTATGTAGGGCGAAAATAGTGTCAGCGATTATCGAGATATTTATTTTTATTTTATTTATTTATTTACTATTAATAATCTATATTTACCATGGTACCATTGCGGGTTTTGCCCAACTGCCAAATTTGTGCACATGTACATACATTATATAAATTTATAAAATTATTATATAAATTTTGAAATTATATTCAAATAATGGTGACAAATGAAAATAGTTTACCAATTCGTTTAAAACCGTTTCAACAATGAAATTAGATAAATTGGCAAAATCTGATAGGTAGCGATCGATTCGGACTCACATAGGTACATATTATATATCCAAGGTCTGGCCAGCAACACCGGGCCAGGGATTGAATCCACGACCCCTCAGTTGGTTGCTATAAACCTAACGCTAACCAATGAGCTATGTTGCTGATATAACAATTATATTACATATTAACATTAGCTAGAATGTTTTAATGAGCAATCGACTTAGATATAAGTAAAGACTCATTTTCATTATATACATATACATACATATATGCATGTATGTATTTACAATTTATATCATTCTTACGTTCTCTTTTATTAGTCAAAATATTGTAATTTGGAATGCGTACACATTTATATTGGCCCGGAAAGTAAACTGAGATAATTTGGCCAACACTTTTTGTCTACAGACTAATGAAATCGTGACCCGTTATACGGGGCATTTGTTAATAAATAAGTCTTCGTATGTATGTATGTACATATGTATAGTCTATGATTTCAATCAAACTAAAACTCTCTAAACATGACACTTCTACCTATGCATGCATTTTATGTACAATACATATGTATGTGAAACCATTATAGAACATTAGGGCGTATCCAAAAGTACTAAAGATACACACTCGGCATCGCTTCGCATAACTAATGCTCCCGTTTAACGCACATTAGAAGCTTTTAAAACTTGCATAGGTGCCGGTTTTTATTTTTGGTGACCCCACGGATGCGTCGGTTGCACAATTTGTGAGAGAAAAGTGGCGATAATTAGCCGTGAGCTTCGGGGGCGCCATTTAAATCACTAGCACCCAGACCCCGTCATTACGGACCAATAACTCGCTGCTAACGCGACATAACACAAACGTTTTATTTATTATTGGGTCGTTAACGGCCGTTACGGCTCGAAAGAAACAACCATAGAACTATTGTTTATTCTTTGGGGAACTACGTGGACCCATCCGCGGCGGCTATCGCTTGTCGGCTAACGCTCTGAAGAAATGCATAAAATTTAATTTTATCGACTATGTGTGTTTTTTTAGTGCCGACAGTCGATGTGTTAATTTTGCGCTTGTGACGTATGTGTATACGTGTGTTCTTTTTTTTCAACGAAGGTACTAATCAAAGACTATGCTGGGAATGAGTGATGTAATGACCCTCGAAATATAGACCTAACGACACGTTTGGAATAATCCAACTGTTTGGTTTATTAAGACGATTATAAGAGCGGAAACAAAAAGATTTTACTTTTGACTATATACCTACTTATTTTGTCTTTGAAATCATTTTAAATGGTTAACATTTAACGGTGCACTTAAAAAAATAATTTCTCACAAATTTTATGAAATGCTTGCGGTAAATGCGCATTTGTCTCTGTTTGAAATTACCAATCAATGAGGGTTTATTTTTTTGCCATACCATATGCTTGAGCGTACCTATTCGAAATTCTTTTTTGAGAATAGAATATACATATACATATATGTATTTGAGATAAACATAAGTTGTACATATATGTATATATTCACTTGTAAGGCGGTGCATCGCCTGTAAGGTTTCAAGCAGGTTCCAGGAACTTCCGGTCAACCAATTTGTGGGGTATTCAAGTCGACTACGTCTGCTTCACATTATCCTCAATTGCAACCCTTCACCTTCGACCATGTGTATATAACTCGCACTGTAGGGCAAGATACGATATTGCCAAAGGAGAGACGTAGACAATCTCGATATGTATGTATGTATGTATGTACATAATATAAGCCAAGCGAGCAAACATACATTTGAAAAGCACTATAAACCAGTGCTCGAGAGGAGATATCGTGCCATTTAGGCTACTTTATGTATGATAAAGCTTAAGTATTGTGCCGCACAATGGTGAGTGTCTTGCGTAAAAGAAGTGGGTGAAAAACCCCATTCAGGGGACCCATCTTATTATGTCGACGGAGAGAGATCTTAATCGGGTCCCTCGATCCGATGAATGGCGGGGGGCCATTTGTGCCGCAATGGTTATGAAAAAAAGGTCCTGCTTTTTTCCTGTTTATTCCTCTCTATACAAATTGTTTGTGTAAATAATTCGATTTAGGTATGCATGAAGATATCCGGGCTTTTATTCGACGCGAGCGCGTAATTCGAACTGTGCGACATTTTTATGGCGCAATTGTGGGTGCTCGGATTCTGATTCAATATAAATATTTTATATCACATCAATTTTTTTTTAAACGATTCAATGGACACAATTTTATATTTATCGTTATCAGAATCATTGATTTTATATTAATAATAATATAATATAAAAAATTCGAAACATTCTTCAAATATTTTATAAATTCCCTTTATGTTTGTTTGTACATGTACTTTATTTCACTTATTTAATGAATGTGCAACAGTTTGGATAACTGTTCACTGCAATTTTGTACAAATTTGCGTCATTCGATGGTATCAATTTACTACTAGATGTGTTGATAAACTGATACTCCTATTATTTTCAAGTTCAATTTTGTTTTCAATGCACAAACGGTAATTTTGATTAAAATTACATAGTATATTTAATATATTTGAACGAAATTATATTTTATTTTTACATACTATACTATAGAAATATACATACTTATATTAATTGAATTTTAAATTGAGCCATATAAATATTCGTATAGGGCTTTAAGAATCAACCATATCTCTCCCGCGCGTCGCTCGACGGTCACGATCAAACCTAATTTTGCAGCATCCGAATAAATTTTCACCCATTCGCCCTACATGCACGAATCGTTCAATTGGATATCGGTCCAAAATACCGGTTATACGATACCGATCTATGTCCCACCATGTGGGAACCGCTTCTTTTGTAAGCGGATTCCTAATCGCGCGGCGCATCGCTGCAACGTAACACCGAAAAAGCGCGAGATCGAATGATGCACTCACTCGATAATATTACATTTTCAGTGCATTTTCGATTGGGAATAACACCATGGCTTTGCAGATATCCGCACAAACGAGCACTTAATGTAATAAAGATTGAGACGATTAAATATTTAGGTTGATTAGAGAGGCATAGCCCAGCCAAATCTGACCGGCTAAGCCCGCTAATGTCGAGGCATACCATGATAAGCCTTTGTATTACCAAACAACTGCTTAATTCCATCTCAGGGCCAACATCACGTCTGTGTTTGCTTACGTTATGTGCTTTGTACTTTTAATCTGTCTCCCCACCCCACAGCGACTCTCCTCGCTACCCCGCACCACCCCTTTAAGCGGCAGGGGAATCCAATCGGAAAAAATAATATTGAATCTACACTAAATCAAATTACTATTAAAGTAATGTGAATTTCAGAGTAGTTGTTGACATTAAAATAAAAAATGTATGCCATAGTTCAAGATTGAAACCACTATTTATCGAAACTACCCACATTTTTAGCCCAAACGCACGTGGTATAATGCATACATAGCTCACTAGTCACTAGCTCAACAATTTACTAGTTGAGAGGTCGTAGGTCCAAATCCAGACCGAAATAAAATAATTCATTCCATATTTCCGATGATAACGATTAAAGGCCTATTCATATTGGCACAGAACAAACCAGCAACTGCACATAAACAGCAGTGCGAAAACTATTCTTTGGTACATTCTATATGGATACATACATATGTTCCGTATTGTGTACGTGGCCTATACGTAACAGCAGTGGCCGACAAAATCTATTCATATTATACAGCGGTACACGACACCGTAATGTATCAAGCAAAACAAGGTGTTCTTTGAATTTAAATATCTTTGGAAACGCCATATTGTGACATTGTCGACTCCCCGATATGACGCAAGCAATATTGCATCGTGATGTCGCGATTTGTAATATGTACGTAAGTTAATTTTGCCTTGTACTCGGCCAAAACTTTGGCCATGCGCTGCTGTGTAGTATGAATAGAAGTTGTCTTTTCCATGCACTGCTGTGTTGATAGTATGAATGGGCCGATCGCGATCTCAACCTTTACACATGTATTTATAGTTACTGGCTAAATTTGGATGAATATATACATATATACGTACGTATAATACAAATCTACTACTTCTTGCTTACGATTTTTGTGACAATAACTATTGATACGGTTCTACCCAGAGAAATTTAACAATAAACATTTCTCTGGTTTTACCACTACCCACCAAATATCATACTTATTTTGCATATTTTCCGTTCCAGAAGGTAAATAATAAATTACCGGAGACAAAAAAAGTCTTTCTCCAAACAACTTAACTCCACATATGGTAAATAGTACAAAAGTAAGATGTCCACCAGGCTTGAAATCGAGTATACTACATACATGTACATATGTTCATAAATAAAAAAAAAATATATATATTTTTTTTTCCAAACAACGGAACACTACTAGGGTCAAATTCTTTATCAATTCATTCAAGTCAAGGGAATACAGTTTCATATTTATAAATGATGAAATGATATTAGGAAAGGAAATGATTTTTTTTAATCAAAGTTCAGAATTCCACATTTGCCTTTGAAATAAACTTTATATAATAAAAACTTGCGTTGAAATCGTCATATAAACGTTAGCTCACTCGAAGAAAAAATATAAAAAAATTAACAAGGTTTGAATATTCCTGCCTGGGCGATAGAATGAATACAAAGGGGGAGGTGGGAGGGAGTGATCGTCCCCCGATTAAAGTTAATCCCGTCTATTATGGGTACACGCAACTGTTAGGGTCACAAACCCTCACCTCCGGACCCCATGCATTACTTCCCACACTGTTGAGCAGCAATATTTCAATAATGTACGAAAATTTTATTTACATACATAAAAATGCGAAAACGCGTCAAAATAAACATCGCATACCAATCTTCAATATGTTTTAACACACAGAGACTATTTTTCAACATAGTGAAATATTAACTAACAAACATTCTGAAAATGACGACTTGAATCACAAACATTTGACGAATCGTGGTCTACACTGATTGCCAAACATTTCAATCGTAGCTACATAATTTCAAAGTTAATGTGAAAAATTGGAAATCCATGGAATCCTTTCATATTATCAATGCTTTGAGTGTTTATTGAAAGTATAACACTTTGATTGAAAATAACATGCATTTTGACAATTTTATGTAACCAATATATTATGTACGTAAAAGGGAGAGGGTTCGTGATTGTGGAATAGTTTTGTTTGTACTCACTCAAGACACTATGCAAATCTTCGGCGTCGTCTGATTACGAGGGAAACTAGCTAGTACATGGAAAAGGAAAAGAGGGTGCATCGGCAATGCATTTCGGGAGGGTTCAATTGTTAGGAGAGTACCTATGGGTGATGGGGAATGAGGAGTCTTTGTCCCTCACTATTTTATTTCCCATACAAAACAATATATTTGTTCAATGGGGCGACCCGAGCCCCCAATTTCAATAAGCAACCGTTCTAAAATACGACTTGCCGTCCAATTTGAAATTTGCACAATTGCTTGTGTGCATTTTAGGATGCATCTAGCTCGTGTTAAATGCGCAACGATGACCGAGGATTAATGTTAGAACCACGAACCCCGCACTAGTAATTCTTGCAGTGGAGTTCTGCACCGGTGCATCGCGGACGAACGTTGCCTGCAATTTATATGCGAAAATTTACAAGGGTTAAGCCCTTTGGAAAAAATAGGTTGAAATATTGCGCAATAATCCGCATGAGATTCGATGTAAAACCATTGTTTGGTCTTGTGAAGGTTTCGCAAGACCGCGTAAGGGTCTTACATATACCTACATAAGTACACGTGTATTGTATGTATTTAAATGTGGTGTTTACACGGCACAATAAAATGTTATTAGGATGTTTGCATATTTTAGGGTTGCGAAAATATAACCCGTAAAGTTTATGGAGTGTGTCCGTAACCAATGATGAGTCTGCATTACACGTGTTGCAAAATAATACTTTTACTAACATAATTGCACTGTTGTTATTTCGTTAAGGCGCATTATATTTCATGATTTTGAACTACATAGTTAGCAATTGTCTTACTGTGCTATAAAAATCAACTAGCCACTGTGCTGAACTACAAGCGTTTACTGTGAAATAGTGCAAAATCTGCAAGGTTCATTATTGCATTTAACTATAAAAATCGTTTTATCATGTATTAAACGTAGAATAATGTAAAATACATAAGTGCAAGAAATCAATAAAATAACGGCTGAAACAGAGCCGTCATTCCAAGGCGGATATCATACATACACTGACCGCTGAGCACAGCGTAATGAATTTCCCCTTACTTCCTACATGGTATCTGTGAGGCACGTGTGCAAGAAGATTCCCGCGAAAATTATTTTTTCTCCTGATATTCATCAATGTTTTTATTTCGTAATGACATCATTCGAATTATATAGGTTTTGATTAAGAATAAATAATAAATAGAGTGCTAAAGGGGCATAAAGTTCCAATTTGAAATAATAAAAAAAACAATAAAAATTCCCAATGAAAAATTTATCATCAAAGTTACGTTTACCGCATTCATTTAATTTTTAAATATAATATAACAAAATGCGAAAAATCTGACTAAGCAGATACGCAGATTGTATAAATGTAGTGGATTTAATATCGGAACAGAATCGTCGAAGTTCACACAGGCTAAATAAATATGATAATTTTATATTGCAACCCCTGTAAGACTGACTTCCATCAAATGTCACACCGTGACCAGGCGATTTGAGTACAAAATATGAAATGAAGATGTTTCACGGTTAATTTATTTGCATAATTTCGACAACAATATGAATATAAATCTTTCTTTAAACCGGATCAAAAGCGGGGTCATAGCGGAGGGAATGCAAATGAAAAATTGCGAAAACATTAAGCAAGCTCGTGAACACCTGCACAAGGAAAATTCTATATGATCGACATACATACATACGTTCGAATTTCGATTGCTCGAATTTTAAAGGTGGTCAAAAATAAAAATAAAAACGAGACGGGTTTCATTGGCACTGCCTGTAAAATTTCCCGAACGGCCTGAAAATCGCTTAATTTTTCCACGTCGGATAAATAGTGTCCATCGGCATGGTATATTGTATGTATGTATTTTTTTTCAGTTGAACCAAATATATTGCTCTATCACCGGCATCGGCTGCAGTTTGGCGAAATCCCCAAAAATCGGTTTTCGTTAATTATTTTTTTTACCAGTGAACCGGACTACCTCCTCTGACCATCCCATCACCCCCTCATTCGTCCACCCACTCTTACACACTCGTGGTATACAACGAGCATCCGATCCAAACATTGGCTATCACATGCACTCTATTACTTATTTCGATCGAGTATGTGTGTCGTGTCGCAGATTCATCTTTTGGCACCCTGACGGTGAAAATTAAATTTAATAATAATTAAATATACATATTTACATACATAGGAAGATAATCTGACATAGTCAACAGTATTTGTAGCTCGGTGTTTGCGTTAATGCTAGCTACCAAGAGGTTTCCAGGTTTGAGCCCTGGGTTGACCTCAATTGAAGAGGATTTATTAGGAGTATTTCTGCAGTGCTGCTGGTCAGACTTGGATATTTGTGACCCCAAGTCAATCGTTTCCTATCAGAGTTTGCTGATTTATCTGATTCCATTGTTGAAACGGTTCCTCATTAAATTGCCAAAACCATCCTACCTACTACATATTTGTCACCACTATTTGAATATGATTTCATATTTATAATTTATAAATTTACGTATGTACAAGTTTACGACCATAGGTGTCGTTTAGCCCCCGAGCGATACCAGATGTCGCTCAGGGATAAAATTACGTAAAATATAAATTTTACGTAATTTTATATATCCTACTCGCAGAAGTTCTCCACTTTGATTAAATGAAAATGCGACCAATCACGCTAGCTGATAGATACTTAGTTAGTATTTTAGTATACATATTACAGTGATTTTATAGTAGTAATGAAAGTATACTTTTACTGGAGTTTTAGGGAATTCACATTCCAAATACTTTAGATTTACTTCTGATACTTTCTCCAACCTCCAACAAAAGATTTTCGATATCTTATTCAGTGTATAAATGTTTAATTACATCAAAAGTCAACTTGATGATGTTAGACCAACTTTTGCAGTTTTTCCAAATACAGCTTCATACGGGGACCGTTTGATTCCGGAATGGAATGCCTTATTTTTCATAAATCAGACAATCCTCAATCGTTTGTTCCTATATCTTTGTTATAATCTAGCATCCAAATTGACAGCATGTCTTCAATGTACTGATTTGTAAGATTTGCTTTCACTGATTGAGTTCGTGAAAGTATTCTACTTTAACTACGTCGTGGTCATTGATGTCGTCTAGAATTTGACGGACGATCCCGTCAGTTCTTTGATTTGGTCTGACCATCTCTTCGTCCTCTCGCTCGCCTCGTCTCCAGCGTTCCGGTGACTACCAGTCTTTCCAGACTCTCCACATTCTTCCTGGCATACTTCTTCTAGTTAATGTATAAATTTCACTGGGGAATACAGATGCACTGAAATATGCAAAAATGATTCAAAGCATTAGACGTTACTTCAGTAGTGGGGTGATAAGTTATCACTGATAACTTAAAAAAAATTACGTGGATCTATCGACTAAATTTCAATATTATTCATATCTAATTGATGGGTCTAATTTTTCTCTTTTACTTGCCTTATTAATGAAAAATCATGACTGTTTTGACTTCTACACCCAATAATACGATTAAGATCTTGAATCCGTCGATCTGATTCTCACTATGGTCCTCCATGGTGACAGCCACAATGAATTTCTCCAAGCTGTCGTTTCTTATTGCGAGGTGTCCAAAGCATTGAAGAATTCTTTTGAGTCTCACACATTTACACATTTTCGCTTTCATTGTCCATATTTTCACACTACGTAAGTATAGAAAATATCATGTTTTGATCGACCATTTTTTTCCAAATCATCAGATTTTCAGCTCACCATTGCTGTTAATTTCTTACTTCTACTCATCTGAACACCTCAACTATTTCATATTCATCGTTGACTATTTCAACGTAGTATCGAGTCATCATGTGATTTTGATATACGCACATCGATATTTACCTACAAATGCGGGTTTGTGGATGTGTGTTTGTGTGTGTGAATTCGCACTCGATATAGTTTAAAACCCGCAACTTTTTCGCGGCGTCCGCTGTCGGCGCGAGTGTGGGAGAACGTCAGGGGGTGCCAGCATCCAGGGGGACCACCGTATTTGATCCTGGCATCGGTATATAGTGGGGCGCGTGCACCGCACAAAAACACCCGCCGGTAAATCTGCGACGGTTCGTTAGTCCTCGACACTGGACGACCCTGGCCAATTTGACCCTTTCACATGTCCACATTGAAAAAATTACCCAATACACCTTCGCATCAATTTTTCGCATAAATGTCCCGGGGGAGAGAATTTCCGACTCATTATTGGAAATTAGTTAAATATGGAAATCCCCTGCCTCCTCTTTGATGAGTTTGAAAATGAAAAACAACAAAGAAACTAATCTAGTTGGGGAAAAAGTAAATATGTATGTACATACATACATTCATATCTATGCATACTCATTTTATTTATTTATTTTATTTTATTTTATATACGGCCGCAAGGACCATTGACCAGTAATAATATAGAACATACATAATAATAATACATAGAACAATAAAACAAAAAAAAACACAATATTAATATAAGAAAAGAAAAGAAAAAATATGATTTTTAAAACTAATTGAAGAAATAAATGAATTAATTAAAAAAATAAAATAAAATTCATTTAGCATTTGTATAAACTTCAATTGTATCATACTTCAATTGTAAAAAGGTTTTTGAGCTCTTTTTCCTATTATGCTGTACATTAACATTTGAATAATATAATACTACGATTACTAAGAAAAATAAAATAAAATTGTAAAAAATGATCAGTAGATCAGTAGCTATGAGATAGCATGATTGCATTGAGAATCCTCAGTAATCGTTAAGATTTCTCTTGATCCAATTATACATAATTGTATGTGATGTATGAGTGGAATTTTGATCTTCTCTCTTCCATTTGGGCCTCGCAGGGATGTTTTGTAATACAGCCGGTTATTATTCTGTTTATTTGATATTTTCACTTTATCTTTCATATATAATAACGATTATGTATAAATGTATAGGTATATATAATATTGTTCTCTTCTCTCTGTTATATTTTCGACCATTGTGGCGCATTAGGGATTCCTGTAATGTCACAATGGTCCAAACTTAAATAAATAAATAAATGTTTCTGATCTCAGTATCGCACGATTAAGTCTTATCATTTCTTAAATAAAGTTAAATATAATTTCATCCATTTTTTATACATTGTTTCCAAAGATGGACATTACATACATATGTCTATCCGTTGCCGATACCATATAAATCAAATCATTTTAATTGTTTAAGATAATGAGCCAGTCACTATTAAGGTTCGTTTTTACCAGTATAACTCAAGTCGGAAACTGCACGTAAACAGCACTACGAAAACGATCTATTCATATTATACAGCAGTATATCTAACAGGAACGTTTCAAGGAGGAACCGTTTTCTTTGACCACTATGGAAATATTCACGAGTGCACTCGTACTAATGAAAGTGTTGCCACGTGCATATGAATATTTTCGGAAACGTCATATTGTGACAATATTGACTCGAAGATGCGACAAAAGCAATATTGCGCCATATCGTCGCGCTCTGTAATGTATGTACGTATATGTAAGCCGATTTTGCCTTGCACTTGTCTAAAACAAGTATGAACGTGCCGAAAACGAACGGTGTCGAATAGTATGAATAAAAGTAGTCATTTCCATGTAGTGTTGTGCCGAGCTGCTGGCGTACATTGCTGAATAATATAAGCGGTTCTAATATACATAATAGATACCTTGATTACGCATGTATGTATGTTTGCAACAAGTATTTTCTTTCAATAGGCGGCATAAGGTAATTCATTGATTTTGAACTACATAAATATTGCTGATGCCACTGATTTACTCAAATACAATTCAAATCTGCACAAAGCACAAATATATTAAGCATCCTATACGCGACGTATCTTTGAATGTCAATGTGGCGCAATAACGTAGTATGTAGATTGATGGGTCAATATGACGGAATCGTTTCAAGTAATTTGAGTGCGTCCTGAACACTACTCTCACAGGAGATTTTTTATACATACGTATTTTATTTTCGATGCAGACCGATTTTTTTTCGTTCAGAAGATCGACGATTGTGATATAGCAGGCAATCAGTTCAGGGGTTTTTTATACGATTTGACGTCAGGGTGGATTTTGTGTTTTTCGGTTGCCAGGCGACCGGCGTTGGGCATACATCAACGGGAGCACATGCAAACGGTCGTTAGTGCAGCAGCAGCACCAGCAGGCCGGTGGGAGGAGGGATGGGGGATGATGCAGCGGGAGTGCAGCGACCACCCCTTCACATCTCCCTTATGCACTGCCGTCGGTAGTTTGTTTTTGGGGTAAATAACCCGACCCTGTAATGACATCAGTGTGGCGCGGCTTGGAATCGATCGACACGCAACGATCGATGAGAACGACACGTTAACAGGTTTCCGACCGCACGCTCACGAAGCACGTCAGAGGCTGTAGTGTGTACGATGGAAGTCCATCGAGTTCAGCATGTCTAGCAAGAACATAGGGTAGATCACATGTGAAAGTGGTGCTGGAGACGGATGCTTCGCGTACCAAAGAGCTGGCAGTCTCAGAGAGACTCCACAATATTTAGGAAAAGGGTTCTTTTATACTTTGTCCATGTGGCCAGGAAGAGTGTGGAGAGTCTGGAGAGGCTAGTAGTCACCGGAACGATGGAGGGAAGGCGAGCGGGAAGACGGTCTCCCAATAGATGGTCTGACCAAATCAAGGACTGGCGGGATCATTAATCAAATCCAAGATTACACAAATTACCACGACGCTCAGCATCGAGCAAGCGAGAAAGAAGAATATGTTGTCAATCCTTTCTTTCCAAGAATTTACATACATTTATTTGGTAACCAAACAAGTTCACATGTGAAAAGTACAGTGTTAAAACTACTATACATATTTAAGTTTTTATGTCTAATGTGAATGTTATTTCAAAATATACATACAATGTGTATATATGTAGTTAAATTCAATTGAATAGTATTTACGGGGAGGTATGTTTATTTATATGTAATTAAAATCATTGAACATGCTTACATACGTAGGTAGATAAATTGACTGTTATCGAATTGCATGCAATGAAATAATTCTATTCGGAAATGGATGTTCCAATAATGAAATATAAAATAGCATAATATACATATGTATGTACATTCTATTTATCTTCCACTAGGTACATGTAAAAAGATGAATTCTTTCGTTTATAATTTGAAACTACCAAATATGGTATAAATTTTAATGATGCTCTAACTTTTGATAATTGTAATGATTTTTTTGTGAAAGTTTTACTATAATATAATAATAAATGTATTAACATATAATGATTTGACGTAAATACGCATCCAAATATTATATACGTACATATTTCTATATAAATATGAAATTTGTAGTAAGTATTGTCGAATGAAGTGTTTCCCAACCTTTTTTGTGCCATGCCTACGCTGACCATACGTCCTTTATTTAAGAGGACAGTCCTTTGTTTCATTGCTCTGTCCTTTAGATTTATTTGTATCCTAAAATTGCCCTTTTGTCCTTTATTTTGTTATATCGAATATCGCTAAATATATTAACTCTGAAATATTTAAAGATGAAATTCATAGATTTTATCAAATCTGTATTTGATTACACTGAGCAACAAAAAAAATACTGGAGCGGAGACTTATCAATCTTTACTAAATTTGACCCACTGAATTCGAATATGACAATGATTTTTTTTTTTTTTTTGTTTATGAGATATGAGCGTTTGAAAAATGTACAATTTTTACAGTTTTTTTTGCTTTTACAGTCTTTAACTCAAAATCTAGAATTGCTATTCCAAAAGCGAGTATTGAAATCAATAGTCAGATGTTTTCCCTATTAATGTCATTTATTTTTATTTTTAATAGTTTTAAAATACTTATGATTGATAACACTGAGCAACAAAAAAAATTACCAGAGCGGAGACTAACCAATCTTTACTAACTTTGACCCACTGAATTTGAATATGATAATGATTTTTGCTGGTGGGTGATCATTAACGAGATATGAGCGTTTAAAAAAATGTGCGGTTTTTAGAGTTTTTTGGCTTTTGCGGTCTTTAACTCAAAATCCAGTGTTGTTGTGCTCAATGTGAGTATTGGAATCAATAGTCAGATGTTTTTTCATTGCTTTAAAATACCTATTATTAGTTTTCTAGCTAATTTTAAAAGTCAAAAATATATATTTTTTTACGGATTTTTTCTCCATGCTATTTTGCATTTATTTGACAAATTTTTTATTTCATCATGTTTATAAGGATTGGTTTTCTATCTCAATATTTTTTTTTTATCTAAACGTACTAACTCGAACGGTAATTTCAATTTAAATGCTTTCATTGTGTATATGTTTGTAACGCGGATATCGTGTGGTGCAAGGGAGATGGCAGTAGTCCAACCGCTGTACTCTGTGAGGTGAGATTGGAAGCACTATAATGATAATCTAGCGAATTTGAAATGTTAAAAATATACTTTTCTTTACACATTTTTTTCCCGCGATGTGATGAGTTAATTTTGCTAATTTTTCACTTTACTACGTTTATTGGTTTTCTATCTCAATATTTTTATCTAAAGGTATTCGAGCGGCAAATGTCTTTTAAATTTCAATATTGTGTAAAAAATATATTTTTCTTAAATTTAAAATTTTGTATTCTAATATTTATTTTATAATAAATGTTACTAACTTATTAAACGGATTATTTCGCACATTGCGATCGCGCACACGACAATTGTTGTTACGAAAATCACGAATATCGAATAGTCTGGAAATCGAGTTCTCGTTAGTATGATAGTTCGTGTGGGAAGCTCTCGGTGGATGGAATTTTCGGGCGCTAGATGTTCCGTGGTCGAGATTTTGGTGACGTTTGCGAAGCTACTTTTTGCGGAATAATCACCGAACCGGTTTAAGTAAATCCTCCGCTAAACATATGTATGTATGTATAGTATGATTTTTCAAGATTAAGATATCAGAAGAGAAATATCATGATTACGGACATACATACATGTGTTTTGGATACATATATACAAACTCAACGACAAAACACACCGAAAAAGTTGAGAAAACGAGTCTTGAGATATTGCAAATTGGTGGAACGAGAAACGGCCTTTTTTCATCGATTCGTTGGCAAAGCAGTATTCGCACAACAGACACAATGGTAAATGAAAATCAGGAGTAGTAAACGAAATGGTAAACAAAATTAATGATTTGCTCCCTCCCCCCGCTTCCAACATATCAGTGAGGCGTGTGTCCCACATTGGGAAACACTGGTCTAGTGATATTTTTGAGTAACTTTTCGAAATCCGCAACTTCGTGAAACTTTCACGTATAATATGAAATCATACTCATGTGCATTCATTTAATCCCGTTTGATGTAATGTAACAAATTTTGCCCAACCAAATTGACGACCTTTCCTCGTTTCATTTCACCTAACTTTTTAACTATTTCTATCCAATAAAATTCATAGAAGAAAATATTAAAAATACAGTAAGCGTATCATTCATACACACACACACACACACACACACACACACACACACACACACACACACACACACACACACACACACACACACACACACACACACACACACACACACACACACACACATTACGCAAAGTGTATTTACAGTGTTTACACATCGGCGACGTCAATAATAAATAACGGGCAGTTACGGATGAACAAAACCAAAAGTTGACGGGGGAACACCTCACCCCTTTCGACTCCCCTTTCGGCACACCCAAAGCTTGCTTCGGTTAACCCTGTCTACCCGGCCAAAACCAGACCCGACCGACCCCAAATTTACAAGAAAACGAGGCGATGAGGAAGGGGGAGGGGGTAGTGATTCGGTGCAAAACTCGAGGGTTTATCCCCCGGGTGCCGGACCTCGTACGTCCGACACGGCAACGGCGACGTTCCGTACAGCCCGACGGGCAGGCAGAGCGCGCTTTATAAATGCCCGTTGGGCGGCATCATAATCAATTACGGGCTAGATTCGGTTAGAGCTGGGCACATTTGGGGTGAATACGGCTCACACACCAGAGCAGGGTAGGTTTGGGAAGCCTCTATGGCCAGAGTTTCACCGCACCCGAGTGTGTGCGTGCGACCTCGAGGGGTGCACACTACCCGAACGCCTCGACCCAACTTCTGCCTCTTTTCATTATTTTAATTAAATAGTTAATCTAAAAAAGTCTTATTTGTCTTCTTTGACAATAAATATTTACATGGTTGAATTTTAATTTAAGTCCCATTATAATATTATAGTATGTACCTACATACATATGTATGTAAGTACACGTTCTCCCCCAAAAGTGAAGACGGAGAATGACTAAACTAGGTCGATATATTTTTGGATGCGAGTGCTCCTCAGACAATGGATTTGATGAATATTAGTTTTAGTATTTTTTTTATGATAGTTATATTTATAAAAATAAAATTGTTATTCGGAATAATCTAATTTATTCCTAATTAAAATTAAAAATCAATTCCTTATGTGAGCCATTATATTTTTAAGTGGCGGAAGTCCAATTTTCAGTCTCAAAAACACTATTTCTGTTTGACTTCATGCATAAATTGTTATCACTACTTTTAATTCCATATGTCCAGAATCTTGGAAAAGCAGAATAAACGTATTACAGGCCATCAGTATTTTTTAATGTTGTTAATCGCAAAACATTATATTTAATGTTTTGCGAAATATTTCTCAAAGGGAAGAAAAGTGGACTTATGTCATTTTCAAATATAATGGCTCGTATAAGTATAGTAAAAAAAAAGTTGAGACATCTAAGGTGACTTCTTAAACGTATTTTATAATAAGAAATAACATAAAATACCATTGTATTGAATTCATTATACGTATGTATGTATGTATTAAATATAAAAAAAGTTTTAGCTCAATCTACTGAACTGCACAGGATATAATTGAATGCAAATACAGACCGTAATGGGAGGTACATATTACTGCCGGTCCAATTTTTTATATATATTTTTTATTTATTATACCGTAGTGGAATTACAGAGTGATTCAATGCACCATTATGGCCAAATACATATATTAGTTTTATTTATTTATTTTACAGGTATGCACCCATATATTTTTACATCAAACACGACATACATATATGGTCAAACATTGTATAGAAGTATTAACAATAGTTAAGTATTGTATAGTACAAGGTAAATACAAATATCAATTAACATCAACACAGACACGAATGATCAAATTTGCAAAATTTTATACAAATCAGCGAAATTCGAGATGCTGAAAACTCGAAATTTGCGAGTAAGTGGGTAAAGGTCACCAATTTGTTGGAACCGTTTCAATGAAATATTGGCAAGCTCTGATAGGAAACGATCGACCTGGAGTTACATATCCAAGGTCTGGCCAGCAGCAACCGGTGGGATTAAACCTGCGCCACTTTGTTCGAAAGCATCAAGTCTATGCTGCTGGTTAATTTAAAACAAAAAATATATACATATGTATTACAACGCAAGGTGGACATTTCAGTTTTAGTTTGACAGAATTAACCGTATCAATATACACACATATGTACATACATACGTGTGTGTGTACATATATATAGACACACACACATTTTTTTAACAATAAAAATCTCGAGGACGGACGGCTAGATATGGATTAAAATAGGTACACACACAGCACACGCATTGTACAACCGTTTAAGTCCTTAATACATAAAAATTCTCGTGTGTGAGTTTAGATTGCAATTCAAAAAAATGAACATGGGATAACGCAGCAGCACGTATCTATGCCGAATTAACCCTATTTTATCCGAAGACGAACTGACACACTAGTGTTAGTAATTTTTTTTTATTAAATTTCCACCCGACATTTGAGAATGCCCTTATTATCCTTCGGCGGCGCAAACTATTGCAAGTGACGGCACAAGGCGCGTTGACACATCCAATAAAATATATTATAAATGATGTCAATGCGTAACCGTGCCCCCTCACACCCCCTATCCCACCCTCCCCGCACCCGATAATTTGGCATTGTTCCCGCTGGAACCGGCGGAGGAGAGGGGGCACCGCGATTTGGGACGGTGTGTGAAACGCGTCTGGGCACGAAAAAAAATTAAATATAGGGGGAGACCCCTCCCCTATTGTAATAACTTTCAAGGGGGTCCCTCCGGATTTATTGATTTTTGTCGTCAAACCGATACGAACTTATCTCGAAACGCAGAATCGCAATCGAGCGCACTAAACAAACACATGCCAATATGAAAACAAACCGAATGAACGCTCAAAAATCCAGAGGTGCGGGGGGAGGGGTGGTTATGTAAAGAAGTGTTGATAATTGTTGACAAAAGACAGGGGACATTGTCAGTGTCGCGTGCTCGCAATCAATCAACCGTCAAACGGTCCTAATGAAAAAACTAACAGAACTTTTCCTCGCCTTCGAGGAATCGACTGAAGGACTCCTGTGGAGGAGGGATGGCAAAAAAAGCAGTGTTTTCGCAGAAGATAATGACAGGCTCGGGTATTTGGTATTGTCCATCGATATATCATACCTTACCGTACCAATTTATTATCAAAGGTAGACCATTGTGGTCAGTAAGTAGTCGTTTGTCACAGAAGTGAACGGTGAACGGCCATTGTCTACCGTTTCGGGCATACAATGACTAAGGGTGTCGTTTCGAAAGTAGGTTAATCGGAACAGGTTTCATTTTCAGGGAACAGCTCAATTAGCCACACGCACAAAAAATAATAATAGAAGCTTTCATCGAGCACATTTCAGAAGTGATCAGTGATCACCATTGAGGAGTAGAAATATTAAAAAATATATAATTGATACATACTACATATTTTGGGATTCATAGCTCTCTTTTGGGGTTCCATAGAGGATTACATTTATTATCGTGTTTAAAAATTTAATAACTAAAGTTCATAGTGACAACTATTTTAATTTCAATCGTAACTTCTTAATATTCGACTGCTAAGTGTGTACTATGTATGTAGATTGGTGGGAAATAGTCAAAGGTTATTAAAACTGCAAAGTGGCGAAAACTAGAATCTTGGAGCTGACATGAATGCTAACTAATGCAGATTAATACAATTGATCATACAAAGAAATATTTAGGTAAAAATATTAAAGGTGGCTGCTAACTCTTGGAAGGAGAAAACAGAAGAGGAAGTAATATGTACATATACTCAGAAATTCTATGAAGAATCTTGGATATCTGAGTCAGTGTATTATTTTATGAATTAAATCTACATATGTATGTGTGTACTTATATTTGTCTATTTGCAGACTATTATCTAGAGAAAAATTTAGGGACGTCGCAGAGTGGGTCGTAAATGCCTGTCCTGGTTATACATATGATATGTATGTAGATCATTAAAAACTGGACAGTGGTAGCCGCTGCCACAGTGTGTCGTTTGCAGATCTGCCTAGACATTCACGATTTTAATATTCACGATTAAATTATCAACATTCACGATTTTAATATTTTCCGAAAAACTATTAAAATATAATCACTTTATATTTTTTGATATCTACGAGTATACTTTGATGTACTATTAATAAAATTTTATTAAGTCGTGTCAAAAGTCCGTCTCACTTGATCAAACTTGTGGCTCGTGATATGCAACGAACTAGATTTGTACTAGTGCGTTTGTAACTTTCATATTGTCAATTGTGGTCTAATCGAAAGCTTTATTGATACATTTTCGATTGAATATTACTCAAAAAGGTATGTTATAGTATATTTAATTAAAGTTTTACTAAAAATATAATTACTTTATTAAAAAATAATTAATTTTACCAAAAATATAATTAATTTACGGATAATATCCACCCTCGAGTTTTCTGTAAAAATTCAAAATTACAACAAGGTTTTTAAAGTGGAACTCCGCTCGAGATCGCCATGATTTTAATCAACTATTAAAGTTGAACTATTGAACTATAAAAAACTGCTGCCACAAATTGCCATAAAGTCTTCATTTTTTACGTTAAATTTGTATCTTTATTTTGTCAATTAGTAAACCGATAAACAAATTTTGATCTTTTTTGTATCATCATTGAAACGTAACTGTTCTGATATATTTTTTCCCACTAACTACCAATGTAATATTTAAATATATATCAATTGTACAATTTTTATGAAAAATGCAATTCAAACCCAATTCTATCCAGAAGTAAACTACCACTTCATGGCTTTGTATTAAAATCTCACAATATCTGAACCCTTATATTAATAAAATAAATTTCCGCTTATTATGTGCTGCAGTTTTTGAGATAAGTATAGCGTTTTTATTACAAGGCCTCTTCTTAGGTTTATAACAAAGTAAGCGCGTGTTTAAGCAAATCTGCAAACGGTCACACGCTGTAGATAATATATGTATTCCACGCCGCAAGAAGTCGAGAACAACTCCAACAAATTGTTCGAAATTGAGAAGAGGCGTCTGAATCAAGCATGCCAAAAGAGGAATAAGA
The DNA here is from genome assembly GCF_051622035.1 of Arctopsyche grandis. Classification (NCBI taxonomy): domain Eukaryota; kingdom Metazoa; phylum Arthropoda; class Insecta; order Trichoptera; family Hydropsychidae; genus Arctopsyche; species Arctopsyche grandis. The sequence goes on along the minus strand of NC_135363.1, from coordinate 17,679,752 downwards.
TATTGTACATATATACCTACACATTTAAAACTAGCTTGGAGTATGTGTATGGTATTCTAAATTTATAAGCAATCTACAGTCAAACTTTAAATCATTTCAAACTATTTAGAGCTTTCAGAATCAAAATTCTATAGCTAGGCAAAACGAATTCAGAACCAAAGATGTTAGGCTAAATTAAATAAAAATTCTACAATAGATAATATTTCTGATCATTCTATGCATAAGAATATGTAGATACTTCGCGATTATTGCCATTGTGTATGCACATGAACATTTATTGTATCTTATACGCAATCAGATATCCAAACTGGGGTACAAATATTGAGGTTAAGTTAAAATAATCTACAATAGTTTAGATATATTATTATGCACGTTCAAATCATCAATCGGATAAATTCAAAAGAGTGAATTTCTTCGAAAAACTTTTACTGCCGGTAGAATCTGAGGGTGCACCGAATTGTGCTCCGACCAACTCGACTACTGACCGACATTCTACATACAATATAGTATGATTTACGACTCCTGCCCATTTCAAGCAAATGCCGTTTATTGCACTTGCTTGTGGCAGTCGAAAATATATGGTGTTCTTCTATTCACCGAGACCGTCCTTTTTGTCCCCTTGCCCTTTGTTTCACGCTTCAGACGAGGAATGTCCACATTTTTTTCGGACCGGCGACATCTTTCTACTAGCAAATTTTTGCAAAACTCAAAATTACGTTGATGACTGATATTCAGCTACGAGCTAAATAGAAACTTTATTAAACGGGTGACAATTCAATATTAATCAATTATATGTAGTCTGAAACAAAAACTCTTGTGTAATAGAATATGTACATCAATTTTGCTAGAAACAAAATTTTACTTTACATAGATTCAAACTACATATTACTAAAGATTTATATTACTATGTATATGTGAAAATATGTAGCCAACTAACACATCCATATGTGCATTTGAAATGAAATTGTACGCGTGTCATACGCATAGCACGTTAAGCTTTTATCATCATAATGAAGGTCTGAACAAAAAACGAGCTTGTATTGAAAGTGGTCCTGTGTTAAGTAACAATGGTTATTTTGTCCTACTTTTGTTAATAATTGGACACTGGATTGTTTACGAATGTTGTGTATTTTCTACGAAATTAAGACAAAAGTATGCGACGCGCGTATTCGGCAGCCGAAAGATGCCATTGTGCACTTTGGTCAATTCTCCACACCGTCGGAGGACGATTCTTCATTTTCTGGAAAATTGACGAATGAGAATGGAGGCTTTATGCACTTTATGACGATGCATGCTGTGGGGATGATGCGAGGTGCGCTTCCCGGAAGGTAAAATGTTGACATTATACATAATTTTTTTAATCAAATTTCGAAAGCGTGCCATAATTTTTATTATTATACTATTTGAATTGTCGAAGAATTCAAATTGCATATTTTAAAATAAATTAAACATTGAATAAACATATGAGTCGATTTTAAATTAAAATTTCTAGAATTGGAATACGTAAACACAGGCTGAATATGTTATACACAAAATGTAAATACATGTGTAGCTATTTTCGTATGATTTTCATTTTATCACACAGTTAAATATCTGATATAACAGTTTCCGATTTCGATTCTGAAAATATGTAATACAAAAAGTATGAAGAACAAAATCACATTATAATATTTGCTGCGCAACTAATAGGAACACAAGGACAACGTGTAAAAGAAAATAACAGTAAAATCAGTGATTTGAAACGCTTCTTGTTCGAAGTTTTGGCAGCCACTGTGGTCGTGGTCTCCCGTGGACTAAATGGCAATTTTTCAACTGTTTTGAATCCTTGACAAGTGTACTCATTTAAAATGTCCTTTGTGTATGAAACTTATCCGTTATACTCTTACAAATCTTGGATAACAATTGTACACCCATCACTGATTAAAAAGTTCATAATCGCAATTTGAAGGTTATATGTTTTTTGAACATCAACTTATTTCGTACCACATATTATGTACTTTCATTTCATTATATTATAGAAGAAAAATCATTATACTAAACACTTTGATTTTTTTTTTTGATTTTTAAATGCTTTTTATTATTACGAAATTATGTTCACAATACATCTTATATCTATTTTAATAGCTACTGATCTACTGATCATTTTCTATATACTAAACACTTTAAATACCTTAAAACATTCGTATTTCGTAGATTTTTCTAAAATTACATTATTATATGACAGAAAGTTACCCACATTTCAACTGTAACTACCCGGTTACCGGAACGTTTTGTATGCAAATCCTTTTTTTTTGTTGTCCACAAAAATGGGTCAAGGAAGGAGCGTCCGACAACCCTTTTGTCGTTTGCTTAACAGGATTTACAGATATCATTTACATTTTTTGTATTGTTCTTATTCATACATAAACCGGTCGTTCTTTTGTTGAAAGTGGCAGGTTTTTCTAAGGGCGTTTGGCACGTTTCGCCGAACGTTTATGTAGGAATATAAAATATTCAAAATAAAAATAATCTATTTAAGTAGGAATAAATTTCAATCTCAAGTGAATACGAAATCAAATAATTTTCGGAATGGTGCGTATAATTGGATACGTTTTGGGAAGTTGTTGTTCCCGCCTCTGTAAGCGTTGTTTGCGTTTTTCATTTTCTCACCGTTTTCCCCTTTTTCCGGTGAAGTTTTCCGGCCCCCCAGCCCTTCCTGTTAAATTAGCCGGCAGGAAGTGTGAGATTAGGAGAGAAGGGAGAAGTGAGGAAAGAATCTTAAGAAAACGAATGACGCTTGTTAACTGATGCGGCTTTTCGGATCAGGGTTGACTCCACATTGAATCAACTACGTATATAAATGTTAAAAATTGATATGGTAAATGTATTTCGAATTTATACAATTTTTGTAACGTGAAAATAAATGCAGATTGATAAAAATATTTTTTACGTATTATATATTTTTTGCGGTTCGGTGATTATTCCACACAAAACGATCTTGCGCACGTCACTAAAATTTCGATCATCCGAAAACTCCATCCATCGAGATTTAGCCACGTGAAATATCATACTAACAAGAACTTCAGTATTCGCGTTTTTCGTGGCAAAGATTGTCGTTTGCGCGATCGCAATGTACGAAATAATCCATTTACCATTTTTTGAATCAGAATACATGCCTATTTTGTAATATTACGTAGTTAATTTAGGTATTTATGATCCATCATATCGTAAATTCTGATTTACAATATACTTAATTTATATAGATACAAATGTATGAAAATATGTGCTGGAGAGATTTATTTTTTTAAATTTTGTTCAACCCTGAAGAGGAGGTGTGCTGACTGAAGACAAGCAACTGAACCGTTAAGAGAAATAACCAACCCCCCCCCCCCCCCCCCGAGTTCCCGAGTTAAGGAGATCGTGATTTTAATATGCTTAAACACTCACTTAACGGCACAAAGTGAAATGTTTCCCTTGCGTACTATTTCCCTTTCGACGAGGGAAATTCCGATTATGATTTTTCTTTTGAAAATTTAATGTAAATAAATTACTGCTTGGATTCTGGAGTTTCCCTTCCGCATCCATAAATCCCGATGCGGACATTTCGAATGATCTCAAACCCAGTACTTAGAGAAGAAGAAAAATAAAATATTAAGCACTTATGAATAACTGTATATACATATATACATATGTACCTATTTTTTTTTTAATAAAAATGTTATGAAGGGAATTTGCGAGAGTTATCACGTCTGAAATTTTCCTATTCAGTACTCGATCGTACATATTTTTTATTTATTTTTATTTTATTATATTTCCACAGTGGCAGAGGAAGTATTTAATGTATTCGGATCTCGTTCTGTGGTACCACAACCACCTCAGAGCAAATTGAATAAAATCTTCCACTGCCGTTGTATAAATAAGTTCGACGTAGCACTTAAGCATACAAAAGAATTGCCTGTGCAAACTGTGGAAATATTCTTTAAGTGGGGAGTTTTCCATCTTCCCCAAATTTAATATTTCATATAAAAAAGAAAGTGGAACATCTATGTATGTATGTATCTATTATACAAATATACCTTTTTGTGTACCTGCTCCTTATTTTTAAGTCTTTTGCAAATTTAATACTATGAAATTAATTTATACGATTAGTTGTAGCAATTTCATCTCAAAATCAAGAATTAAAAAAAATCACCAGGAAGTACGCTAATTGAGATAATTGATTGACGTTGGGATATGGAATCGTGAATGTTCGTCGACAGATGTATGTATATATGTACATATGTACATATATATGTATGTATAGATATAATCGTTCGCTAGAGGATTGCATTTTCTAAAGCTTTTCAAACTATTTATTTAAGATTATCGATATTAATAATAATATTAATCCGATACAACACAAGACAGGTGTAACAAATTTTATACTTAAAGATATTTCAGTTTAAAATCGTTATGACTTGAAATGTTTGATTGCAAATTGATAAACCCGAATGGCTTCAAAATTCCTGTAATTTGAAGTATTATGAAAGTGATCGGATAAACACTCAACTATATTGACTCACATAAAAAAATAAAAAATGAAAAAATGCAGTATCAGAAAAAAATCAAATACATAATACATCGATGGAACGGATTTTTGATTTTTAATATGAATCTGATAATAAAATTTGAAGGCTGCAAAGTAAACCATTTCAAAATGAAAATTTCTGACTAGTACATACATATGTATATATCTACATATGTAGGTCATTGGTTTCCAAACTTATTTCTTATTTCTTATAAGTAATAACTAGTCACCGGAGCCTGAGGGGGCCGTGTATTGTTCAAAGGTTGTAAATGCATTGTTAAAGGTTTGCCGCATAATGGATAGCACTGTGACTATCCTACCTCTAGTTATAACTTATAAGTTGCTTATTTCTTTACTTAAGTTTCGGCCGTAGATAGGATGAGACCAAATAAATTAAAACAGCACATTGAAACTATAAATTCTAAATATGTTGATAAACCCATATAATTTATTTTAAAGAAAATTAGATAAATTTAATAAGCAGAAGAAAACGTTCAAGAAAATATTTTCTGTTCCATCAATGCATTTCTAGCATCGTACAATGTTTCTTACAGAATAGCGAAATGTAAAAAACCACATACATACAATAGGAGTACATTTTATATTATATAGGAGTATATATACTCGTAAAATAGGAATATATTTTTTTCGTAGGGGAAGTTTATTAGCACACATCTTGGTCTTTTTAAGGCATCTGCATACATATGTATATATAATAGCACTTGTGAATCCTATTGATAAATATGATGAATCGTATTTTTTTTTGTCTTGATATTTCTACTTGTTCCATGTCGCTTATATTCCTACTATATTTACTTGTTAATACCATTAGTATCTTCATCATTAGTGGACTTTCTCTTGTAACCAGTCAAAAAGTACGTGCATTTCAGGAACAGATTCTAATGTTCAGTTTTGAAAGTTTGTTTATAAGTATACATATATTATTTTACTTTGTTAAGTTACTATCATTAAATATCTGTTCACGCCTCCCTTTGTACTAGTCTGCGTTTGGAAATTGCTGATATATTTGGTACTTACATACATACAATTGCTAACATAATGAAGTTTGATTAGAAGAACCGCTAAGAATATACAAATATGCAATATATATCTTATGCAGTTTAACAACTGATGACGAATAATAGTATGTTTGTAAGTATATCAGTGTCGAATGACTGCACTGATACCTGATTCGCGAGTCACCCGATCCGAGTTGACTTTCGATCCATTCGGAGCGTGATGATACCCATAGGTTTGAAGATATTTGTCGGTTCGTTAGCGCCCGTCTGCCGACCCAGTAGTACCTGACGGGTCGGGGTTCTGACGCTCGCACTCATTAAGTTACGGAAGCTAACACTGCAGACCAATTTCCCTTGTCCCGTGGCAATTAGTTTGTCGAGGGGGTGGCGACGGAAGGGGGGCGGACGGGGACGGACGGGGGATGACCCACCCGCTTGCAGCTCGACAGACTGGTCAAATCAACAAGTAACACCTTTTAAAAGTCATCTCAAAGTGAAGGATCGCCCGAGGTAAATTAAAATAGTCACCCCTGCCGTCCGATCTGCAATAGCAAAGCGCCCGTCAATCGCAAAGGGTGAGAAACCACGTCGAAATATAGAATGAATCGGAAGTTTACTATCTGATTATGTTGACATATGTACCCTTAGGAGGGTATTAGTACGAGTATATCCATAAATGTGAGATAACCAATACACACATGCATACATACACAGTCGTATATTAAAAGTACGAACGAACAAATAAATTATCAAATGATAAAAATAAATGAGTAAACGGACGTGGCGATCTCGCACACGAATATCTGGTACTTGAATTTATATTAGCATGATAGTTCGCGTGGATGACTCTTGGTGGGTGGAATTTTCGAGTGTCTAGATCGCCATGTGCGAAATTGTCATCAAACCGTGTTTTATTAAATAAGCCGGAGCAAAAAATGCGAATTTTAAATTTCCCACGATGGACTTCGTATGAAAAGTCAAAACTAATCATAATCGACCCAATTAAACTGCAATAGGTGACTATTGAGCGTTTATTTTTCGTAAATACAGTAAAAAAAATCAAAATTAAAATACTTTTTCGTGATTTTTGTCGAGATAAATAGATTGATTGGAGTTTACATAACATTGTTTCAATGAATTTTTTTATTAAACTGTCCTATGATACGTCGTAGTAAGTTCTCCACTAGGTCCACCGTGAGGAATCCAAAATTCACACTTTTTAATCCAGCCTAATGTAGAAATCCTTCTTTTTACGAAGGCCCATCCCCACCCTCTGGGTAACGGGCGCAGAAACAATGATCAGTACACGGTCTTGCAGTGCGCAGATCTTTTCCATTGATCAGGAGTAGGTCTTCGTAAATTAACCAGCAATGTAGACCAATGGTTATCATGTAATACTTTCGATTGATTGGTTTAAATTATTTCGATTGGATTCTATTCTTGGTTTTGTTGCTAGAAAGACCTTGGATATTATCTGATTTCATTGGAAATGTTTTCAACAAATTGGCAATTCTGTCATATTTCTCGCAAAATTTGAGTTTACAGCGTCTTCTAATTTGTTGACATTTAAAATGCTGTAAAAATTTGTACACATGTATGTATGATGATTGTAATATCTATGATGATTATAATTGATAATAATATATAATTGATAATTGATAATAATATCTATGATGATTGTAATGTTTGATTATCGATGTTTATAATTGGCCCTGAATAATATTTATGTACAACATTGACCATAGATATCATATTAATTAAATAAAAATAAAATGGGTGTATACCTGTATAACTAAAAAAAAAAAAAAAAATGAAACGGCCTCTAAATACAGTATTTTTATCTCGCGACAGCGTATTTTCTGTCACGACAATGTACCTACTACATGTGTAATAGACAATAGTAGATGATTGCATAAGGTATGCTAATCATGTATGAAAATCGGGCTCGAATAATATTACAATCGTCCAATATATTACATTGATCACTAATACAGTTTCAATGTATTTGTATTTATTTCTTCTACACGTGTAACCTCCCCAATAGATACACAATAATAGGAATAAGTTATGCCATTTACATATACATACATATTTACATACATATGTTGCGCTTAATCGAAATTTTCAATATGTATGTATGTATGAGTCCGATTCTGGCAACAATCACCACACTAGCTCAGACTGAGACGAGTTTTCGTAGGGCCGTTTCGAGCATTAAGTTTAATAACTCGGGTCGTTTGAAGTGTCTTTGCTACGCGACTGGGGTCTTTGAATCAAATTAGGTGTACCGTGCCGGATGGGACACTTAAGGGTTAAGCGCACGTGTGTGTGTGTATGTGTGTTATAAGTTTGGTCATTAAACACCTAGACGACCGGCGACGAGCACTTCAAATTTGTCTTATGAATATTGCACGTGCCCCTAACTCCTCTTTTCCCTCAACACCTTAACGCTATGCGAAGGGTTCACTTGTGGATTATTTTACACAGTAGAAGTGTGTAAACCGGTAGAGGTTTTGATCGATGAGAATTTATTTATTTATTTAAAGTTTGGACCGTTGTAGCATTACATTTATGATGGAGTGCATACAAAATGTAATGCGTCCAAGTACAAATACAATAATTGATTTTCATATATTATACATATATGTTACGGTGATTTCATACTAGCAGTGAAAGTATACTTTAACTTGCGTCATAGACAATTCTGAATACTTTACATTTATTTCTGATACTTTTATTAATGTTGTGTCTTATTTTTCTACCCCCAACAAAAGTTCAATACCTTTTTCAGTGTAGAAATATTAAATTATAATTACATCAGAAGTCAAATTTGATGAAGCTAGACCATTTTTTTAAGCTATTTGATGAAGCTTTAAATTTGATGAAGCTGAACCAATTTTTTAAGCTATTGATGAAGCTAGACCAAGTTTGCCTAAATACAGCTTCATATAGGGACAGTTTGATTCCTCAATGGTATACCCTATTTTTCACAAATTGGACAGTCCTCAGTTCTTTCTTTCAATAGATGCTGTTATGATGTAGCATTCAAGTTGACAGTATGTTTTCAATGTTCTGATTTGTGTGATAGGCTTTCACCGACTGATTTGGCAAAAGTATACATACTTCTAAGTATAATGTCACTGGCAATACAGATTCACTGTAACATACATACATATATAAAAATCTAGAAAGATAAGTCAGAGGACTCGAAGATTGGATTTCGATGTTTTAATTATATTTTAGCTACAAATATGTAAATAGCATTATTAATATTTTTCGAACAGTTTTCTTATATTATATTATCTCAGGAATTTGATGTCAGACTAAGGATCACCAATCAAAAATATGAAATATTGAAAAATATCAGTGGATACATAAAGGCAAATCGTTGTTGTCGCAGACGTATTGAAGTCCAACTTTCTTTACAATATAAAAGAAAGGCATTTCGGGCAAAAAATAAAACGCTGTGTCTTCATCGATAAGGTCGGAAATTTTAGTAAACATAGTTATTGTTTAAACCCAAGTCATTTGTGCTCGACCATCGGCTACTAGTGTTGATACAAAGCGATGCACCGCCATAAAACTACGCAGTTTTATTGGCTTTTAAGTTTCGCTGGGGAAAGCTGCCTATGATATTTTCAAAACCCATTTTTTTTTGTTCGACTTTCTTTGTGAAATGCCGCCTCGTGCACTTTTATATTGTCCCTGTGACGTTTAAGAAAAACGTAATATACAACACCCGAGAGGGTGTATAATTTTTTTTGTCTGGATGGATCACGGAGATTATACACAGAACGGATGGATACAAATTTGTCGTTTTTAATTTTCGAATTTACCTTGTGCGTTCGAATAATTCGAGTGGATGCTCAAGACGAAGGCGGCCCGAAGGATGTTATCAAATAAACGAGAAACCACTTGCTGTAATTGACTCTTCAGATATGTATTTCGCTCTTGAAGAAACCCTCCTTTGTTTGCATACCAGCGTCATATCAAAATATTTACTATAACAAAGAAATATCTTTATACATGAGTATATTTATGTGGAAACATTATATGAATGTATTTATGAGAGTATAGAGAGGCAAATTCGAGGATTTTCTTACTGCGAGTATATGTAGTATCGTATATTTTAAATTGCTAAAAGTACGAGTACATACATATAGCAAAATATAAGAAAAGTTAATTTCATCTTCACCTTAGAAAATGGTTACTATGTTTGATTGAAAAAATATGTAATTACTCTTTCGTCTTTTGTTTTCTTTATAAAAACATAATATTTTCAAATATTCAAAAACAAAATTATATTTTATTTGATAGTTTGTTACTAAATTATTTTGTATATTTTAAAAAATCATATTTACTTTATGACATTCGAGGTGATGCTTCCGTCATCATTATTTCTACCTTCTACTACATTTTTTTTTTGTGAGAACACATACATATGTATATGTATGTGGTGCCTTTTTCATGTACGAGTAAGTACATATTTTCCTTTCGTTCCATGCATATTTGGAAAGATGTACATATGTATGTATTATACATATGTTATTTCCAAACATCTCTGGTTACCGACGAAGTGTCTTACCAGTTGTAATATTACATACGTTATCTGGCGTTTTAATTCTTATTCGAATACAAATTAACAAATATGTACATAGATACATATACAAATGTATGCGTCTAGAGGTGAAAATATAGTGCCAACGCTCGCCAGTAATTATGTACATATATACATACATATACATACATACATACATATGTATTAGCTTTGACTATCCAGATTTTTTTACAGAATGCTTTAGGATTCAATATTGCGTTAATATTACTTACTATTGCGATAACCCCCGAGAATGTATTCGACTCAAATTATCAGTCGTGAAGTTTTAACGAAAAGTACTACTGTGAGTAAAATACATCAAAACCAGGTCGTACAGAAAGCCTAGGCTCTAAATATAAATCATATTAAAAAAGTGGTTGAAAGAAACGGAATACATATTGACTGATTGTGATCAGACAGATTGTAAATTGTGTCATACGAAACGACTACGTGGGATAGATGAAACATATTTTAACTAGTCAAAATATATTAAAAGTGTTAATAAACTATGACTATAATATATGTATGTACATATATGGAAGATAGATTTTTAACAAATATAAAAAAGTACTCCCCGGCGGGGAATCGAACCCCGGTCTCCCGCGTGACAGGCGGGGATACTGACCACTATACTACCGAGGATATGTTATACCTGTCTTTGAATACTAACATAATTACGCTTTGTTTACATATATATATACTGTAACATATACAATTACAATCTACATATCCCATAGTAGTGATTATTACAATATCGTGCCAAATATACATACATATGTATGTATAGCATTTAACCATCAATTATTTCTATGAACTATGTACATATATGAGTATTCTTCATGCTAATTTTCGTATATTGAGGTGAGGTGAGACGGTTACCCATCCTCCTATGGGGTACTATGGAGACAAATATCCATATTCGGGTCTGGCGTCCAGAACCGCACTCCGGGGCGCCGATCGCCCGCCCCCTAATTAGATTAGACGCCGGCACGGACGCCTCTGAAAAATGGCGCCGCGCCCCTGACGCTGATTAAAAAATGGCCACGACTCACTCTGCTTCCCTCTCCTCCTGACCCCTCCTCTCCTGCTCTCCTCTCTTCGTCCCATTTTCACTCCCGTGGTCGTTCGCCTACACATGCCTCACTTTCCGAATTTTTCAATAGACCGACAAGTACATCGACAGGTGAGTGGTGCACCTTTGGACATTTATTATAGCGGGAGATTCAGGACGACATCCGCTAGGAGATTGACCTACATTTAGTCACGTCATGTGTCAATTCCGTTTATTGACATTTATCAATTTTATGATTAATAGTTTCCAACGAAAATGTGTACTTCATTCATACGAATCGACGAACATACGATTGCGTATTGAATATTACAATTCATACTCTTCTACACTATCAGGTCATTAGTTTATACATAATACGGTTGCTCAAATGAGTCACTTTTTTTTTTTTTTTCTCCAAATTATGATAAAAAATCAAATCGTTTAATAATATGCTTTGATTACTTAAGCTCTTTGAGCGGATAAAATTGATTATCCGCACAAAGGAGTAAGTTAATTTTATGCTTTCATATGCATATTTATTTATATATTAACTACAGTTAAGCCATAGTGACTTTACAGATATACTCCAGGGCGTCACTATAGCTATATGTACACGAAAATATCAAAATGTAAACAAAAATAAAGTAAGATAATAATGTAAAGTAAAGAGCATAAATAATAGAAAAAAGTAAAAAATTAAATTAAATATGAACAATTAAATGTGAGAACTAGATCAGCATATTTAAGATGGAACAAATCCAAGTTAACAGAAATCTGCTTAAGGAGCTTGATGCCCCGAACAACAGGCGACGAAACCATCAAATTGGTACGTGCCCTAGGGGAAGAGAACAAACTGCGGTACCTGGAAACTTTGAAGCTCAATTCTGCAAGAATTTGAGGATTGCTCACCAAACCAACCAGTATAAAGTATATACATATGTACATACATACATACGTATGAAGTTACAATACAGCAATAACAGGGACGTTCCATGAGCAAAGGCAAGTTTAAAAGGCAAATCCTTAACTGTTTAAGTGAGTGCATCCTAATAACGTTAATTGAAAAATATGACATGAAATATCTATATATAAACCTATACAATAATTATGCTTTTTTTCGTATGTATAATATTTTTAGAATGGGCGGCACTTCACCTAAGGGCAGCACATGGTCTGGGGACGTCACTGAATAATACTAATTTCGACGATTGCCAATAAAGAATAATATGCGCACCAAAATATACCTTATCTCATAAATAATTCGATTAAAAAATAATCATGTGTGAATTTTTTTTTTTGTTAAAATTGTGTTTCTGTGTGTTATTGTCGAATAGATTTTTTTTTAATATATGTAATAGTTTGTCATAAATTTGTGTTTATATGTAACATTCCTTATCTACATTTTTTAAATATTCGAATTTTTAAATAATTTTCAAATCAAAAGAAGCCATGGCACATCTACATATATAATATATAATTGTTAAATATAATACATTATTTGAGTTTCAAAATTATTATGAAAAATCTAGATTTTGAAAAGGTCCCTATCAAAATCGAAATTGAGTTCTACTTTATATCTTACACCTACACTCTCTAACTCGGGAAGTTGCAAGTGTTCAGACCATCTGTCAAAATCTCCAGATTTACCCTTGTAGCGGCCACCCCCGTCCTCGCGGCGGGGAAGAGGTTACGTTCGTATAGGGGAGGGTCGAACAAGCCGACGAACACACGTTATTACCGCGTCGAAGGGGTTAGCCGGGTGGCGCATAAAGGGTGGCAAATTTCCGTCCGGCTCCGATGGCGACTGATGGTTATAAAACCAAGGCTATACGGGACCAGGGGGTGAGGCGGGGTTGGATTTATATGATTACGAACCAAAAGGCCACCCAATGAAGGGGGTGAGGGGTCACATAAGGGCACCCAACCACCCATTCGACGCCACTCTGATTTGCGACCTATTTACTCCCACGCCGGTCACACCTAATTTATGACCGGTGACTTGCGATTTTTTTCGGTTTTATTATTTCGCGATATAAATGTGATGATTGTGAATGTTTATTAGGTTGGTTGGTTGTTGTTTGTAGTGATATGAGTGGATGGTTCTCTGCGGGTTAACCCTTTGCGTCAGGGGTGTTCCTTGAATAGTTGATGTTCACTGGCGCTAATACGACCATTGTTGGATCAGGACTGATTCGGTTAGTTGATTGCGCCGCGCAACACGCTTTGATGAATACACAATGCACACATACACACATGTACGTACATATATATGTACATGCGTATGTATGTACAGTATTTGTATGTGTGTTTAAATGTTCTTTCCTTTGCGTCTGGAGACAAATTTTGGCAATTAACATCACGAATAAAAAATATTATAATGTCTTCATAAAATGAAAGTTGGAATAAAAAATATACATAACTTGCTGTATATAATCGTACAAAGGAAGTAAGACTGTGGTAGAGCCTCGGCTATAGAAAACAAAGCTGATAAGGATGCTTTTAAATAAAGTTTCAATAGTTGATTATCACCAATTTACTGTTTGTTTACTAATTTACTTAACAAATTTAATTTTGGTTTATAGTTTCTTAATAAAATTTTATTTTTTCAAATATTGAAATTAAATAGTAAGAAAAATTCGCTCCAACTATACATCAGTAGTGGAACGGCACTGCAATCGTACTGCACTGCAAGTCTACAGAAGTAGAGATTTATAGTTATCAGTTGGGTGATTTATTACGACGATGTAGTGGCAAACTAGTGGGTAGTATGTATATGAAGTAAGTTTTCCAAGAACTAAAAATATTACTAAGCAATAGATTTTTTTTCTATTTAACAGAACCAATCTTTATTTGATTTATTTTATTATCATATTGGGTCATAGTCAAAGGTCACGTGGGAGCCGATTAAAATTATTTTGTAACAAAAAGGGAAGATATATTGACTGTAATTATTAGTACCAAATCAATAGGTATCTAATTATCAACAGACTACGTAATACGCCGAGTTCTGGAAATGGCAAAACCCCCAAGAAGACGTGATAGGTCGAACTCACATGGATGGGGCTCGTCATGAAAAATATCAAAGATGCCAAACTACCACCTGATACTACAACACAACAGACGATCGTGGCGATGTCACATTGGGACAGCCAACCCCAAATAAATGGGATAGGGCTAAGGAAAGAAGAAGAAGAAATCAATGGAAATTATAAGCGTATTATTATGTATTATTAGCGTCGAATATGTTATGTATATGTTATGTTATATGACCCGCGAGGACCAAACTTCTCCCTCTTACTAATTAAAAAAAAAAAAAACATGTGCCAATGATATGTTTAGGTTGATATTGAAAAAATATAACGTTGTTTGTTTTATTTTTGATAGCTTTTAGATTTTATTTAATTTTTATAATGTGTTACCAATACGGCCCGGCCCATTGGCAACTTGTCCCGATCCAAAAGGATTGTACTCTGGTTAGCATCCGACCTACATCTAGTCATAATTAAAGCCCGGACCCTGAGGGGGCCGTTTATTGTTCAAATGTTGTAAATGCATTGTTAAAGGTTTGCCGTACCTTTTTTACAAAGCATTTATAACAATTGAACAATAAACGGCACGCTTCCGGTCCTACCTCTAGCCATAATGACTATACTGGAAAGAGGGTTGATTACTATTGTCCTACAAAACCAGAGAGCAAAAAAATATAGAACAAGAGTAAATCACCACTTCCGGTTGACGGATGCTTACCAAATTTTATACATAACTTGGTATTAAACTTAAACTTTTAGATATGAAATTTCAGTTCAATAAACCAAAAGGTTTCTGAGAAAAACAAAAAAAACACCTCGATTCTCTAGAGTAAAAGTACTACTTCCGGTTCAGGTAAAAATATTCAAAAAATATCACGGTATAAAATTTATAATTTTTATTACATGTAAAAAAATTTCATTCTGATTGGTTTAGCGGTTTGGGAAATTTAAAAAATGAATTTAATATTTAAATTGGGAAGTTAAAAAATCCCCAAAATACACAGATACACAGCCACACACATTTTTTCTAGATCATGAAAACCTGATCAGTGATCGATTCTGGATTCGAATCAGTCAAAAAATTTTCGCATGATCACAAAACTTCATCTACATATTGTTACTACGTACATAGATAAAGTAAAAAGGTTGACTATAGAAGTTGCCATTATTTTGTCAAAATAGAAACCGATCGCCTATCCTTAATAATGGGGTCTGTATCACTGCATCGAAAGTCGAAAGCCGAAAGATCGAAAAGAATGTATGCATGGTAAACGGTACTATATGTACATATATGTATGGTAATACTACCCGCTCTTCATACGTATGCATGGTAAACGGACTATTTCACATATTGTCATAAAAATCGCGAAAAATCTTGGTTTTTCGACTTTCGATTAAGTCACTTTCGATGCACTGACGACCACCGATATTTTTATCGATTCAAATAAATGAATATTTTAAAAAAACAAATGAATATTTACGCCATGTTTAAGCTGTTTATATTACAAATACTGAGCGAAGCCGGGTAAAACAACTAGTACTTATATAAAAAAAACTCAAGCTTCAACGTTAGTTCACATTTAATTCTACGTCGAGTTCTTATTTTTTCAGATAATTTATGTTAGTAGGTATCTCAAATGATGATCTGCGAAAAAAAATCCAGTATCACAATAAATGTCAAATAACACTTTCCTTTTGATACTGACCGGTGGAGAGATCTTTATGATTGACGCATCGACACTCGAAACTCGGGTTCACCGAAACGTACAACACCGGGACACAAATTGGTGAATCGGCGTGTTTGCGTTAGCCGGAGCCGGTTTTCGCGCTCCGATTCCGGGTTTTTGCATTTAACCGGATTGCATTTAACCGGGTGGCAGAGGGGAGGGGTTGATCGATACCATCCACCTTTGCGAACCTATCCCTATCGTCCTACCCACCACCCATCGTCCACCCCTTCACCACATCGCCCTCGTAGCCGTCGGTATCATCGAATTTTTCGCGTGGACGGGCGCTTTGTGCGGGCCCACTCCGGCTCTGAGTGGCCATCGGGAGCCTGCTCAGAGCCGCAGTGATAATTGCGTCCGGCACATGAAATATTTTATGCAAAATATATTCTATACCCCCAGTAAAGATACGAGTACGTCTCTGGTCTGCAGTCTATTTATTCATTCGATTGAAAATTTTTGCTTCGACTTCGGTATGGTGGGTGGTGATCGTATTTTTTCGCACCTCCCCATTTTGCAAACACAAGGTGGCGTCATATTTTCCTTGACAATTGAATTTGCCGCCTCCCCTCCTGGTGTTGGATAAGGTGCCGCATGTGTTGCCCACACGACCCTGGTATTCATATCAACCCCTTAATATTGCACCGAAAGTTTTGAAGCATTCTCTGAACGCAATTCATACTTGATTTAATGAAACTGCAAGAGGAGAAAAAATCTGCCTCTCGTGTGAATATATAGGAATATTTGGCATGTGCAATAAGTTCAAGTGTATGTGATAGATATCATACATACAGGCAAATGCGCTGATACCATATGCGGCATTATAATTTTGAATAAGTGGAAAAAGGTGATAACATTTTACTTCCTATAATTTACTCTAAAAACTAATCTGTCATTTTTGAGAGTCTTCTATCAATTTTAATTTTTTGAAACCATTTCAAGTTTGAAACAAAAGCGACATATTTAAAATTTAAAACTTTTAATTTATCTATTTAATTATCTAAAAAGTTATGATACATATGTATACATTATATTACCTAAAACCAAATCGTTATACACTTCGGTTGAAAGCAACATCAAATGTACATGTCTTACTGTCCAAGTGTATATTTATTTCGTTCATAAACATACTAATTTGTTCATATATGAACTAACCTGGCCAGTTTTAGTGTACACAAAAGAAAAATTTGACAAATGAACTAATTTGTTCATGCTCAAACTATTATTAGCCATTTAATAAGTTATGTAAGTATTCATCACTAATATTGACGTCTGTTTCACATAAAAAATTCACATAAAAAAAATTAATTCTTGTTGATTAAATAGTTCAGATGCTATTATGCATTTAGTCAGTAGTTTCGAGCACGCTACTCAAGTATATATTTTGTGTTTTCAAATACAATCATAAAACTAGACATTAAATAAAATTTAATTCATTAAAATCTGAATGCTAGCTTCTGTCGTGCAAAATGTAGTATATATAAAACGATCTGTTGCACAAAAAAGGGCTTTAAAATTGATGTTGGCACACTCCCCCATTGTTCTTCCCCCGCAGTAAATTTCGCTCATGGGGACATTTATCATAATATTAAACCGATTTTGTCCCACGTCACCCTGCACGGTGATTTTCAAAATACCGCCGTAATATTATATTTAAAAAACGTATCGCAGAACCCCACCGAAATAGTGAATTAAGGTAAATGGAAAAATAATATTGGGACATAAATCTAAATGCCTTTTCAATGATGAGTTGCGATATTATATTTTGTTCAGAAATTATTTGGTCTTTGCTCACTTTTATTTATAAAAAATAAATATATTACAGTTTTTCTTTTGGGATATTCCACCCTTCATTGAAAGTAAAAAATGTTCATAGATAAAAGTTCCGACAGAGTAAACTTTTATCGCACAAACTTTTCGAATTGGTAATCGCATTTATTTTTATATTTTTAAATTTAAACTTGGATGAAACAGATTAGGATTATCCGATTTATAGCCTATTAAACTGACTGATCTGTAATCAGTTATTTTTTCAATTTTATTGTAATTGAATTGTGTACAAAGGCAGCTTGAGAAGTTTGCTATACTAGTTGCCAAAATATTTCGTCCAGTTTACGACAATTTCACCCACGTATTTCCATCACCTTTATACTAAAAACTACAAATAAGTATATACAAAATATAAAATTGGATAATTGGCTCTCGACGAGTGCAGTGGCTCCGGTGAAAAGTGGCGCCAGTCGACGTCTAATTGGCATGGGAGCTCCACGGTCCAGCGCTTTTCCCACCGCCATTGTTTTACTTCGAAGTGTCATGGCCGACGACACGGCCGGACAGTTTGCACATCATCATTATGCGATTTGCAGGCGGAAAATTGGACATCGACGATATGGCAGTCAATCGCAAAAGCTAGATTTTGATGTACAAGTCTTCTATAAAGTTTATTTAAATTCCGATGCAAGTTTTTAATATACATATATATAATCAGTACATTCATATGTAGGTATTCATTTCAGTCAATACTAGCAAGCAAGGAATGACGACAGATGCAGAAAAGGGGGGTGCTGAATTGGGAACCAAATCTGGGTGATCATAGGTGGCATGGTCTGATGTCATAAAACAATTGTTGTTTGTACAAATATAAATATATATAGGTATCTTGGATCTACATACATACATGTGTTGATTGTGATGATTATTTTTATGTTAAATGAAAATGCGCTCGATTTAATTTGATATTTTATTTTATTTATCGATAAATTTTATATTCTCGAATTTTAAATATTTACACATCAACCTATCATTTATAATCACAAACTGTTTCATATACATATTGGATCGTATATATCGTAATTCGAAGAACAAAATCCATAATTTTCACACTAAATAAATTATTTTGTACTATTCACATATCTTACAATGTACAAATATATTTTGAAAAAAAATTAAAATAAAATTTCACACGTAGGTAGTAACATAAGTATTGCTAATATTTATTTTTTTAAGCAAAAATCAGAAGCTAAATTTCTATTAATATAATAGATTTCTCTTTTCTTTATTTATTTAAATATAATTTATACTTTTTCTGTACATGTAATATAATGTATGTTTAATATAATGAATCACTTATGTACATATTGCTTACCCTGTTATACATTTTTTTCAAATACTATACATACTACATAATTTTTTATCTATTAACTAATAAGAGAGCATATACATTCAATATTGTTTGTTTTTTCTTTTAATAATCAATATTGAAATTGAGTTCAATTTGAATTTAGTAGAATCATGGCAATACTGCCTCGTTAGTAAAATTGCTTGTTATATAACATATTATTCAATTTGAATAATAATCAGTGCTGGTCCGTTTTACATCTGAATGTTGATAAATTTTGGACATCTTAAACAATAGCAGTGACAATCATTTATAAAACGTCACAAAATCTGGCACATACTTTGCAATAATAGGCAATTTTAGTACGGTATACAGTCGCGTTCACATCGGTTCATCTCAATTTCGTTTTGACAAATCGTTCGTATTCCATACAACGTGCACACGAAAACGCACATATTGCAAAAAGTGCACGCCCTTCAACAAATATACGACCTTTCATCCGATCATTAATTACGCCAGATGACCGTTGTGAGCGCACATGAATTTACACGAATTTTTGGGGAGGCGGGTGCAGCTCTTGTGATGCTGGGAGTCGCGATACCGCCCACTTCGCCCATGCATCCACTTGCCGCAGAATAATTAATTTAAGCGCACGATGCAGTGAAATACGAATGAAATAAAACAAAAAAAAGTGAAACAATATCCACCGTACCTATAAATAATAATATAATCCGCGCAAACTATTTACAGTTACGATATATATACAATACATACGTCATTGGGAATTATCGGCTTAAATCCGCGCGATATAATGGAAAGCCGAGCACCGGTCCGCTCCTGCCGTATTTACATAATATATTAAAACCGGACAAATATCCGATTTTGAATTTATCCATTTTGTTTTATCCTACATACTGTTCTTTTTTATTATTGCAAACATCACATTTTTTAACGTATTTGCGTTAATACGGTCGCCATACTGTTTTATGCGTCGAAACTGTGGCACTTGTGAGCTTCGTCGAAGTGGGACTTGCAGATCCACCCCTGGATCTCATTACGGGACTTTTCAACTCGTTCCTGCCTATTTTGGGCTTGTCTTGAACTGTCGAATCCGGATGTTGAATCTCGCCTACTTCTATTTTTCTTCTTTTCACCTCTCTCAATTCCAAACTGGCAGGTCTCGCAGGATGGAAAGCGGATTTGACGACTTCTATCGTCTCTTCGTCGGAGTCGTCGCTCGAATTGAGTTCGTTCGTTGAATTAACCTCGGAGGAATTTGTTTTTGGTGATTTGTGGTGTTCTGGGCTTTTCGTCATGGTTGCTGGTGGGCTTACGCTCTGTCTACTACTTGTGGGAGATAATCTTACGCTGAGCGCGTCTGCCGATGATACGCTGCTTTGTAAACTTCTTCCTAAGTTCGTGAATGTGTCATAAGGGCTGATTCCGTTCTTGAGCGTCAATTCAGGGTGTAGCGATTTGAGGGCTAACTCTGCAGGGTGGGGAGCGAATGGCAAGAGTCCACTGGAGGGTAAGAAAGTTCCTGGTGGTGGTAAAAGGGCTGCTGGGTTGAGTCCGCTGGATGCCAGCGAGAAAAAGTCAGACCCAGGAATGGCCGGAGAACTTCCTGGAAGTGACGTACCAGATGCACCTGTAACAAATAAAAATATAAATTAGTAAAACTTTCAAAATCTTCAGCAGGTATAGCAATGAGAGATGAATAACTGAGACTAACATAAATAGGGATATTTAAATTTATTTAGTTAGGTTGAGTACTATACGATTATATAAGCAGCTCGCTACTCTATGTACATACATATGTATGTATATTACGTACAGGAAGAAAAGTCACACATCACTCTAACTACAATGTTTGAGATTGAACTATGATACGTATGATGGCAAAAGGCTGATGTTTTACAAGTGGCACAATTCCGGTATGTGTATGTTCGATTTTTTTTTAATTCCTTTGAAATCGTCTGTAGTACAGTCGTGGCCGCTTATGGATTATGCACGCTGCCTGACAATGGTAGGCCGCATCATGGTTTTTGCACGGGAGCTGCATATGCCACAGCGCACACAAACATCGTACCGTATATATGACGGTCATAAATCGAAAAACGGACATTGAAAATGTTTCGGTGTTGATTTGTTGCCGAAGTGAGGGGCCAGTGGGGTGGGCGATGGGGGAGCAGAGCGCCAAAGCCGCCCCACTTCACCCCCCACTATATATGTATGAATGGTACACATACGCAATACTCGTTGTGCACTTTTGACAAGCTTCGATATTGATTTGTCAATCTTAAATAATTTTTTGTTCATCATCGTATGATATTTATGTATTTAGCACGTTTCGATTTTGGGTTTAGTTGAAATTCATTCACATATTACGATGATACAAAAATAAATAAAAATAAAAAAACTAAAATATTTTAAAATGGGTATTGATTTGTTTGAAAACTAATCCAACTAGAACAAAGTTTAAGGCTACGCATTTTTTATATTTAAATTGGTTTGATTGATGGATTTTGTATTGGATTACTAAATAAATAACTAAAAAATATACATATAACTACATATACAGTCTTAGCAATGAATGTAGAGTCGCAAATCAAAAGTTGGTAAAGAGGTCTGGCGGAAGCCATCAATAAAGCTATTATTTTACTTAAGTTTACATTTATTTAAAGCCAGTTTAAAGGTCAATGAAGTCAACCTATAAAACCCTCAACATGAGGCCACCCCCCCCCCACTCCACCAATGAATACAATTTGAAAAACCCTTTCGTCGTAGAACGAGTCGGTTGTCCAACTATTATAGATTGCAACAGATCAACTACACATTACCGCAAAAGAAACAATATATGTACATACGTAAAAATTGTATAAATAATTACAAAATTGTATAAATAATTACAATTTTGAAAAAGAACATTATGTACATATGTAAATCTAAATTATATAATTTTAAAATGGTATTGCGATGAATCTACTTTAATTTCTGAAAGATCATAAATTTTAAGTTGACATCACAATAGTTGCAAATGAAAGATGTTTTATATGTGTATATGTACATATATATTATACTTATATACTTAAATCAATAGTTGGAAATTCGAAAATATTTAATCCCTACATTGTTAGTTACGACATAAAATAAAAAAAAACAATTCAATTCAAATGCTCCATAGTTGATGTATAAGCCGACGAAAAAATCAATTTAACACTGGTTTTAATAAGTGATTTTTTTCGGTTCTCTTTCCATTAGATTTTTTTAACGTTCCAAATGAAAATCCTCGACCGTGTGTACGTCAAATGTGCTGGACTGAGCGGTGGATTTTTCAGTTTATTTTTCCACACTACGAGTTTTTCAAGGAATCCGGCAAAGCTTAATTAAGCTAACAAGCTAACGTCAAATCGAGCTTACAGTTAGTTTTTCATCCCGAGCCTTTCACCGCGTCTCGGAATTCAATCGTAACTTTACGCTAAATATTTTTAATTAAAGGAATAATACACATATGTACATGTATTGTATAAACGTGGAAATATCGCTTGATTTCTGCAAAAATCTTTCGTTGGGGTGGGTTTCCCCTTGCGACAATCTGGTAATCCACCGGTGGCCCTGACGGTCGCCCCAAAGTAAAACGTGTCCGTTGATCTCGCTGCAATTATGCACCCTTATATCCACCCCCTCGCGGTTCATTTGGCCATGGGGCCCTACACCATGGGGTAGGCTAATAAGCAACCCCCAAACGCCGAGGCTGCGAAGCGTGTGCACGATAAAAAGCAACAACAGCTCGTACGGCGAAAAATCAATCTCTACTTCGCATAAAATTTACGACACCATCACCCACGCATTTATAAATCAATTATATTTGAATATTGATTGCAATAATAAAATTCAAGTGAAAATACTTGTATGATCGAAAATATTTTTTTAGCCGAATTATAGCGAGTGAAAAAAATTTGAATTTGAATTTATAAAAAATATATTTTGTAATATGAAAGTATTAAAATTTAACTTAATAAGGATAGATCACGTAACATATTTAATTTGTGAAATAATGTTTTTTTCATGTATTGTTACATTGCACGTTGGTGCAGCGCGTGCGAGAGGCATGCAACAGCTTCCCTCTTGCGGCCTGCCGTTCACATCCCTTTCATCCCTCATCCCTCTGCATAGTTCAAGGGTGAGTCATAGGGTGTTATTTTACTTGCCCGTTATGGTCTGTGTAGTGCTTAAGTATTCTCAAAAAGAATACTCTCGCGTAACAAGCGGCAACGACACGAGTACACTTGCACTCAACAGTTGTATATGTATATTAAATTTTTAGGTACATTTTTAGTATCGGTCGTTTTCGTTTGAGTTTTTTTATAAACTCGTATATTTATTAGCGCTGTTGCTCCTGGGTAAATAAATACTATCGCGAGACTTGGAATAACGTCTGAAGAATTTTCGGAGGCGTAAATTGTGGAATACGAGCACGATCTCAAAATTGTGTGATTTTTCTCGTTGATATATTGCATGTATTATACATATATTCGAGAGCTTTTCAAATGCACATGGCGCACACTAAAGTCGTAGAATGTATGTACAGCCAAAGGGTGTATCGTGTTACATAAAGACAGGGTAGAGAAAAAGCTCGGTACTGACCATTTTCTCTCGGCCTTTTTCCTACTAAGTATGTACATACATGCTTTTTTTCTCATTTCAATTTTCAGCGTTTCTATGGCAGCGCGATGTTTGACCACTTTAAGCGCACTCTCCAATGCAATACATGGGTTATTTTTATTTTTTACTCACATTACTCCTGCGAGAATGTAATAGTATATAGTCATTGTCAGTAAAATATAACTTTTCACAATATTTCAAATAAAGTTAACTTTCAAATAACTAGAGATACATATAATTTTTACTTTATTTTTTATCAATTGAACACATTATACATATTTTGTTATATATAAGTAGTTCGAATTAAAAATGTGAGCTACAATAATAAACAAGTTTTAAGCAATCTAATTTAATTTCGTTACAATATGACAGTACAAGGTATTTGTTTCAATTGAATGCAAGAGATACATCAAATTTTGCATGGTAATTAATTAGTTGAGAGCGTGGTTTATAAAAAATGCAAGTGTTGAAAAATCGTATATCTATGCGAACTTATAAATCTGTCTAGTTGGTGCCAGAATGAACCCGGGTACAAAATAACAGGCTGTAGCCGAACGAGTAAGAGTGCAGTGCTTTGCTCACAGAGACCGGGTACTTTAGCCGGAGGGGTGGAACGGCGACGGGTTCGTCGAGAAGGGGAGGAGGCTGGGAGAGGTGGTCGGGTTCACGTTTCAATACCTGTGTGAAACGACTGGGAAAAAAGGAGTGAAAAACGAACGAACAACCTCTGGTCAGGGGCTCTCTACACCCCGGATAATATAGAGAAGTGGTACGTGCGAAGCACTCCTCCTACAACCCCCTACTCTCACCCCCTTAGACCATCGGCATTTGCTCTCAGACCATTATTAAAGCTCGGCCGCAAATAAGTATTCTTACTAAACTGAATTATAGCCGAAACATTTTAACGTGATCTCGAATCTGACGATTAGAGGATTGTATAAGAGCTTCTATTCAGGGGATTCATTCTGAACGAAAGAATGCCAAGTATCAGAGATAATTCTTTAACTATCTCTTGGAATACATTCTCAATTCATGAATTAAGCGAACACACTTACAGAAATTGGTTAGTTTTTAGTAAGGGTACTAAATTTGAAAATGGAAAATTGCCAAATATGCGCCAAGTTAAAAATTTACATTTAGCGGCCTATTTGAAAGTACGTTTGATACGTTTGATAGCGCGAACAATAAAAATCATAAAAAAGCCGAAGCATTGCTTGGTGGTTGCGTTAATGTTAACCACTGACAAGTCCTGGGTTCAAGCTCTGGTTTGACCTCGATTGAAAAGAATTTATTCTCAGTACTTCTGCGATGCTGCTGGTCAGACTAGGATATTTGTGACTTTAATTCCAAGTTTGTCAATTCATCTTTGTTGAAACGGTTTCTCACCAAATTGGCTACCAAATTACTGCCGATTTGTCACCACTATTTGAATATAATTTCAAATTGATTTACGCTTAACTATAAGTGTCTCTTGGGGGCAACCTGTAATGGCACCATGCTAAAAATAGAAATATATAAAAAAACTCAGATGAAGAACTGTAAGTAGTAATCGTCTAATGAAATGTAAAAAGGAGAGTTTTTCCAATTATGTACTTTATGAATATAAGGTGGCGACAAAGATTATTATTTTTAGATAGATTAACCACTGACTGTATTCGTATTTCTAGTAATTTCTTGAATTGAAACTATCAAACATAATGAAGAATCGAAGAAATTTTGAGAATAGAAATTTCAACAAGTTTTATTTCCTTTTAACTGAACTAAAAATGACAAAATATAATATAATTGAAAACGTCAAAGCATAAAAGCTTTTCCGGTGGCAGTAAATAAAATTAAGTGACGAGAAGACGACCGTTGCAATATGAACGTGGGCTAATAAATTGAAAAACTAATGCAATCGGTGATCGAGCGCGACCCAATCAACGGCGGTCATTTCCGGTTTCCGCGATCGCCAGGCCTGATTCGGCCGCGATTGGTCTAATTATGCATCTCTCTAATTAGACCGGGACAAAATAATGAAACGACAAAATAATAAATTGGAGAGGTGGATGGCAGGAGACGCCAGCGACTATCGATTCGCGGCCCGCGGGCAGGCAATTGCGAAAAAAGCGAACCAACCCACCCCCGACCCTCGAACGCGGCGGCGGACACGGCTTTTTCATTTTGCACTTATGGCGATGGCTGGTAGCCGCGAGGGGGCTCTGGGGGCCCCATTGGGGGGGAGGCGCAGCCCGGGCTCTCCCCCCGTTTGACCACCGTGCGACAAAAGCACCCCACTCGAAGCGAACACGATGCAAAGATACCGCACTTTGTCGCTACGGATTTGTAGTCGTACTATTATTACTGTCTAACTATCCTCAAACTGAAAAACTGTAATATATGAACATATAAATGATACTCTAGTATCTGCGATTAAAATGGATGCTCGTATTTGGGAAAGTATTCTTTGGATGTTCATTAATGTCAAAAAAAATTATCAGCATTCAATTGACACATGTTTGATTATGTATGTTTTTTGTTTTGATCAAACATTTCTTTTTCGTTTTTAGGTAAAGCATTTTATGTTATTCCCTCTTATTTGAGATGTATAATAATACGAGTACTTGATAACGAAACTGTACATATGTACATATATGTATATTGACATCATCATCTACGCCCGTCACCATCCACTGCTAGATGAAGGCCTCTTCAACGTGCTTCAATTCGTCTCTGTTTTGCGCAACTCTTATCCCTCTCACCCCACACATTTTACTGATTTTATCTAGCCATCTTCATTGCGGCTTTCCTTTCACCCTTTTACATTCTCTCGGGTACCATTTCAGCACTTCTTTTGTCCATTCTTTTAGCTGCGTGACTCGTCCTAAGCCATTTCAATCTCTTCATATATCCATTTTACATATGTAATGTACTAATGGAAATTTATAGTGCTAATCTCAAATTACTATATAACGATTTTGAGGAGTATTAATGTCATCTTTCAGTATAAAATTAATATATATATATATATATATATATATATATATATATATATATATATATATATATATATATATATATATATATATATATATATATATATATATATTTTATTATAAAGATTGGCTGTAAGTTATAAAATAACTGTTAATTTATACTATTTTATAAATTGTTTAGAATCATTGAAGCGCGATTGCTTTACAAAACCAGTTGATAAATATATCGGGGGGAATATCACCCGGTAAACAGCATATCATTTCAAATGTAAATATGTAAAGTGTTATCTTGTGAAGAATCCAATAGTAATATATAATATATTTTGATGTTTTCATGAAAATTAAGAACTACTGAATAGATTTTTAAAATTAAAACCTGATAAAATTACCTTTAATTAGTGAAGGATGAATGCCAGATGGTGGTCTGATTTGAAGTGGTTGTCTGAAGTATTCTGGAAGATAGG
This sequence comes from Arctopsyche grandis, assembly GCF_051622035.1. NCBI lineage: Eukaryota > Metazoa > Arthropoda > Insecta > Trichoptera > Hydropsychidae > Arctopsyche > Arctopsyche grandis. The sequence goes on along the minus strand of NC_135363.1, from coordinate 17,652,561 downwards.
CAGCATTCATATACGCAGCGTCCAACCAGCCTGGTGGTAGCAGGAATGGACTGAAAGCTCCAGGATGACCATACCCGAAATCTGCGGAAAAAAACACTACAAACCATTAACATCATCGTCATCGTTTACTGTGTGGAGGGGAAGGCGACACAAAGCTCAATATGCCGCGCATAAAGACATAAATGTAAACAAGTTTTAATATCGTGTGTAATTACAAATTTTTATGCGCACATCAAAACGTATAAACACAAGGATGAGCTTCTGGTTAAAAGATTGCCGACAGTATATTGAGACGTTTCACACGATCAACAAACAGCTTCGAGCTGCCACTAGCACGCTGCCAGATAGGAGCTCAAAACTGACGGTCCGCTTTCTGGCATACTAAATTCAATTTAAATATATGTACATACGTATACGATGCATAAATGAAACTATAAAAAGTTCAAACTTAAGCTCAGATTTTCACGTATTTATGTAACTAGACATTGCTAAATATCTACATATTTACGCTTGCATCGCTTGCAAGTGTAAAAAAAAGTCGACCAATGATATCAAGAATAGCTAATTAGTAACTAATAACACAGGTCGAATTCAATTTGATTATGCTAAACAGATGTAGTCAACTTATATAAACTTAGATTTATTATGTAAATTTATTACGTAAATATATTATGGCATGAAAAAATTTATCATATTATATGCAATATCAAACCTTATTCCATTTTAAAAATACATGATCCAAATATTGACTTCATTTCATGCACGCTTCATTCATCCTCAATAAATAACAACCACAATGAGATGATTAATCACTCATAGATTTTTAAACAACAGCTTTCCTGTTATAAGTTATAACAGTTTTTAAATTTTAAATTCGACGAGGCATCATATTAAATTAGGCATAATATTGACGAAATGTATTCAATATGGAATATCGACTGTCAACTAATAAGTGGAAGACCCCTTCATATATTCATATGCATGTGTTACAGTCCAAGTGTTCACTACGGTTCGTTCACGAACATACTGGTTTGATCATACAGGTTTTAAGTTTAAGTCCTAACAGTCAAAAGCTATCTTCAAATAGATTCACCGTGTTGCATCAAACTTTTGAGCTGTTTGAAATGGGAAATCCTATGGAAACCGCATTAAAACGTTGTTATAATTAACGTTTCCGCGTAAACGTTGTTATAATTAATATTAAAAATATTTCAACCTATGTATACATAGAGGATGGCACAAACGATTGTGATGCACTTATGCCTATATAATAGTTAGTAGATGAATAATCTAGTTTGTTGGTCAATTTGTTATTGTATACACTATAACTAAAGCCCGGACCCAGAAGTTGCCGCGTATTGTTCAAATGTTGTAAATGAATTGTTAAAGGTTTGCCGAACCTTTTTTACAAAGGATTTACGACAATGGAACAATGAGCGGCCCCTTGGCTATCCTACCTCCAACTATAACTGTCCAGATTAGTTCGTGTGTGAACAAACTAGTATGTTCATGAATTAATGAAATGTACATTTTGACTGTAACATGTGCACTTTGGAATGACGAAAACGAGTCTATCATAGTAATTACTAATGATTGAAAGCATCTGATGACGAGTGTAAAAAATAGGTGTTCCTCAAAGAAGAAGCTGTTCGTAAACACGAGTGTTTTAATGCGGGGGCCGGGGCCGGTGTTTAGAGTCGGCGCTCCTTTTGAACGGTTCGCGGTGTTTGTTTTATCAATCCGCGCTCAAATATCATTACTCCCCATTGCCCAGACAGTTTTTGACCCGTTTGTTTACCCGTTCGGACTACCGTTTTTACCCCGAAGACCATATGCCGGCGGCGTGGTGTTTATGTCAAACTTAACCGCGCGGTCGGGCGATTACCGCCGACCTGGATACATCAAAGGAAAACCTCGTGGAATGCTGAGAAAATAGCAAAGATGAACCTTAAAAATTGAGGGAAAGACCTTCATTTGTATTTCAAAAGATTCTTCAATGTGTACTAAACAACATCAAACACGCATTGAACTGCAGTTAATCCTATGGTACATAACCACACAAATGAGCTCTATGAAAAGTACGTTTTCAAAATATAGCTGTTTGTTCTGCACCTAGTGATAGAATAATATGGAGAGAGGTACCTATAACTAACAACCACATAAATCGTAGACTACAAAATATTAGTCTATCAGTATTATAGTTCAAATACGTCATATTTAATCATTACGATTACAAGATCGGCGTTGGAAGGTTGTTTTTCAAATAAAAATAGACCACTCCATTAGTGTTCAAAGCATGACAGTAAAAAAGGATGGTTTTTCTAAGAAATTGAATATTTATTGTGAGAAAACCATCCATCAACCTCCTAAGACTGATCATCATTCATCAGAGATCGGTGTCGAAGTTGTTTTCATGCACAAAAAAATGATTCACTATTGTCAAACAAAAGAAGAGAGCAAAAACAAGGTTAATAATAGTATGAGATTTTTTGAGAATGAAAGCAACTTTGACGCCGATCTCTACTGATCATTACCACGCAGAACAAAAACGATCCAATGAACCCATCATTATACAAATGGGGCCATTCAAACGGAAAAGATTGTCTGTGTAGATTCAAAATTAAAGATGATGCAATTACAAAGTAATCTAATATATAATTTCGGAAGAGACTTTGTATGTACATATGTATTGTTAGTTCGTAAATCCGTGAAGTCATCGATTTTTTTTTTCGATTCAAAGGCGCCGATTCGATTTTTTCGATTCAAAGGATTCGAAGTCTTCGGGGGCGAAGGCGCAGGCGCTGGATTCTGGTATACATATAATTTCGAAAGAGACAGTATATATGTTTGTTTGTTTGTGACAGTCAATTTAATAAAAAAAACAAATAAGTATTCAAATAAATTTATAAAAAATAAAACTATTAAAATAAATTTAATAAAATGTTTACTATTAGATTAGTCATATTTAAGCGGTTTATATTACAAATACCGAGCGAAGCCGGGTAAAACCACTAGTTTAAAATAAAATGAGAATTAATTAAACTTTTGATTTAATTGTATTAAAGCTGTTACGGTATTAAATATTATTAAGTACGTGTTACGGCCTCCCGTAGAGAAAAAGCGCAGGGTTTGTTTCAGCAAGTTTCTCCTACATTTCATCAAATATGTGAATTACCGTTATCAATAGTCACCGGAGCCCGAGGGGGCCGTGTATTGTTCAAAGGTTGTAAATGCATTGTTAAAGGTTTGCCGAACAATAGATAGCACTGTGACTATCCTATCTCTAGTTATCAATCACCGTCAAGCCTATGTCAATAGCAGGATTTCAGGCCTGGGTGCCATAAGCATAGATTATTCGTGCTAAGGTTTTTTTACATGTGCAAAACTATTTGAAAAAAAAAACACGCAACGCGTGCCTCTGTGTGTCTGCGCCCTTGTTCGTTAACTCGCAATTTTGTTTAGAATTGGTCGATCAAGTTTTGGTAAATGGATATAAAAGTCTGGATATATAGTGATTGATCGTACACCGCTTTAACGGTTACAATTTCAGCCATAAAATATTCTCAAAATATGTTTATTTATGCCCGTGCTTTTATAGCGATTTTATGGGTAGACATTGCGTAGAATCCACAGAATCGCGTGACTTTCCCCACTTCACCCTTTAACGAAGCGAAGACTTCGGGGCTGGCCATCATTAGGAGAGAACCCCAACCCTGCAAGTCCCGCCTACCACAGCCGTCAACCCCTCGACGACCACGACCCCCGACAAAACTCGGTAAAGTTCACCCCACAAGCCGCCACCGAGCCTATTGTTCGCATCCGCTATTTAACTATGTAGAACGCGCGAACGTTTCAAATCCGCGCAAAATTCAATATCGAATCGGAACATGCGAAAGTCGAATAGAGTAGATTTTGAAAACGATTCGGTTTCGGATTCGCACGATCGCCATAAAACGACCATCAACATTTTACGATCGCCTCTAATACAGTTGTTGTTTCGGCGAAAAAAAAGCTTCCGATACGATACATGAATGTATGTATGTGTATACACTCGTACTTTTAACTTTTTCATTATGAAAAATTATTTTATATTTAGTCCAAACGTTTCCACATAAACTTCCTCTGAATTATTGTCTTGTTTATTTGTACAGTATAGGTATAACATCCTCTCATGCGCATGTACCAACGGAGTCATTCGATATGACATGAAAGACTTGGCGACACTGAATATAAAAGCTGTCGTTAATTATTCAAGACATCTTTAATGTTTTGTATATGGAATGTGATTTGAATGATTTGTTTTAATCCCCGCAAATAGCATTTTTGAGGTAAGTTAAATGCTGTCACTTTTGTAAACTTCTTCGTGAATTCGGCTAATGGATTGTCGAAAATGTTGCGAAGAAAAATGCTCGGAGCATTTTGAAATTCAAGAACAATAGTAATAAATTTAAAAAATACGCACACACTTTGGTTGTTGATATATTTTTGAATAATAAATAGAGTTGTACGAAAGTGTGTAGGGAATCTGGCGGTTGTCCTGTCGTCTGAATGTAAACAGAATAAATTAAATCGAGAGCGACCATTTCACACGACTCTCGTCCATTAATAAATGCGATTGCCCGAGCTGCGGGCATTAAAACAAATTGCCTCTACAAGATGTGAGACATTTCAATATTTTACGACAATCATAAAATACGATTTGTGTGGACTGCTGCTGCTATGATTCCACCAGGGAATAGGCAAGTATGTAGTTGCTAGTAAGTTTGTATAATAATAGCGCTTTTGTCAAGTCAAGAATAAAATCAATCAAAATTTTGTGATATTTAATTTATAGATTTTTTTTCATTTTACACATTCCATAACATTTTGAATACTGAACGAGAATGAGCTAGGCCAGAACATAAGTTAGAGGGCTAAAAACAAAATCATCGATAAATTTTTAGTAAGTTGGCTAGGGTTTGTTGTATGGATGTGTGAAAGGCTAGACAGTAATATTTTGGTAAAAATGCCACCTTGATACAGCTAAAAAGAACGTGGAAAAGTATGGTTTATTTCCTAGAAAGAAGTTTCTACAAATCAAACTGCGTACGATAAGGAGATGAAGATGTAAGCAAAAAAATATATATATTGTCGCTCAAAGATTTACCCTCACAGTTTGTCGAACTTTTAAATTACATATATAGAAAAAAGTTAAATTATGAAAACTGGACAGAATTCAGTCTCTCAAGCTTTGCCAAAGAAAATATGCTGAATCATAAAAAAATGCATTTTCTACCAATACTTGGACTACATGGATTAATGTGACAACTTTTATAACAAACTATTAAAACCCTTAATTTAAAGAAACGTAGGCAATTAGTAAATTTGTGATCGTAGTTATTAAATCTCTCAATAAAATGAGTAGACAAAGAAAAATAAAAAAAAAATAGTTTGGTGATAAAAAGTACCCATGCAATCAAACATTTTGAATACAGACTAATCGAAATTTGTTTCGGAGCATTTACACGATTTATTTTTGTTTTTATGTCTGACAAATCAAATAAACACGAACATCTAGACCGCATAGTTTCGTCAAAAGAGCCGCAAGTCTGGCGGATTGCCTACCGGGACACAAATTCGTCTAATTAAACTTCTACCATGCTAATTGTAGAGGAATTGCTATATACACAGAAATTCCATGAATTTTTCAACTTCAGAATAATATTGTTTTTTTGATGCAGTGTAAAGTCGGTATTAAAAATCTTTTGAAAATTATACAGACGAGGAAATAATACTTTCGAATCGTTTATTTTTAATTTTATTCCTATCTTTGTACATATGTATGCGTAATATAATCTTAGTTCGTAAATCTATACGATTTTTTTGTAAACAGCATTTAATACGGGGTGGGATTAATTTAAAATTCGAATGTTTGCATTGGGCAAGCCCGTTATGGTCCGTTTTTGAGATAAACCGAGATAATGCCAATTAATAAATATTTGAACTCATTTGAGGAGTGGAGGCAAAGAGCAGGGGGAGGGGGAGGACGAACGCAAAAAGAGCAGTGGCGGCTCGCGAGCAAGATTCACACACACATACACAAATGTATCTGTATGTATTTCTCGTACAGATACGTATAAATAAATAAGCCGAAACTCCCCTTTCGTGTGGCGTCAAGGTAAACACACAGATAAATTTGGATTAGGCCAGCCACGATGTGGAAACGAAAAAGTGGATAAAACGCGGCTTACCGGCTTACCGGTATTTTAAAACTCAAATGGCCAGATCTTGAAAGTCAGTGAACCAGCACGTCCACTGAAGATCCACATAATCTTCGGATTAACTAGTCTGCTCCGAGCTATAGATACAAAAGTGGCTATACAGAAGCATACGTTCATATGACGTACGAGTAGTATTTGTAGTTGTCGGAAGAGTAGCTTGGACAAATTAGCGTTATAGTTGGGCAAATTAGCAAATAGCGATATATGAGTCATTATATATTTCAAATATATATTTATATATATATTTGAATTTATAAATATTTGAAAGTGGCATAAGTCAAATTTTCTTCATTTCGAGAAGTATTTCGCAAATTATTAAATATGATGTTTTGCGTTTAAAAATATTGGTGGTCTGCAATACTTTTAGTCTGATTTTTCGAGAATCTGGACATATCGAATTAAAATAAGTGATAATAATTTGTGAATGAAGTCAAACAGAAAAAGAGTTTTTGAAAATTGGACTTCCGCCACTTTCAAATACACCGATACAATATCTATTGTTTTTATTTATCATATAATGAACTTATATCTGTATTTCATGTGAGATAAGTAGATATATAAATAGATTTGTCTCAAGTTTATACGCTTCTGTTTTAAACTTAAAAATATTTTCTATTTGAATATTCTTAGAATACAATTTAAACTTTTCTAGGACTATAGATAACAGCAATAAAACAGTCTTATAAATAGGTATCATCGATTGAGGGTAGAAAGCAGATGGGGAAACTTTACTCTTAGTGTAATGGATAAGACTTGTCAGAACTGCAAGGTGTGTAGAATTGTTAATCAACAATTAAAATCGATTAGTGCATTACTCAACTTTTAATTATAATGATTAACGGAAATCAAAGGTAAGTGACTCGTCTAAATGTAATATAAAACATCAACAAAACATACTAAAAATAAATTTGTCGTAAAAAACAGCAATAAATATCTACTTTTAACACAAATTGGAAGAAAATAATTATATATATACCTTTTAAATCGGAATATTGTATTATTGAAATGTTGTTAAAAGTATTACACAATGAATTAAAAAATCTATTTTTAGTATTTTTGTTTGTATTGAAAATTTAACTAGTAATCAGACCAGACAAAAATGCATACATCATTATAAAAATTCATCGCTCATTCATAATTACGCCTTGCCACTTCTCAAGCAAATGCCGAAGGAACAAAAAATACCACGTAGATTCAAAAACAACAACTGCATCCTAATCAAAAGACACCAAGCACGCTTAAATCCCAACCCAAACAACCAACACACTTGCACAGACAAATATTAGATCGAATCCGATTTTACAACACGGATTACGATATTATGATAGCACGCGGATACATCTCTACCAACGGCTAATTACGGTTTACATTGAGACGAGATTTTTCGGCGTGAGCAAACACAACAAACACACAACTTTACCGTGGGTCAATATTGGACGTTTTATCATAAAGAGTGGCCAAATTGCAAACACAAACAGTAGCCGGCTATGGAATTTACACACACACACACACATACAACTAGAAACTACTTATGTAATGTGCGTGTACGTACTTTGCTTGGTCCTAGGCTCTCGCGGTCCATCGACGGTCACTTTGATAGCTTTCATGTAAGAAGCCACTTGATGAGGAAACGTGCTGATGGTGATCGTGAGCGAGAACGACTTTCCTCTTCCGCTTCTGCCCACGAAACGCAGGTCGTTGAATTTGGCAACTTGGTTCTTCATGACGGCCGTGCAGTTTCTGAGCTCTGCCATCGAGTTCTCGTCGTTGCCCGCTTTGATGGTGACTAGAGTGCCGTCTTGGACGTCGTCCAGGGCAACCACTTTGAAGGCGAGAGGGAGACTTTTGTTGGACCTCCAGTGGATCGGAAGTGCAGAGCAGAGGACCGCAGGCGATCCCGTCTGAACGAGCTCTCCGTGACTTTGTTGGTAGTATTCCTGCACGTGGGCGTACATGTCGGCCATGGTGGCAGCGCCGAGCCTTTGGTTCTGCGAGGCCGGTAGATGCATTTGTTGACGTTTTGGTCGGATTGGAGATGATCACATCGAACGACACGAGAGTTTCGGCGAAAACACGGAACGCGCGAATTCGCGAATTAGTTTGGTGTGCGCGCGCAGTCGCGAGTTTGCAAGTCGCGCGCTAAGAAAAGCGAGTGGTGGGGGAGAGAGAGTGCGTCTCGCAAGTGTGATGCTCGCTCCCCCAAGTCTCAATTTCGACTGATGACTGTGACAGAACTTTTTCCGATGGTCAATATTTTGTGTGTGTGCGGCGGTCGGAGGTGGGGGTGGTGCGGTGGCTGAAGGGGGGATGACGTGCCCCCACCCCCGCCAATCCCCATAGTGGAGCGCGTGGCGAGGGCGTCTCGTAAAAACGTGGCGTGTGCGGGAAGGAGACGGCGCGCTCCTTCGCCGGGGCGGTTCGGCGCGCGCGCGAGCGGGACGGCTGCTCCTCCTCGTGCACTTTTTAAAAAAAATCGACGAGGACGGGGCGAGCGGACGGGTGTGTGCGTTAGAGAGGGATGCGCGTATCGGCGGTTTGGCGCTTTTTATTTTGCCTTTTTTTTTTTTTTTTGGTAAAAACGCAAACAGGCCGTGATGTATCGGTGTGAGCTTGAGGTAATTGTGTTCGGGCGCAAACTAGGGTTGGTGAATGTGTGTGAAGAAATTTGATTTAATTATTCTAGAACACGCGTGTATGCTATATCCTAAATATATATTTTTTTATACTTTATCTATGTATGTATATACGTAGTAACAATAGATGAAGTTTTGTGATCATGCGAAAATTCGAATTCGAGATTTTGACTGATTCGAACTCAGAATCGATCACTGATCACGTTTTCATGATCTAGAAAAAATGTGTGTGTGTGTGTGTGTGTGTGTCCTATCGAACTGAAACTTAGTATCGGTTATTGAAATTTTTATCGACACGACGTAATTTTTTTTTCAAATTTTTAAGTTGACAGGAAATGGTACCTCCCCTTATAGATGTCCTCTTTTTTTGAGTTTTTGAATTCAATAAAATTATCTGCCAAACCGTTAACCGAATCGGACTGAATTTTTTTTACGTGTAATAGAAATAATAATTTTTATAATCTTATATTTTTTTTAATTTGTCTTCGAATATAAATTAAATTAAATAGATCGGACTAATTACATACTTCACATTATTTTTATAAAAATAATGTAAAGCTGAGCTCGAAGCTTTTGAAGATAATCGAAAAAGCGTCGTTTTACAATAGCAATGTATCTAATAACTAATATTAAATTTCGAAAGAAACTTTGTATGTAAGGTTTATTTGGAACATTGAAAACAAATCAAAGTTTCTATGACGACGATATCGATATCGTTGAATATTATTTATTCAAATAAATTATCGATTCAAATAAATTTAATAAAAAGACAAGTGAATGTTTACTATTAGATTGTTTTGCCATGTTTAAGCTGTTTATATTACAAATACCGAGCGAAGCCGGATAAAACCACTAGTGTAACTATATAATTGCCCAGATTTGCCACCTCCACGACAATATACAAAAATTATCTGATCTTGTTTCTAATAGTATGTTTAATTTTAGGGCCAAATTGAAGAGACAGATCAAATTATTAAGAATAGATAAAAAGTGATTAATGTTATTTTTCTCTGATTCTGTTTCCATAATTAATAATTTTATTTTTGGTTTCCATTTTTTATTGCTGATTTTGTTTTTGTGTCATGTATGTATAATATATTTATTAAAAAATGTAGTAGATACTATTTAAGAATATTTAAGACTTCATTCCTTTGTATTTTTCTTATATATGTATATATATATATATATATATATATATATATATATATATATATATATATATATATATATATATATATATATATATATTATTCTGTTTGTATGTTTAAAATTAAATAAATAAAAGTGGGAAGAAATTTAACTATTTTAAATACTACATATATATATATATATATATATATATATATATATATATATATATATATATATATATATATATATATATATATATATATATATATACATATGTACGTACATATATCAAAGCATACGCTTTTGTCTATTTTATGTCTTTTGTCTATTCCTCTTGTATCCTGCCCGTGCACATTAAGTAAGGCTATACGGTAAAAAGAGAGACAATTTCGCTGCACGCTACTGCTATGTACATATATGTGTGTACATACCTACACATGTATAAGAAACTCTGTCTTCGAACTGTAGCGATGATCATTTGTTACAAATATTACTGAAATTATATGAAGACATGCGTTATGAATGAATAAATATTTTTTTATTAAATAACCAGCTGAACCCGGCATGCGTTGCAATGCCACAATAACGCATGCAATTCCCGTTCCCGTTCCCATTTTTCGGAAAAACGTAGGCAGCGAACACATTTGAAATTATCCAATTGTTTGTTTATTTAACCCTAACAACGCAAGTCTCGACGCGAAAACATTTGAAATTATTGCGTTGCAATGCCACTCATTCCCGTTTTTCCCGTTCCCATTCCGGATTTTGGGTGATTTTTTTTCACAGTAAGCTTCCCGGATATGCATATAAAAAATCATGAAAGTTCCATCGTAATCGGTTAAGTGGTTTATACGAGAGCCTATTATTAAGCCTTTTATTAAGTGGAGCCTATACGAGACAAAAAGACATACAGACATTCATTACTAACCTCTTCTTATTTTTATATATACATATAGTATATGTATGTAGAAATGATTTTTAAACGAGCCGAGCCGTATGTGTGGTTGGTCAAACTGCTAGGGATAAAGTGTGTGTGTGTGGTATGCATGGGAGAGACCGGATGCGTGTTGTTATGGTCACTTGTTGGAGAACAAGCCCGAAGACATGTTATAATAAATACATAGTTCTGACTTAATCTGCGTTTCACTTGGAATCCTTCACATCCGGATCCTATATGTATATATCTATCTATGTGTGAACCGCACGATATGATCTGTAAGTATTTGATAATTTAATAAAATTTCTAAATTACAGTTATGTATTATAGTGTCTTATAAAACCACTATATATTCACTGACCAATTATAAATAATGTGAGTTCATGATGTGAGCAATGAATGAACATATAATATTATACCATATGTTAATTATGATAAAAATGTTTTTGTATTTTCTTAGCAATTTGCTAAAAAATAAACATAATAATATAAATGAGAAAATGGAGATACGGAAAGTATAGACTACAGATCGCATACTACTAAATAGATAATAAAAAATGACGATTGTTATCATAATTTAAAATTAAATTGACAGATTAAAAAATTCAAGTTCACCATTTAGTTCGGTGGCAGATTCAAATAAAATTTTCACCATCGTAAATAACGATATATGTATAGATGTATACATACATACTTTAACGTTTTCATTAAAAAAAATATGCATTGCATAATTGCACTAAAATAAGATGTAACGAAAGATGTTAGCGCGAGGTTAAATCATTACACTGACACTCAACAGGTTTGAGACAAAATTTTTAAACAGCAAGTAAACATTTTGATTAATATTCGTGAATTAATTATTCTTGTTGATATTATAACTTTTAGTATTTGTAAATAGACTAACAAAGAACACATGTATATGTATATATATTTTTAATATATATATATATATATATATATATATATATATATATATATATATATATATATATATATATATATATATATATGTATATATGTATATATATATATTTTTTTTTAAATATTTATATATATATTTTTTCATTAAAAGCACAGCCCTAATCCAAAGCGCCTGACATAGTCGCCTTGCTGTCTCACCTATTGGCACAGTTTTATTTATCAACACATTAGAAAAATATATTTATTAATTTGAAAAATTTTAATTACAAATTAATACATAAAAGCCTACACAACTTTCGTAAATATTCATAATAAACAAATAGTTACACAAAATTCAATTTGCATAGGTCATATGCAGTGTGCACTGTGCACGTGTAATTAGTTCTACATATAAATACATATATATATATATACGTATTTACATTTTTAGGTGAAATCCAATTATTGTGTTATTCGTTTGATTATGGATTTCCTGTGTTCGCAAATAAATTCTCCATAATTGGTATGCTTTATATAGAAAGATCACACGTATATACATATAATTATATGTACATATATATACTTATTCGTTTGTAAACTGATTTATCCTGCTAATTTTTATACACATACTTATGTATGTACATGGGTATGCAATACAAAGTTACGATGAAATTTTTTGTTCGAAATCAGCAAATTTATGTAAAAAAAAATATTCAAAAATTTGTTAAATATATATACATATATGTATGTCTCTTAATAAATATGTATACATATTAAACACAAGTATATTGTATAAAATGTGAGAAATAAATTGTAATTGAACGCAATCCTTTTCGGTGCTCGTTATTATTTCGGTAGAAGTAGGTACAATTTAACAGGAAGGGATTATACAGAGGTTCGAGTTGCTTTTTACAATTAGTTTCCTGTTGAATTTTTACCTGAAGTGCGATTATTATTTTCGAAATATCCGTCACCAATGGTAACTTATATTGGCTTAACGAAATTTTGATATCGAACTCAATTTTATATTCCCCGTGCCATAATTATTATATATATACTATGAATTAATTTTGTACACCTACTTTAGTAACTAAATACATACATGTATGTTACTATCAAAACTTGTTTTTCTTGTCTATTAATTTTATATAAGACACGTTTGCTTATAAATGCCTTATTGAAATTACATATATTCTATAAAACAGGGGGTAAGACTATCAAGATATTTGTTACTTACATTAAAACTTATAATATTAATAATTTTATCACGCGTATTTATATGAAATTTGATCAAATATAGTACCTAACACAAAAAAACTAACGCAGATAAACAATAGTTCAATATAAAAGCAAACTTATACAATACAGTGAGCTGTTGGCGAATATTAATAAATTTGCTTTTATATCAAAGCGAACCAATGGGTCAAATATAAAAGAGTTGCAGATTAAAGATGATGTTTGATGATGAAAAATGAAAAGATGAAGAAATACGAAAAGATGATGTTGATGAAAACATGATCTCAAGAATATGTTTACGACGAATAATCCAGTTTTTTGGGCACGTGGCAAGAAGGGACGACAGTAGATTAGAAAAACATTTTGTGGTTGGTGCCGTAGGTGGAAGAGATGAAGAGGAAGATATCCTATACGGTGGACTGATCAAATCAGGTCGGCTCTTGGCTGTTCTATCGTTGATTCACATCGAAACGCTGTTTCAAGGGAAGACTGGAGTCTTTAGCCACACCCCAGCTTATGAAGGTCACGATCCTCAGTATTGAGGGACTGACTATAAAGAAAGAGAATTCAGGGCACGACAATACTAGAGTAGTCGCAAAGAGCAACCAATGAGAGGAAGGAGCGGGGTCGGCCGAGCCTAGAGGGTCCGCCCTGTCGAGAATTCTCACTTTTGCCGAAAGATATCTATTTTATTTATAACTAGCTGAACCCCGGCATGCGTTGCAATGCCATATTAACGCATGCAATTCCCGTTCCCGTTCCCGTTCTCGTTCCCGTTCCCGTTCCCGTTCTCGTGCCCGTTCCCATTTGTCGGAAAAACGCAGGTACCAAACACATTTGAAATTATTGCGTTGCAATGACACCCATTCCCGTTTTTCCCGTTTCCATTCCCGTTTTTTTTCATAGTAATCTTTCCGGACATGCACACAACAAATCCTGAAAGTTTGATCGTAATCGGTTCAGTGGTTTAGCAGCCTATTCGAGACACACACTCACACACACATGCACACAGACATTAATTTTTATATATATAGAAAAAAATCATCTATGAGCATCCTTTACCACCTAGATAAAAGTAAAAAAAAAATCGATAATTTTTAAATGTTTTCAATATCAATCAATTGGCAAAATTTGAATGATATTGAAAATTGAAAGTAACTTTTTCAGAATTCGACTCCTTGATTTGTCTCAATACATTACAACCGGATCTGGTGAAACTGAATTGTCATTTTTGAACTGTTTCAATTAAATTAATATTTTTCCACCAATCATACCATAGTCTATAAAACTAATCCTAATTCATTACTTTATTTAAAAGTAACATTTTCATACATATGTATGTATATATATTTCAGGAAGGCCTAACTGGTAAACCCCAATGCGCCTTCCCGGCCAATTACAAAAAATGCAGCATTTTTATTACATAAGTCGCTGAATTATGAGACACTTGAAATTGACGAGATATCTATGAATTTTGAACATACATTTTGATTGTACATAAATCATACTCAAATAGTGGTGACATTGTTGGTAGAATGGGGTTTTAGCCAATTTAATCGAGGAATCGTTTCAACAATGAAATCAGAACAAATGACAAACTCTGATAGGAAACGATCGACATGGAGTCACAAATATTCAAGTCTGACCAGCAGCATTACAGATAATATTCTTTTCAATCGAGGTCAACTCACGGGATCGAACCCGGCGCCCTCTCGGCGCTAGGCAAAAGCCCAACCACCAATCCATACTGTTGGCTATGATATATCTATAGCCAGCAGCATAGCTCGATCGTTAAACTTCTGCTTAGCGGCGCCGGGTTCGATCCCATGAGCTGAACTCGACTGAAAAGAATATTATATGTAATGCTGCTGATCAGACCTGGATATTTGTGACTCCAGGTCGATCGTTTCCTATCGAAGTTTTGCCAATTTTCTCTGATTTCATTGTTGAAATGGTTCCCGATTAAAAATTGGCTAAAAATCCTTCCTACCTACTGTGTCACCACTATTTGAGTATGATTAATGTACAATAAAATTTATGTAAAATTCATAGATGTCTCGTTAATTTGCGAGTTTTCAGTGTCTCGTAATTCAGCGACTTGTGAATTAAAAATGCTGTATTGTTTGTAATTGGCCAGGAAGGCGCATTGGGGCTTACCTGTAAGGCCTTCTTGGTATAAAAAATGTAATAAAAAAAAATAAAAAAAATATGATCGACGTCTACGTCCTTCATTGTACATAGAAGTCATCTGCTCTCATTCACGTATTTGATTGAATTCTATCGTCTCACATCGGCAACCTGCTTGATATCAATCCCGAAAACTTATAATCTGGCCTCTGATACTTACTATATGGGCAGCATTTCAAGAATAGTGGATCTTGTCATGTTTAATATACATATATCTATGTATATAGCACTGAAACGATACCAATTACGAATGAAGTATCCGATTGCATTCGATTCACTACTTTCAAAATATAAATATATGCACTAACAGAATTATTAGCATACATTTATGCGAAAATTTTATTACACGCACACACGTGTGAGGATATGTTTGTGTGCGCATATCCGCACCGGGACGTAACTCTTCACAAACCGTTTCGCGGCTTGCGCTTGTCACGCCACGGACGCAAAAACGGGTCAAAAACAAAAAACGCAAAACGCAACCGGGAGATAAGAGATGGCGCTAGTTGCGAACCCGCGGGTGCGAGAGGGAGGAAAAGCGGCGGCGCGGGTGCGGAAAGAGTCAGTTTGGGGTTTGGCCAATGGCGTGAGCGGTCGCGGTTGCGACCACCTCCCCCACCACCCACTTTGAGGGTGGGTGGGGATTGGGGAGGTGGGCGAGATCGGGAGGAACCACTCGCTCTCCCGACAGTAGGCGGATGTTCGTCTGTGGGGCTTGTCGCGTGTCTGGAACTGCGGGAAATAACAAACTTTCCCCGACGTCCCTATGACGAAATACCTTGTGAAATTTTCCATCACTAATGAATGGGGTCAAAATCGAGAAATTTAATTTTGATTATAATATCAAGCTTCAAACTGGATGAAATTATATCGATATACGAAATACAATGAGTTTATTTGAGTATGAATAAAGTCAACCATCTGAAAACGGAAAAGAATAAAGGTAGACAGACAATACACACATTCCAAAACGCTTGACGTACTCCGGTACGCTAAATCGGTACCGCAGAGTTCCCCACAGCCCTGAACTATTTGGATAAAAGGTTGATATTCATATTGATACTGAATTGATATCGATAAAAAGTTTAAAAGTAATCTATGAATATTCTACAAAAATTATCTAAAATTTGCGTTGAATGTCGTCTCGTCGATCATATAATATATATCACGTTTAATCATTCTATAAAACGGTAGTACGAAAATCTTAAGAAAAGAAAACAAATTGTAAATGCACTAAAAAGTTCACCTTTTAAAAAAAATCGTTGTTTTTTTCTATATATGTAGGTATATAACATGTGAGTACAAATATGCATATACGTTGCATTTGGTAAGACCGCTATGGCAAGATTTTAAAAATTTGATTAAAAGGTGCTATATGTACCGTAAAAATTACGTAGGAATATTTTACGAATAAAATTGTTACTTTATTTTTTGTGGGAGGGCGGCAAAATTTTTCAACGTAAAGAAAGTCGCGTCCGACCCATAAACCCGCAAACGAACAAAATAATTTTTGTATTTCGGTAGCCGGACCCTAATTAAACGGCACCGTAAAAGCTTTATGGTTACCCAAATAAATGCGGACCTCGGTCGAAATAAATACGAAAAGATAGAGCGCGTATTCAGCGTGAAATTTTCTATAGCGACAACACAAAAAAAAGTACACGAGATATCCGCAAAACAAAAGAGCAGACCTAGGTCTTCATCCCCCCAACCGATACACCGACGAAAATAAAAGAAAACATCAGACTTTTACGCAGGATACGAACAAAACATTTCACTTAAAAAGTCAGCTCGCTGTAAAGTTATACGATCGCTATGAAAGCTCGAACGTAAACAATATTGCCGGAGTAGGTATGCGCGGCTCGTTTGACCAACTATTTTCATTGTTTTGAACGATTGTTCGATTTCGTTAAAGTGGGGAAAACATCTCTTTGGGGTAAACCTTTTTTTTTCATTCTAATCCATAAAATTACGAATATCCGTTGACCGAGCTAAGTGCCAAGACAAGATAAGACATCTTCGCAACCTAAATACATTCTGCGAATCGATACAATTTTAGAGCAAGCCAAAACACTTCTCAATATTTATAATGTTGGTGTTGGTTGTATGTTTGAAATTTTTATCATGATTTACGTACATATGTAGGTATAATATATGTATGTATATTTCATTACTAAAGTGGGTACCCGTCACACCTACCATTCTTCTTCATATTATACATGGAAGAGCAATGTAGAAAGGTGTTGAAAAAATTCTGTGTACGAACGTATAATGGAGACGTTGGCAATAGGAGCTGAAAAAGATATGATGAGAAGGTGTGGGAGGAATCCCTCACCGCCTGTTCTGGTAGGAACAAGCCGCGGGCGAACGGAAGTGCCAGCCCATACAGAACTGGAGAAAATAAAGGAAAACACACAGGAAAAATGTATCCGGATCCTACAGTCAAACTGTACTAAAGTTCATATTTTGAACATTTTTCGAAATTATATTAGATTTAATACAATTCATTTTATATGATGTTCTTCCATATGAAATATAATATATCTACGAGTAGCTTAGTAAATAATATTTGGTTGTTGTCTTAAATTTTTAGAATGCATTACCATCAAATTTTTTAGCTCAATTAGGCCAAACCTAAGTGGTTTGATAGCAATCTGCGTCTATTACTTTTTTACGTTCGAACTTGCTCCTATTTTTTGCACATCCTTCTTAAATTTAAGGACTTTGGATAACACCGTAATATTCCCTTACTTGTTTATTAGATACTCTATTTTAATTCTATTTACGATTATGAAAAAAATCGAAAATTTTAAATAAATAAAGTAAAAACATAGAACACGTAAAAATCTGTGTAATAAAAAGGACCTTACATACAAATGTGTGCTAGTTAAGTTCGATATGTTCTTTCAGGTCCTGATGTACATATATAATATTACAATATACATCCATATTATAATTTCATATTATGTAGAAGAATTGATAATATTATGTGCGTACATATATGAATATCTGTTGCTACAATTCCTTTAATTGCAATTTAACACGTGTATGTATGTATGTACGGTTCTACGTGACGAGACAGAATGTTAAATTACAGAAAACACAAATATCGGAAGGCAAAGATCGAAAATCGAAAGATCTTAAAAAAAAGGGTGCATGGTAAACGGTACATACTCACTTAATTTGCGCGAGCAGGGTACAACAGGAACAAGAGGAACAGGCTTTTCCTCCCGTATTCTGCGCGCGCACATTAATACGGGAGGAAAAGCCTGTTCCTCTTGTTCCTGTTGTATCCTGCTAGCGCAAATTAAGTGAGTATGTACGTGAGTATGTACCATTTACCATGCACCATTTTTTTTTCTGATATTTCGACTTTAGATCTTTCGATTTTCGATCTTTGCCTTCCGATATTTGCGTTTTCTGTAATTTAACATTCTGTCTCGTCACGGAGACCGGTATGTACAAACATATGTATATTGAAGCAACGTTGTAGATTGTAGAAGAAGATTGGTATGAAGATCTCTTCATTCTTCATTAATCGAAAATATAAGGATGAGGAAGAAAAGCTTATGATTAATAAACTGCCTTTTTAAAACCTGGTTGAGTATTATTTTCGCGATGTGAATTTTGTAAAATAGTTGTACGCGTCGCTAGGGATGTGACGGTTCACTCTCATTACTGGCGAGAGACGCTTCGCTAGGCGATACCACCCGCTGATATGCTCTGCAGACGTGGATGCTACACCTTGCACGCATTTAAAAATATTAATATATCCACCAGCTCTCAAATATTCAATGAGAATTTATTTCAACCCAAACGGAACTTAGAACGGATATAAACTCAGCCTCATATTTGAGCTATAAAGATTTTCATTCAAATCATTTATTTCAACGAATTTTGATCAAACGCATGTATGTATGGTAACAATACAGTTGTCTCATCACATTAAAACGTTTGTTATTATGTTGAAGTGAATTCCGATGTACTAAGCATCAAACACACAAATGTACATAGTAGCCATATGGAGGCCACGTAGACGCACTTGACACCTCGGCAACCGATGTCTCATTTAGATTGTACCCCAACCTTACAGCCTCCTATGCCAGTGCTTTGACTAGCGACCTGGGTGGAGCTTTGACTCAATGACCTCATGGTAGATCAGGTGCACTACATCGCCTCATTAAAGGCGTCTAGTACACATATACCTAATGCAACGTGTGAGGCCTCGGTTTTCGATCGATTTAGTAGCATAAATTACTTCTCATATTGATCCATTTTGTTGTTCCTTTTTTTGCTTTGAATTTATATTATTTAGTCATTATTCTTAGTATTTCATGTATCTCATATCTTCCACTATTCAAAGCTTCTTCTTTACTTTTAGAAACATTTTTTGGTACCAATGTTATGTTATGTAGGTACGTACGTTATAATGCTGTTTGTTTCTGTTTGTTAAAAAAATAATAAACAACTCGAAATCACGATTGTATAGATCTATGGATTTTAAATTAACAAAAGTATTAAATAAATGTCAATATCGACCTAGCGTAAACAATTTAAATCTCTATCGGGGGGCAAACCTCGTAAAATATCAAAGATTCAAAACAAAAAGAAGAGCTAGGGAAGTTTTTTTACACCATTGGACAAAGTGAAACATTAAAATGATCTTAAAAAAATCAGTTGGGATTTGTTTTAATACACATGCCTGTCTTTTCTTGCCCAGTCATCTTAATAGTACCATTTTAATGGTTCCGAATGGAGTGGGGTTACGGCAAACTTTTATTTCGCGGATAAGGTCTACAATTAGTAAAAAATTAGAGTCAGACGTCTAACTTTGTTTATTTACTTATTGAATACCTGGGAAAGGCGGCAAAGCCGATGGACCCAAGGGGTTTGATAATACATACCGTAGTACGGAAATACAAATATCAAATAAGATAATAAAAAATAAAAATAATAATAAACAAAGAAAATCAAAATATTAACAAATCAAAATAGATGAAAATAAAACAAACAAGAGAAAATACAAAAGATAGGCCTAACTTAAAAAGAGAACAACTGCGAAAACCCATTTATTTTAAGGAAATCATCAAGTTTATTTAAAAAGGTTTAAGTTAGATACCAGAAGTTACTGATTCATTGGATAGACTATTCCAAACTTTAACCACGTTTGGGAAGAAGGATTCTCTAATTATTTTGTAGTAAATATGTTTTTGGAGTCCGAGTATGACCTATTAGATTAGTGTTATTGTTAAATGCAAGGAGGATTATCATAAGATAATTGTAATACTTATTTATAATTTTATAAGCTTCAATTAGATCACCTCTAATTCTTCTCGTCTCTAAAGTGCAAGCATTCATTCTTTTCAATCTCATATATTGTTGATAAATGATTACAGGATCTCAAGTATTTTGTCTGCAAGAATTATTGGATATCCCTTTACATTTATTATGTACAATGGTTTTAAAGCACAGCAGTCAACCTTTCAAAAGCGGGTTATTATGAATATTTTTAATCATGGGGTGAGAGCATCGCATGGGTTACACCTCATCAGAGGAATTGCATCCTTTATCTCGAGGTACATCCTGTGTTCTCGTTCCCGGTAGTTGCTTACTCCTCACTTCCTTGTTTTAGCGCGCGCGTCAAAGCACGAGTCTTCTGTTATCGCGATGAATGCGAAGAGGAGCACAAAACACATTACACGATAGAGAGAGAGAGTTAGGAGGGCTCCATTCATACACCGGAACAATGGGGAGAGGGAGGCATAGGAGTCATCCCAGATATATTTTCGACGAGAGGACGTATCAAAGTTTAGCGTACCGGAAGTACGCAACACGGAGGTCGGAATTCGCTCCAATATTGTGTGCGCAGAGCCCATTGTTAATTTAACGGCACTCGATCTAAATGTAAAAAAGACGTCCAGCTGCTCTATTTTGGAAACTAACCACTCGTGATCTCAACAAGCCGTAAATCGGCGGTGAAACGTCTCAAAGGACCCTTATCAAAAACGTTACACAATGCGGTGTTTAGGAGGCAGAAGCGTTGAACTGTAACAATTCAAAAAATAGCACACACCAATATAACGGAAGACGCATTCGAGTGTGATCGATTTCGATCGAGGAATCAAAGCAGTTGGTGTATTCATTTCAGGGATAAAACTATGTATATGTTCTTAAGAGGGTGAGCTGTGTGCTTACATACATACGTATTCTTATATTCTATTATATCATGAAACTACTCTAGGGGTTGTTGTAAAATCGTAAGTCAATATTGACTTGCAAAAGCTCGAAAACTTGGCTCTAAATGCTTCAGGCTTTTGAAGCTTAGTATCGATAAGATTGAGGTGAGTCGTTATAAGTTTGATTACGCCTCTCAACGTGCGGGAAGAGCTAGCGGATAAATCACATATACATTTAATTTACATACGATTCTAAATTCAGACCAAATACAAATATTAAATTAGCTAATCTGTTTTATTATCCAATTAGATTCAAATACGGTTTATATTTTTTTACGCGATCACCTTTCTCAGAAGGTACGAGAAACAGATAAGAGAGGACGTACCTACTTAACTATAATCCATAATATTTTTTTATCCGAGTTTCAGCACGTGCCGTGTTTTTAAAAGCCGGAAATGTGGACCTTTAGTTGAAATTTAATTTACAATATTGAAATTTTCCATAACAAAAATTCCAAGAAATTATAAACAAAAGTCGGCCTTTGAGAAGTGCCTTTTTAGAGTAAATCATCTATTTTATTGCTATTAATAATATTTCATGCTATATTTTACTACTTGTTTTGAAGTCAACATAAATTTAACGCAAGATGAATAGCAATAAAACTTTTAGTTCTAATATATTATTTTCAAACATAGAAGTGCATACAATGCTTCTACGTTTTCAAACCTTTAATGAACCGGCTCAATTCAACGACTACATATTTACAAGAACTATTCAATTGATAAAATCTCGATTATTCCTAAAGTTTACAAAATGAGTGATCGAATTATGTACGTGTGGGGTGCCGCGACCCACAGTTTTGACAGCAGTCTGTTTGCCAAACACACCTGGTATCCCTACTGCTGACAACACGTGTATCCGTAATCTTTCTATGGAGCATGTTTGCCCGGGAATTATTGTTATTTCGTTAAGCGGTTAAATGTACCGGGAGACCCAGCTTTGTACTGATCATCCTACTTTTGATAGGATTAACTCTCGTACGAAATGCGAATTATATCACGCACACATATATAATATGTACATATGTAGGTGGTATATGCGTGTGCGAAAATGC
The DNA here is from genome assembly GCF_051622035.1 of Arctopsyche grandis. Taxonomy (NCBI): domain Eukaryota; kingdom Metazoa; phylum Arthropoda; class Insecta; order Trichoptera; family Hydropsychidae; genus Arctopsyche; species Arctopsyche grandis. The sequence goes on along the minus strand of NC_135363.1, from coordinate 17,629,986 downwards.
GTTAAATATTAAATGTATAAAATTGAATGCCTAACCGCATTTTCAGCGTGGAAATGTAAAAAGCGTATTTCACACACCTGCGAACCGTGACAGACAAATGAGTGATGTTGAAACACAGCAGTTAAAACAAAACGGTATAATTATACTGTCTCCGGCAAACAACAACAGTGCTTTGAAACCGTCTCCTTTTACAAGAGCATTTTAAAATGTAGCTATTAGGATATACATACATATATGCAACTTATAATAATACAAATTTAATTAAGAATAAAATATAAAATAATTTTGGTCATACTTTGTGTGAAATTTGGTTGCTATATTGAACGTGAGAGCGGAGGAGACTGGCCGGAAACGGTGATTCATCCCATTATTGTTTTAAATGATATAATACTTGCTGCACTGTGATGGATAGTGAGTGACCAGGACTTATATTTTATTTATTTCTTCAAATATACTAAGTGCCGGGCCTTTATATTTTATGTATTCCTCATCAAAACCTCTATAATTCGAATTATGTCATAACGAAATAAAAAAAATCGATCAATCAACAGAAATAATTATTTTCGCGGGAAACCCCTTGGTACGCGTGCCTTACAGATCCGAGAGAGACGGGAAATTCATTACGCCGCGCTCGGCGGTCAGTGTAAGAATGATATCCGACTTGAAATGACGGCTCTGCTTCAGCTGGTATTTTTTTCATTTCTTGCACTTATTTTATATTATTCGACGTTTAATACACAATAAAATTATTTTTATAGCTTATTATCATAGTTAACGTCGCAGATTTTGCATTATTTTAACATAAAACACACATTTTTAACTTGTTGGCCCAAAGGCCCTCGGAGCTTTTGTCGTGACATGCTATACATAGTTGATAGGATGTACATATATTTGAAATCATCTTCTCGGATCAGGGCCGACGGGAGGGGGGGAGGGGGGGTACAGAGTATGGAAATAACTTGGGCCCGGGATCCAGAAAAGACCGGTCGATGGATAGCAATTTAATTTATTTATGCACATAAAGTTCACTTTTTATGGAGTGCACAAGTTTGTGTACCCAGGCTACTAGTTAGTATTATAAGTAGTCACCGGACCCAGAAGGTGCCGCGTATTGTTCAAAGGTTGTAAATGCATTGTTAAAGGTTTGCCGAACCTTTTTTACAAAGGATTTACAACAATGGAACAATGGATAGCACTGTGACTATCCTACCTCTAATTATAAGTTTCAAAATATCACTGTAATTAGAATTTGTAAATTAAAATATTGTATATAAAATTATGTCAAATATATTTTTGTTAATTATAATCGATTTTAATTTAACTACGCATAACTTTCCAAACACCATTCATATTTCACAAATATGTTTTACTGGGTCAAATTTTTTTCTGAGGGTCTACTGCTACAAAATTGCATCGGGGCACGGATTTTCTCTCGGATTAAAATTTGTTTTAGACTGCTAAGAACTTATTCATAATTTGATCCTTATATAAGTGCTTTGTATAATGTAATAAACCCGATATATTCGTACAATACATATTTTGAAATTGATATATTCGTAGTGTGTGTGGGTGCAACCGGCGTAAAACTAACACATTCATACCACTAAGGTATGAAATAAGTTTATTTTATTGGCCAGGCCAGTAGGTAGTAGGTAGTAAATTGGCCGATTACGTGACGGTGTAAAATGACGATTACGTTGAATTTGTTTACGATTGCGTGGCAACCTGGAAGGGGGTAGTTTGAATACCCATAGGTGGGGTAGGGGGGCCCATAGCGTGAAGTTGGGTCGTAAAGTGCGCCCCTGAAACGGTCGAGTGGTGGCCAACGGGGCCAGATCGGGACCACCCCCGCGGAAACGCCGCCATAAAAGTAATTGCCGTTTAATGGTTCTCCTTTACGGCGATGGGCAATCAATCACCTTGCGGGGCAAGCGCGACTCGACGCGGTTCAGAACCGCTAAGCGACCCCTGCTGCCTCTTCCTCCCACGTCACCCCCACCTCTGAACCCAAATTGCCTCAAAAAAAGAGTGAAAAAATAACAAAAAAAAAAAATAACGCACGAGAATTCCAAATGTGATGAATTAAAAATGCGCACAATGTTCCTATGTACTACATATATATGTACATATATATAAATGCATATATGAGCCGTTATATTTGAATGTGGCATGAGTCCACTTTTCTTCATTGTCATTGTCAATTGAACAAAGGAGGGAGTTTGAGGTGTACAAATGCAGTTGAGCAAAATTGAGTTCAATAAGTGGGCCGCTATATGTACATACATACATATGTATTTGGCGTAAGTCCACTTTCCTTCATTTCGAGATATACCTCGCAAAACATTAAATATAATGTTTTGCGTTTAACAATATTTAAAATTACTGGTGGCCTGCGATACGTTTATTTTGCTTTTCCGAGATTCTGGACATATCGAATTAAAAGCCAGCAGCATAGCTCGGACGTTAAGCTTCTGCTTACCGTCAAGAAGGTGCCGGGTTCTATCCCTGAATGAAAATGAATTTTTCAGAGTATGCTGTTGGTCAGACCTGGATTTGTGACTCCAGGTTGATCGTTTCCTATCAGAGTTTGCCAATTTTCTCTGATTTCATTGTTGAAACGGTTTCCGGAAAAAAAAATTGGTTAAAAATCCTTCCTACCTACTATGTCACCACTATTTGAAAAATTTGATTGATGTACAATAAAAATGTATGTACAATTCATAGATGTCTCGTTAATTTGCGAGTTTTTTCAGTGTCTCGCAATTCAACGACTTATAATAAAAATGCTGTATTTGTATTTGTAATTGGCCAGGAAGGCGCATTGGGATTTACCTGTAAGGCCTTCCTGGTATATATGTAAAATAAAAATAAAAATAAAAGAAAAATTTGTGAATTAAGTCAAACAGAAATAGTGTTTTTGGAACTGAAAATTGGAATTCACACAGTTGTCTGAAAAAAATTGTCTGAAAATTCACTCAGATGTCCAGTAGTCCCCCAAAACTGTTCTTAACTTTACACGTTCCATTGAAACATGGTATGTATACATATATTATTATTTGCAAAAATTTGCCCTTTTAAAATGAGGTGACCATTTTTCCCAAAATTCAAAACCAGGACATTTTTTCCAAGAACAAGAACAAGAACAATGTACTTCAATTATTTAGAACGTACATTAAATAATCTTTAACGCACATTGATAAAAAAAAATGAATATTCAATTGCGTTTTATCAATGGACTACACATTGTTCCTCAAAGAAAAAGTCATTCGGCAAGTGCCTTTATTTCTGGTAAACGAAGACAATTAATTCGACATTTGACTAAATTGTCAATGTTTGAGATATCATTTTCGGTGAAAGATTTGTGCATATCTTTAAATCCATCTATTACATAAAAAGGTGTACTAGTTTTATCTCACGACTTATTAGGAGAGACCCAAAAAACCAGTACTGTACTGGTAAAATCAGTACGAATGGTCACCTTATTTTAAGAACACATTTAAATCTAAATATATGTATGTGGGTTAATTAACATGCCGCATATGAAGAACTAAGCAACCCGAAAAGTACGAGGCAGGTATTTCCTCATAAAAATATTTATTAGACAAGATAGGTTTTTTTTTCAATTACATAAATAGATCATCTTTTAAAAAAATATTACAAGTGCTCTTCCAGCGACAAATTGTCATATTAACTGAAGTTGAGATAATTGTCACAAGAGAGAATTATAATCGTGTCTAATATGGCGAGTATGTTGCGTTGAAAAATTTTTCCGCTTCAAGTTTATTAAAACAATCGAGCGGAAAATAGTAATCATTAAATTTTACGGATGGTTTGCGATCCCTGCAATTTGTATGACATGTGCGCGGATTATTAGAGACAAAGAAAAATAAATACTCGATTTTATTGCATATAATGACTTTATTACTTTGTGAGTGAGCGTTTTTATTTCGTAGACAAGTTTCTCAAGGCACATTCCAAGCGCAAATTCGTTTAGAAATGAATTATTGGAATGTGAATTTTTATATTATTAGAGGGTAGCGAACTTTTGAGCTTCAACTCAACATATACATACATATATGTATACATATTTATATTATTTTTTAATGCAATATATACCTCAACAATTTATTTTAGAATCTACAATTAAATTAAATTATCACAATCTATAAGATAATAAAAATTTATATGAAAATAGTTTTTATATAACGGAATTTAAATGAAAATTATGCCTAATTTTATTGTTTGTGTGAGTTTCATGTATAAAAAAACAATAGTTCGTTAATGAGTCGACTTTAACCTTTCGTTTACCTTATGTTAGCGATCATCCGAATAACATCTTGAGACTCATAAATTAACCTTTTGCCCGCAATAAATGAAATGACCGTTTACGGTTCCACCTGATGGGTTTTTAATAACCGCCTTTCCGCGATTATAAAACCGTCATTTCCGCATTAAAAAATAAACATATAGACAAAAAATCTGACATGGATTCCTGACGACTTTATTCCGAGATAAAATATACCTACTAGAAAATAGTCTAAGCCATTTTTTATTAAAAATTTATCACCTAATATATTATAGGTGGATCGCACGTACTGCAAGATGTGCAGAGTCAGCAAGAGACGGTGGTCTCCGCGGACAGGAAACGGAATCTGGCGACGGAAATGACGTCACACGGATCTGGTTCAACATAAACATCGTCTCCACATACACATACATTCATAGCGCTACATAGCAAATACCTGATGAGTAGATTGAATCGTAATAAATTGACGTAGCTGGTGTGATGGGGGACGCGGGGCGAATAGAGCAACCCCTAAACCAAAATTTCAATTCCGCTTTTATACGCGTTTATAAACAGTCAGAGACGACGCGAAACACCCAAATCCCATCAAGCTGATAAAGGAAGCTACTAAAAACTTGTGTGTATCTTTGTTTGCCGCCTACTGGTTCGGCGGTGCGTGGGGGAGGGGCGGCGATGGGCGGAAATGGGTGGGTGGAGAGAGATGATCTTCGCTACATCCACAGTGCTTGGCACGGGCAATTGAGCTCGCTGATAGGATCTTGACTTGCCCCGGGTTCGATTCCCCTTAGCGGCGTATTTTTCTGTTAAGGAGATACTGCTCGACGTGTCGTCTCAGATCTTTTATTTTATATACGAAAAAATATAATAAAAATACCGCAATAGGATTTTTTTGTCAAATATGTATGAATAATCAAAATATATTAAATAAAAACTTAAAAGAAAATTTTACGTATGTAAAATTAGTGTCAGGTTTATTTGTACATATACTATAAATATGTAGATTAGTAAGATCACGAATACCTGTAGTTATTTTTTTTATTTTTTTATTTCATACCAGGAAGGCATTACAGGTAAACCCCAATGCGCCTTCCTGGCCAAATTACAAACAATACAGCATTTTTTATTATATAAGTCGCTAAATTACGAGACACTGACTTAAACTCGACAATTAACGAGACATCTATGAATTGTACATACATTTTTATTGTAATATTTACATTAATCATACTCAAATAGTGGTGACATAGTGGGTAGGAAGGATTTTTAGCCAATTTTTAATCGGGAATCGTTTCAACAATGAAATCAGAGAAAATTGGCAAACTCTGATAGGAAACGATCAACCAGGAGTCACAAATCCTGGTCTGACCAGCAGCATTACAGATATACTCAGAAAAATTCTTTTCAATCGAGGTCAGCTCAAGGGATCGAACTCGGCGCCTCTCAGTGTTAAGCAGAAGCTTAACGACCGAGCCACGCTGCTGGCTATAATTGGTTATAATTTTATAAATTAGGTGACACTCAATTGGCTCAAAAATAGGAGTTGGAGTCCGTGAAATCCGTGGACCGCAATATCCACGAACATCTCCATCATCCAAAACATGTAGGAAAATGAATCTTTCCTACTTTGGCCATATTGCTTGGAAAAATGTGGAGAGTCTAGAGAAGTTGCTAGTCTTCGGAACACTAGAAGTAAGGGAAGCAAAAGGACCGTCTCCAACAAAATGGTCAGACCAAATAAAACAACTGACTGGATAGGAAACGTTACTGTGAACTTGGCATAGGATCAGGTGGAGTGGAGACGGATCGTTCACCGGATTCCAGATGATATTTTAGCGTGGACGTGGAGGGGTTTCCGAGATCGGAGTGAAAGACGCAGCAGTGTGGAAGGTAGTTTATTGCTTTTGATCCGTCGGCCTGCCAGCTCTGAATGAATGCACAGACCAAAACCGCCTAATATTTATACCCAGCGTGTACTCTCGGCACAGAGGTCATTGGTCGATGGGTCGTGAGACCTTATCGAAGAGCATCAATCACCTAATCTCTACGTTACAATATCAATGATCAAGATAAATAATCAAATGAAGAAGAATATATACCTACCAGAAATGTCGAAAAAAAATGTAATTGAAAGAGTCATATATAAAGTTTGCTAAAAACATGTTTTCAAATTGATGATTGTTTGAATAAAGAAAAACAACATTTGAGATACTACATATATTATATTTTACGTATAGACTTGCGATAAGAAGAAAAATGAAGCATTCGATGTTAAGTTCCATATATACATACACAGTACGTCGGTTAATATTAATTGAAACAATAATTATGCAGACAAATTTACTAGTGGTAAAATCTTAAGTAAAAACCAAACTTTTTGTGGTAGACATTGATGCATTTGAGATTTAATTTGGCCCTTACTCTATTAATTTCAAAATTTTACCACTAGAAATGTGTGGATATATGTAATACAAATACCTTCTACAATAAACTAATAATAATTTCTGTAAATAATACCTACATTGTTAATTTACTATACCACGAGCCTAGTTTAGATCACACACAGGATTTGAGTATTGCCGATACGTCACCGATTTTAGATTCCAAAACCCCTCTGTATGATCTTCCCTTACTAGTGGAAAGTTAAGGAAAATAAACATTTTTTTTTAATAATATTAAACTTATACCAAACGAAATTTACTAAATTACATCTTCTCGCGAATCAAATTATACATAAAAACCAATAAAAATTTTATAATACTACAAACTACAAAAATATTACTCACGGTTGATATAAGTACAAATCAAACAAAAATAACGATGAATGTAAACTCCACAGTAAACTCGGTAGCAAAACGAATAAAAAAAATAAATCACATTACAGCTTTTCCAGTGTGAAATTGAGAATTTTTCCAACAATTCGCCGCAGTACGTTAGTCTCAGTTGGCCTGGTTATCTATTCTAGACTCCCCTTCCGCAAAGAATATCCGCAAGCCGAAATGAGACGGTGAACCAATGTGGTATCGAACAACTCAATCTGAAACAGTTATCACAAACCATCTCCGAAGCGTGTATTTCAGATATAAAAAAAGAACACACCCATCCTGTTTTTCAATAGTTTCACCCTCTTGGTTCACGGTCGATTCTATTTTCTGTTTTCGAACCACTTCACTTTACATATGTATGTATGTGCATGCGACATGCATACAAAATCTAATGCTGCAAATGAAATCGAAAAATATAATACACGTACTTGTTATATCGGAGGATATTCAAATGTGCAATTTTTAATGACATCAAATTGAACGTTCTGTTCTAACTTTTAGTCGAGTTGGGGGTCGATAAGCACCTGTAACACGACCCACCGTTTTGGGTCGTTTTATACCCGCCACGTCACTATCAAGTGACAGGCTCTAATTAACTTCGCGGCCAGCAGACGATACACGACAGAAGGTTCCCGGTACCAATATATACATATATATATACATATATGTACATATATAAAAAAATACAATAAAATATTCGTAAAACGTCAATCTTAATTCGGGCCGTTTTATGGTCAGCGAATGGTTTTTACAAGAGTGAAAAAAAAAATTAGAGAGGGGATTTCATTTGTATAGAAAGAGATATCTCTGTTTATTCGCGTGGAAATCAAGGGAAAGTTCAAACGAATACTGCGTTTTTTTTATTATTATTTCTGGGTACTGCTTTCAAAAGGCAAACCGTATCGAATGGTCCATTTTGCTCTTATCCATCATCCCATATCTAATTATCCATTCTGGACGCATCGCCGATGCCCTTGTAATACTAACCCACATACGACCCGAGTGCGCATATAATGCCCTCTAGATGCCTGGCATTGTGTCGGCTGCCTAACTAACATAATGGATTTATCCCCGATTCTAATATTCAGGGATTCGATGCCGACATCCTTTGTACCCTGCGAGTAATTTCGCTCCACTAAACCTCGGAAAAAATACTTATTTTTCATAAGATTCGCGCGCTTCGTATATGTATACGCCCAGTACTTGCATACACACAAAAGACTCTCGACAGACTTATTGAAATTTTTGATTTGTAAATACGTACATATATTCAGATTCAAGTACTAATTTTATTTAACTTTTTCAATAATTAGATAAGTTAACATATGGCACGGTATACAACCGATTAGATTTATAAAAAACTAACCAAAATGTCTATCCAGTCGACATCCCAATATAATTCTAACGCTGTCATACAAAATATTGCTAAAGAGACACCGTTATAAAGTGATTTAGAGGTCCTTGAAACTGTCGAATGAAACACTCCTGATTTGTTAAAATTATCACTTCATGCTTCGAATCAATTTTACATTTTGATTACAATTTTGCCATAGTGACATTACAGATTTATTCCAGAGCTTTACTATGATTTAACATATACATATGTACACATGAATAACATACAATAATAAAATAAAAACAGATAAAATATGAAAACGAAAATAAAATGAAATAATAAAACACATCTACGATCCAGATCAGCCAGATCAGCATATTTTAGATTTAACCAATCCAAACTAATAGCAATCTGGTTGATCAGCTTGATGCCGTCTTGAAACCGTCAAGTTGTGTCATCTAATTAAACAAAGTTTGGCTGGCATCTATAATACTTGTAACATTGAAGCTGAATTTCACAAAAATGTGAGGAATGCTCACCAAACTAACCAAGAATTTGTAGAAATGTTTTCTCAGATACACTTTCAGTACTCCCAGTAGGTAGGCACTAGGATAGATCCAAGGATAGCGACCGTAAATTATCATATTAGTGTATTAACCAGCAGCATAGATTAGTGGTTAGTGTGTAGTACTTTCAAACCAAGTGGTCACGGGTTCAATCCCTGCCCGTTGGCCAGCAGCACCCACTAGGGCTAGAACCCATGACCGCACAATTGAAGACATTGCATGCTAACCATTGATATATGCTACTAGTTGTATGTGTATATAAAAAAAAAATATATATATATATATATATATATATATATATATATATATATATATATATATATATATATATATATATATATATCTCTGAGAAACCTACTTTGCACTTTTTCCAAATTTTCAAGCAATGGATTCACTAGGGCTCTATACATACATATAATAGAAGAATATTGTATTTTATATTGTAAATAGCTTTGTGAGTATGTATTTATACAGACTAATTAAATGTTTCCCCAATTATATTGATGGAAGCCGATTCGACAAATCTATTTTGATAGCTTTAGTGGCGATCACGATGATTTCGCGTCTAATCTCGCGTTGCGATAAAATCGCCAGTGCCGAATCGGAGCAGCCTGTATTTTCGACCGGTCATATATGTATACAGGATGTCTATTTTGATCCGGTGGACGATTGCGAGCCGCGTGTGTTGTGTTTGTAAAAAGGATAATTTGATTATTTATCGGTGAGCGGACGCAGGCCGCGCATAATTCAATACAACTCGATACAAAAAGGCCGCCGCACACGCACATATGTACATAAATACGCCGCGTACCCACGCAAATTAAACGCAGTGGCGCACGATGTGTAAAACGTTGTACCGATAATGAGATTTTCCATGATAATTTCGACGTTTTCAACCGATGACATTCGAACTGAAATTCGAAAACGGGGCTTCAAAACTGTCGCAATTAGCGGATGGGATCAGGTATTTGTCGTTTTGTATTATGTATACATATATATAATCTCACTGAATAATCATGGATGTTTTTTTATTGAAAATAAATGATTTCGTAATATACAGTCTACTTTCAATTCAATATGTAACATGCCGGTCTCCGTGATTTGACAGAATGTTAAATTACAGAAAACGCAAATATCAGAATGCAAAGATCGAAAATCGAAAGATCTTAAGTCGAAAGATCAAAAAAAAATGGTGCATGGTAAACGGTACATACTCACGTACATACTCACTTAATTTGCGCGAGCAGGATACAACAGGAACAAGAGGAACATGCTTTTCCTCCCGTGTTAATGTGCGCGCGCAGAATACGGGAGGAAAAGCATGTTCCTCTTGTTCCTGTTGTATCCTGCTCGCGCAAATTAAGTGAGTATGTACCGTTTACCATGCACCATTTTTTTTTGATCTTTCGACTTAAGATCTTTCGATTTTCGATCTTTGCCTTTCGATCTTTGCCTTCCGATATTTGCGTTTTCTGTAATTTAACATTCTGTCAAGTCACGTAGACCCGTAACATGCATATATGTACATATGTATGATAAGTATTATATAATGCAATAAAATCATTAGTAATATATATGAAAGTATAGTAAAGTAATGTCAAATATGAAGTAGATACTTAGATCTAAAGAATAAGACAATGGATTTTTTTAATATTGCAATTTGTTATACATATATTCAAATACTTAAAAAACAATATTCAAAAGTCGATCATTTAAATGTGACGTGTGAAATTAGTATAGAGTGCATTTGGGCGAATAAACGCCACTTCACCTGAAGGAAAAGATTTTCGATCAATGTGTTTTGCCAGTGATGACGTATGCATTTGAAACTTGGATATTTAACGCCAAAATGTTACACGGTCCAATGCAATCAAAGAAGAATTGTCGCTGAATGCTTGGCATAACGAGGAGAGATAGGAAGTGGAATACTTGGGTAAAAAGTATGACAAGAGTAGAAGACAGTGGAGATTAGCTAGAAGAGTAGACGAAAGGCGGACAAAGAAGTGCTAGAATGGTACCCTAGAGAATGTAAATGTGTGAAACGGAAGCAGCAAGGAAAATAAGGACGAAATTAGGAAAATGCGTGGGGTGAGATCTCACCGTGAGATGGATGAGAGCTGTGCAAAACAGAGACGAGAGGAAGCATGTTGGAGAGACTTTTATCCAGCAGCGGATGGTGAATGGCTAAAATTTATAGCCTATAAATGATGATGATCAGAAATTGGCGGACAAGTTTATTTCGCTCACAGAAAATGACAAGAGTAATTGACTATAGTGAACCATTTTATGTGGGCACAGGCAATTTGTCCGGCGATCTTTGATGAACTATCCTATAGCTATCATTTGGATGAACATTAGGTTTATATGTAATAAACTAAAATTTACAAAATGTTTTAAGTACATAGTTAGCGTGTTAAGGTTAATGTTAAGGTATGTAAATCAACATATTTATGCTTTCATTTTAATCCAAATGCTGTATAATAAATAAATCAATGCGTTCGTTAATATTTTGGCAGATTTGAATCAATAATAATTTCGACATGTCAGTTAAAAGGCATACGAATTCATTGTTGCGTCAATTATACGGTGAGCTGTCATTTATAAACAGATGCACATCTTGATGCAATTTTTTGTCAAAGCCTGCGAACAAGTAGATCCGCAAAATGAAGATATCTGACGGGTCCCCAGCTCTCGTCGGGAGCACGAATTTTTTTTCCGCCTCTATTGTAACCGAATTTGCGAGTGAATAACACAATGCAAAACGCACAGAAAAGATACCGAAAAAAAAGTGTAAATAAAAACTATTGTTGTTGGCCAGTTCGGTTCCGATACGCCCCTGTATCACTACTCCCCTTTTTAGTTACGCGAATCCACATGCAATCTAATATATAATTTCGAAAGAGACTTTGTATGTAAATATATATGTATCTTTGGTTGGGAATCGTAAACAAGTCAAAATTTCTATGACGACGAGTCGATTTTTTTTTCGATTCAAATAAATTTCATTTAAATACAAATGAATATTTACTATTAGATTTGCCATGTTTACGCTGTTTATATTACAAATACTGAGCGAAGCCAGGTAAAACAACTAGTAGTAAATAAGCAAAGTAAAAAAAAAGATAAATAAAAGCAATTATTACCGGATTTCATGATTGACCGGGAAACTTTATGATTGTATCATCAAGTATGATTTGATATAAATTTGATCGAATGAATAAACGTGTGATCTGTCAATACGGATTATAAATTGTTGATTGTCAATGTATTTGGCACTGTTTACACGTGTACTCGTATATATGTATATAGCCAGCAGTATGGCTTAATGGTAGCGTGTATGTTTAGCACCAAGTGATCAGTGGGTTCGATCCCCCATACTGCTGGTTAGATTTGGGGGTATTTGTGACTTCAAATCGATCGTTTCTTATCAGAGTTTGACAATTTTAACTGATCATTGTTGAAACGGTTCCTCAAAATTGGAAAAAAACTCATCTTTCCTGTTGTCACAATCTTTTGTATTTAGTGTGTGTATAATTTGTAAAAAATATGTACAACATCTAAATCCATAGATGTCTCAATGGATTAATTCTGTAATTAATTAATTAATTAATTGTTATTTCGTGTTCTTCAGCTTCTCGAAATACAGTGATATATGTCATAATAAAGTGCTGCATTATTTGTAATTAATTGTCCAGGAAGGCACATTGGGGTCTTCCTGTAAAGCCATATTATCTATGTAAAATAAAATCAAAATATGGATGTACGTACATATAATATGTAAGTTAGTATAATTCCTTTTTCAAAAATCATACATGTTTGATATATTTTTATCCCTTAAGCCACGGGGTGATCGTTATTCGAGTTTGATTTTTTTTCTTATCGTATTACGTATATGGGGTTCGCATCCATTTGGTAGGCGCATTGCTCATACACACCATCGACCTCTTTTTATAACAAGCTTTGGCCATAATGGTTAGTACTCTCCACCATAAAAAATGGGGTTGTCATTTTGCAAAGGCAAACTAAACTTTTTAACAGTCGCTCGGGAACCGTAGACTTTTTTTGACTAAGTGCACTTCCAGTATTTTTTCGGTTCATGTTTTGGCATAATACGTGGATTAAAATATGGCATTTTATTATTTAAAAGCAACAGCCATTGTTTGAAAACAATTGTTGTTATACAAACTTGATGAGAAATTTTGATAAAATATTCCTGCATTCTAATTGTATGTGATTTACATTTAATTAACAACGGTTTATTCTGTTGCAGCCCACTATATACACATGTATGATATAACAGTTAAATATAAACAATACTATTTATGTATGCACATACTACAATGAGAGGGGAGCACCAAAACCAAAATAAAGAATAGAAAAACATTTAAATTGAGACCGCAATAAATCAATAGCTATATAATAAGAAAATAAATCTGGACTTTCTTCATTTAATATATTTTTATAAATACTTGAAGAATTAAAAAAAAGTTATTATTCATTTGGCCCACTTTACTTTCGAAATTAAATCCTAGGTTTGTCACTTTACATATGGACCTTTAATTAAAAGTAAATTTGATGTAATATTTTGTGATAAATGTGTATAAACGTGATATTTTGGTGCGGTTAAAAATTATACCTGACTTACAGGTTTAATGTACATATTTAATCATAGTCAGGGACGTCATTTGGGGGTTAAAAACTGGGCATTGCCCCCCCTAGATTTGGCCAGGCTAGTTACATGCATGTTATTTAAAATACTATGAATCTTAATTAAATCGATTATTTAGCACTAAATGGTGAGGCCAGCGGAAACTGCAACAAGTTTTAACATGTCGATCAGAAACTTCTCCCAAAAAGCCAACTTTGCCCCTCCCCCCTTACCCTGGAAGAGGTTCAAATTATGTCCCTGATTATAGCATCTATAAAGCAATAAGCGGAATCTATAAAGCAATAAGTTGAAATCCATAAAGCAATAAGTGGAAATCAGTAATTTTTCAGTTAACCAGCAGAGGAAGTAATTGTAAATATGTATGTAATGTATGCATATAAATATATACATATGTATGTACATATACCAAGCTCTTTAATCCATTGAAATAAGTTAAACACGAGTTTCGATTTCGAAAATAATTTCTAATAATTTCAATGTTATTACAAGAGTGAGAATCTCATTACTAAATCATATGCGACTTTTGCTACTTTTTTTACTACTACATATTATATTTTGGTCTAGTACATATTATATTTTGGTCTAGTACTTTTTACTACTACATATTACATATATATGTTGGTTTATTATGAATTATGACTTATGTACGTCGGTGTTTCATACGACAAAATAATATTATTAATAACATTGGTATACATATGTATATCTAAGTAAACACGGATAAAATACGAGTGATGTAAACATGAATTCATTCCCTTAGTGATGTTTAGACATTGAATACTTCTTCTTCTTCTTGTTAATGCCTTGTCCGCATCCGGACGTTGGCGACCACCTCGTCGATTATTTGAATATATCCGCATCGGTCTTCAGCGGCTCGGAACAGCTCTTCGGCGCTCATATCGGTCCACATGCGCATGTTTCGAAGCCAAGATAACTTTTTCCTGCCAATCCATTTTTTCCTTCTATTTTCCCCATGGTTATCAAACGGAGAAATTCGTATTTTGGACCCCGTATCATGTGTCCGAGGTACTCCATCTTTCTCCGCTTGATGACAGAAACAAGTTCCCTGCCTCTCCCCATCAAGCCGAGGACAGCTTCGTTTGATATCTTTTTGGTCCACGGAATCTTCAGCATACGCCTATAGACCCACATCTCAAAAGCTTCAATGCGGCTGATCATCTTGGTTTTCAGAGTCCACGTCTCACATCCGTGTAGTAATACTGTCCAGACGTAGCTCTTCGCGAATCTCAACCGCGTATGAAGATTGAGATGCTTGTTTGTAAGCGCCGCCTTCATTTTTACAAATGCTGTTCTAGCCATCTCGATGCGGATTGAATACTTAGAGGTCATATGATGTAATATGTAATAGGTAAATAAAAAAAGGATACGAAACTACAGTTTGGATCACATAATGGTCTTGTCGAATCGGCCTAAATTCGGACGATAGTTTGAGAAGCGCCGGACTGTCGACCGGTGGAAGCGTGCCATTTTTCGTTTTGAAAACGATTTTCGAAAACCATCATGGCCATATGTTTCCCGTTCGCCGTGCGCCGACATTGTCACCTTTATTAATCACGGCCGCGGCCCATAAATCAAACATTTTTTTCCGGTGGATTCGCGTGCAAACATTTCTGTTCTGTTCAGTGTTGCGTGCATAATAAATAGCCCTTGCCCATCGAGCCCTTTCTGTCTGAATGAACTCTAATAGAAATACGTTAAACAAAATTGAAAAATCCTTACGCTCCTCACACTCGTATTGTGCGCGCGCCTATAAATAAATACATATCCACTGTATATACATACATACATATATACACGCACTTTTATTGTCATTTTTTTTTACCTAGGATACGATACAATAATTTGAAACTGTTTTAGAAGTATAGTATTTTTTACAACACCCTTAGAAAAATTGCACAAGACTGTGCATCTTTTGTAAATTTATGATACAACATAACAACGTAAATTTGCACCTTTCGATCTTAACTTTTGTAACCCTTTGCCAAACAAATACATACATACATTGCGTATTGCAAATAGGTTTTTGAGCTCTTTTTCCTATTATGCTGTACATTAACATTAGAATAATATAATACCATGATTACTAACCAAATTAAATTAAATTGTAAAATAGAAAATGATCAGTAGATCAGTAGCTATGAAAATTGATATAAGATGTATTGTGAACATAATTTTGAAATAATAAAAAGCATTTAAAAAACAAAAACAAACATTGCGTACATGATGCAAAATTTTTCCACTTATTACTCATCTATTATTTGCCCTATTTATGTACATAGCGTATTTAATTTTCAGGAAAGCGACAGACTGAAATACAAAAAAATTCTCGGAAATTTATGAAAATAAAGTCAAACGGAAAATATTAAAAAAAATAATATCAGTGATTGTACACGAAAAAAATGAATACGACACGACAGGCAACATAGAGTAAGTACCTTTGTATACAAACCGAAATATTTTTTAGCGCTTTTGAAATATGGGTTATTATGCCGATTTATATATTTATCTAATTATTATATTATAAATAGTTTTTAAATTAAAAATAGTTTTTAAATTAAAAATAGTTTTTAAATTAAAAATAGTTTTTAAATTAAAAATAGTTTTCAAATTAAAAATAGTTTTTACAAATTCATGTTGAAGCATATGAATGTACGTAAAATATATACATACATATGTTTCTTGGAAAATATTCAGTGTTAAATATTTGTATTTATATTAAATATTTGAATTTGTATTAAATAAAAATAGATTGTAATAATATGTTACAAATAAATGTTGAAAAGATTTGTTGAGAATTTTGATACGAATTTAAATTTTTTAAATCTCTAGCACGATCTATGAATGAAAAGCCAAAGCTAATGTACGAAGCTTTTTACTAAAAGAGTACCCGCAATACCGTATCGTCGAACACAATGCATAGCAGATTTCTACACCGAAATTTTAAATAAATTAAAAATATTTATAATAAAAATTTAACTCCCGTCAAAATTATACAATACGTCCTGTCGTCCATCGTCGCGGAATTTAAAAACCATTTATTTTTCTTTACATTTGAAAATACCCCCCACCCCCCTATTTTCATAGCAACCCTCATCGCAAGATATACATATGTAGTTGACAAATGAAGCGGTCTAAGATAACAAGAAATCTTACAAAATCAAAAAAAAAAGTGTCACATGCGTTGTTTTCAATTTGTTATACGAATCTCCTCCTACACGGCACACGTCCACGCAAAATAAGCACTGTAAATAAGATATGCACATCCTGCTTCCGAAGCAAAAAAGATATTCAGATCATCCAACAGATGTTGGCATGCTGCAAGTGTGCATCACGACGAATCATCAGCAACCGTCAAACTACACCAGGGGGTATTTTAAACACACAAATTCAGAAAATGAAACATGAAATCGTATAAGACAAATACTATGCACAATTCATATACGGTATCTACATTTTGGATATGTATGTACATATGAGCCAATTTTCAATTCCAAAAACACTATTTCTGTTTGACGTAGTTCACACATTTCTAACACTTCATTGAATTCGATTTGTCCAGAATCTCGGAAAAGCAGAGTAAACATATTTACAGGTCACCAGCATTTTTAAATATTGTTAAACGCAAAACATTATAATTAATGTTTTCCGAGATATTTCTCGAAATGAAAAAGTAAACTTATGCCACTTTCGATTATAACGGCTTATCGTCTATTAGTCTTCCGTCGCCTTATAGAAATAAAACATTATGAAATAAATGCCTGATGGAAATAATACCTTATTAGAATGCATATATAGAATATATGTACATATGTAGAATATAATAGAAGGTTGTAGTTATGTATGTATATATAACAGTACAGGGACGTTCGGTGGACATGGGCAAGTAAGGCAATGTCTGGGGTGGTATACTTTGAGGGGCGGCAATTTATAAATGATTTTTTTTTGTGTATAATGAAGTATGTATAATTAATTATAATATAAGCATAATTAAACTAGTATAGGAATCATTGAATCACCGATCTATATAGACGAATGCCTCCTAATTACTTCCATTAAAACATACATACATGTACATATGTATTTCAAATAAATTTGAAAACATTCGGAATAAATTTACGATGTAAAAATGGCATTTTTAATATAATTATGAAAAATACTTTCGATTGTATCATATTTCTAGAGGGGGCGATATTTTGAACGTCGCCTTATATGTAGATAAATCATAGTAAAGGGCGGCAAATAGTTTTGGGACGACATTGCGATAAGTATGACAGTACACCTCCAAATCATGCTATAAAAGTTTTAATGAAAGTCTAATGAACATTTTCAGATTTAATTTTAGGGCACATCCGTCCATAGCAGGGTTCGATTTAACAGAGTTTCACCGCGTGTGGGCCAGCGGCGCGTGTGGCTCTCCATCTTATTTGTTATTTTTATCGACAAGTAGTCCATCGACTTCCTCCAGGTTCGCCAAACATCGTCCAAGACGACCAACAGATGGTCTTCGGTGATTTACGTCGGTCACCGCGATTTGTCAAGTTGGGGTTTAGCTACAAACAGTGGCGGACTGGCCATACAAGCGAACATGCCCGATGGCATGTGGGCCCCACTATCTGTTAGAAAATATGGGCCCTCAGTAAAATTAAATAACTTTTTAACTATTTCACGTGTGTAAAAATTTATAGGATATTGCAACTTTAGGACCTAAAGTTTGGGTATTTCAACAAAACAAATTTCTTACGATATACACAAATAACTAATACCTGCTTTAACAGCCCAAGGATCGGTTAACTTTTTTATTAGGCTTGAAATGTAAGTTTCAACATTTGCGTGGGCCTTTTTGCCGGGCCTATTCCAACCTCAAGATTATGTATATACCAATACCTATGTAACAACTAACTACTGAAATAAAAATGGGAATAAACAAATTTTCTTAAAACAATTTTGATAGGATGATTCATCATCAACCAGCGATTTAAATTTACTTCATACTTTCAAAATAACATTTGATTATACTTCGATGATATAGTAAGATTTAAATACACAATTTTAAACAGTTTCCGAATATAAAATCTATTCCTAATCTAGACACATCCATGTAAATAAAAATATAGGATAGGGGCCCCCTCCCCAAAATCCTGATTTTCGATTAACATTAATTGAAAATATTATGCATTTTTTTCAGGGACGTAATTTGGGGGGGCCATAGGGGGGCACTCGCCTAAATTAAGGAATAGTGTGAATTTAGAAAATATTATGAATTTAATGATTAATGAGATACTATGGATCTATGAATGCTACGTGTATTTCTTATGTATGTTACTTTTGGGTAACTAATAAAATAGTCGCTGCTATGTGCTTTGAAAAAAAACAAAACAAAACTTTATCTAATGTTATTACGTACATAGATAAAGTGACAAGACAGTCGGTAGAAATTAAGTTAATTGATAGTTTTTTGGAGAATCAGTTTGATGGTCGATTAATGTTGACTATGTAAAGATTTGTGGAAAAAAATTTTCGCCCGCGGCGCTTTTTTTTCTTTTTACATAATATTTTTTTATAATTACTTTTTCAAAAATAAGCTTATTTTTTTCATATTTTATAACTCAATAAGGTAAAGAATATTTTCCATTTTTATTCCGATATAAAAAAGATTTTTTGAAAAAAAATTCAATTTGACTAATCTTTGCCTGCCCTGCCCCCCAAAGAAAAAGCTGAAATGACGTCCCTGATTGTTTTCTACCGAAAGTAAAAGCCGCTTTTATGCCGCATTCTTTTATGATGCATTATATTTACCTAGGACAAGGGTTAAAACGAAATATACAATATAATTTATGGATCTATTTTGCTTTTGCCATTTTTCTTGTACCTAAATTTGTTTATTCCCAATTTTGAAAAAAAAAAAAAATTTCCCTTGATTTTTAGCGTGATGGAAAGAAGAAAATTTTGTTATATGGGGGGGGGGGGGGGACAAATTATTTTAACCCTGGGTGGGGCCCCCTTTGACTCCTGGCATGCACTGATTTCAGTCCCAGTCCGCCACTGGCTACAAATGTCGGTCACGTTCGACGCCTTCATTTCGACAGTAAATTTTTATTTTCCTCGGAATGTTCATGCCCCACCCATTCTTCCGAATGTAAATATCCTAGTAAAATTTGGGATGTCAGAGAGAGCTAAGCGTGATGATGAAAACGAGTAATTTCTCGTGACATCCCCGGTAATGTAGTGTAGTGGTAGACATTCGTCCAGCGGGTAGTAAGTGTTTCGGTTCCGGACCATTACCGCTAGGTGGCCTGGAAAATGATTGCAGAGGGGAAACTGGCCTAAACGACACACATACACCCACGCACACGTTCATTGCACCGAACAACTGAATCATCATCATTTACCGCTACATCTAACAAACAACACTTAAATTTATGCCCGTAGAAGTGGGAAGGTACGCAAACTTTGTGATCTTTTGTTATACGAACATCAAGCGGTTTTATAATGGTTACATAGTTTGATAAAATGAGAAAACGATTAAGTAAAACAAAACCACTTAAAAAATAGTTCACGTTTAATGTTTTAAGTTGTAAAATGATTGAAAAACTAGTATCGGTAGTCAAATACAGTGGTTTTAAAAGCAAGTGTACGTGATTGACTTTTAGGAATAGTAAATATGATAAAATGAAGATGGAGTGTTTTCGGAAGAGTAAGCATGATTTCAAATTTTATTTGTTGATACGTTTAATATTAAAGAATATGAATTTTTCCAAAAAGGATACATACTTAGCTACAAAACTTACAAAAACTTTTCATAAAACGAAGTGTATGTATGTACGGATAGATAAGTAAGCTTATTTAAAAAATAAGAGATAGAATGAAAATGTATTTATTTCTTATCAATTTTTTCTGTCGTGGGTAAAAAATAAGGCGGCAGATAAATTTGAAAGCAGATGGATAAAATAAGTATTCAATTAATATCCAAAAGAATGTACAAGTGAGCGGTCGATAAGCTGAGAAAAATATGTGGAACACATTGAAAAGATTGCGAAATGGTAAAAACACACTCGCGTGTGCGGTACGGGACGCGTACTTGCACCCCAGTCGTGAGAGGCGTGTTTTTACACTGCAGAGATCCCCATGCACGTGCATATGCAATTCGTACGTCTTATTATTTCAACAAGTTTCTCCTACATTTATTCAAAAATGAGAATCGCCGTTATCGATCACTGTCAAAGTTATGTCGATACAAGGATAAAATATCGGCGAAAGTGCTCCAGGGTTGAGAAACGCTGTGGTACAGATTTGGTGCACCGGTCTAGTGTATTTTTTTTCATGTGCAAAACTACACACACATGCCGCGTGCTTCTCTTTGTTTCTTTACCTCTTTAAGATAAAAGAAAATGCTAGCATACCCAATCAATACCGTAGCATACCTACTCAATCGATAGCAAAACTCACCCCCTGGAGTGTTTTCGGTGATATTTTATCCTTGTATTGACAGTGGTGGATAGTGTTGATTTCCATATTTGACAAAATGCAGGAGAAACTTAACGAATTAATAATGACATGAAGATACGACCATCACAACTGGAAACCACGAGCACGTACCGTGCCACACTTTTGAGTGTGTTGAGCAGCATCGCTCAGTGGTTCCTATCAGAGTTTGCCGATTTATCTGATTTCTTTGTTGGAACGGTTCCTCCATCAAATTGGCAAAACCCATCCTACCCACCATTGTCACCACTATTTGAATATGATTTCAAAAATTTAAAATCTATAAATGTATATAATGTACAAGTTTAATACCATAGATGTGACTCAAGGAAAACCCGCAATGACATCATGGCGAATAATAAATTTATAAAAGAATTAGACAGGCAACAATGAAAGAAGAGAATATCTACATATGTATATAATAATAGTATATAGCAACTTGCGGTCAATGATCAATGGTTGATAATGACAACATATGATGATGATGATGAACTCGGAATTTAAAAAAATGAACTCAAGGTGTCGTGCATAACTTTAATTATAAATATGATCAATGCTTTCTAATTCGAAAAATCAAAATTGAAAAGTTTGAGAAAGCCGTTTGAAGGAATTCATAGACATCTGTACCTACGAACATTGTACGCATATAAACTCTGCATCGTCTCAATGCGGAATTCGAGCAATTCCATGGGATTTTTTCGCACGTGTCATCTGCTCGATGTCGCACGCGCGACGAAAAACGTCTACCAGATACCGAGGGGGGGGGGGTGACTATTTCCACCCCTTGTTTGAGCAATGAGTTATTTCGCCGTTAAATTACATTTTATACGCGTATTACTGCGTGCGCCGCAGGTTGCCGCCGACAATTAAGCAAACAGGCGTAAAAGGCAATTACTCAATTCCTGCGCACACCATGTAATACCCAGGCTCGTCTTTTCACTTCCACAGCTATCTTCTTGTTTCTTCATTCCCGTCAACTTTGAGCTCATATTGCCCCTCCCACCGGCAGCGAAGAGGGCGGGGGAGGAAACACAATTTGTATCGCCCGAGCCAAATTTAATTTGCCCTTTCATTCCACACCATGCGTGAATATTTGTAACGTGTCATAACTCGAGTCGACTATATTAGCACAACACATTTTTAACAAGATAAAATGAAACAATATACCAGGGCTGTGGAGGGTACGTATCAGGGCTGTGGATTTGGAGTCGTAAAATATCAACCGACCCGACTCCTTTTTTATTATTTTCTTTAATCAATAGTATTACGAATGTGTCAACTAGAGTCTCCAATTTTATTGAAGTAAATCCACTAATATATTTAAATTTAATAATTGATTTACACAAATCATGTTTTTAAATTACATTAAAAATAAAATCGTTGAACTGCAGATATTTAGATGTTTTGTGGCCAAAACCGATTTATTCCACTGTTTCATCTTCTTTTTTATTCTCGTTTTTACTCTCATTTTTCGCATTGATTAATTTTTGTATGAAATTCATACACATATGTACATGATTAATGTATTGACTTTTTATTTATACCCAGTGATGTCCCAAGACTATGTGACTATGACTATGTGTACTACCCCTTCTAAAAATCACAATTATAATTTAAAAGATGGATATTTTAAATTTCATATTACATCACACGATTCAATGAAAGTAATTATAATATAATGCACTCATTTAGATCAGTTGAAGATTGGCAACTTATTTGTAATTAAATATAAACATAAGATAATGATTTTAAATTAAACTTATTTTGATATTTTTCTATAATTGGTTTGCCGCCCTTCAAAATGTGCCCCTGGGCACCATCTTACTTGCATATGTCCACTAGACTTCCCTGTTTATACCTATTTATTACCAATAATTCAATAAATTGGGTTACAAGTCAATTTTTAGTGATTTTTTTTATTCCGTTAATTTTTTATATTCTGAAAATCGCTGTTATTTTTATTACTAATAACTTTAAACGTTGGCAAGAAAAGTCGATCTTAATAAAATCGTTCAAGCTAGAATCGGAGCTTGGAGTCATGAAATAAAGTTGTAGTCGGAGTCGGTAAAGTTGATCCGACTCCACAGCCCTGGTACGTGCACACATCGCAAAGTTCAAATACGTGCGCAACTGTGTAACTATACCTCTTTCATTGACCGATAAATTTCAAGTCTTTAAGTCCGACGTGGACTGGGGTGAGCGCTTGGCATTAAAGGGTTAATAAAATCTCCACTCGCACCCTCCCACTCCGCTTCGGCTTCAAATAACTAGAAAATATCACATTATTTCGATATGCTACTTTTGTGAGGGGTCGTCGATTTACCTGTTGAAGAATTCTAAAGGACAGTTTAAGACGACCGAGTCTCGTGGACTGACAGGAGGAGGAGGGAGGGTGGGACGGGGAGGTTGAATGGAATACTCGGTCCGTGCAATAATAGGGCAGCTTATTGGCCGCGTCCGACCACCGCATTCTCCATAAAGTGACCTTAGGCTGACCGAAAATCTAAGGAAAATCCCCCAAGATATTCCGACAAGACCTTTTCCAACACTAATGCAGGGGAAATTGGGGATGTTGCCGTTTGCGTGCAATTAACCGATTCTATGCCGCACAGCGCGCGTTTGGGTAATACCACTTTTAGACTCGATCTAAAAAACTTTTAAATATACATACGAATAGTACTTGCACTTCATTAAATCATACATTCATATAATTTCTTGGTATGATGCTATGGAGTCAACTGATATACTCGTAGATAGCTACATAGATGTTAAGTATTTTTGCAAAACATTTAAAATATTGCTGTGTATTGTGGTAAAAGAACATACAATGGTCCATCAAAATTAGGACACATATAAAAACCATAAAAAAAATGTAGATCATATACATATGTAAATATGTGTATATTACAGTCCAATTGTTCACCGCGGTTCGTTCATAAACTAGTTTGTTCATACACGAATTATAGGTTGTAGTTTAAGTGCAATACACATAATGTCAAATGCTATCTTCAAATATTAAGGTGTCGCGTAAAACTTTAAGCTGTCAAAAACTTTGAGTTCTCTGATGTCAATATGCCAAGCATTTAAAGGGGAAGTTCAATAGAAACCGCATAATAGCGTTGCTATAATTCCCATTTGCACTAATATTAAAAATGTTGCAACCCAGGATAAGCATACAAAAATAGAAGATGAGAGAAACGATTGAGAATACACTCATGTCTAATAGTTTGTGCATGAACAAACTAGTTCATTTCAGTTTTTTTTTCGTAGCTTAGAAATATGAAGAAACATCCTATATGAGGTTTATTAAATGTAAAATTATTCCATTTATTTGATGAAGTGAATTGAAAACAGCACTACTAACACTGAGCTTAAATTTTATAAAACCTTAAATTTAAATTTTAAAATTGATAAAATTTACGATTTTCACAAACCTAAATGGGCTGACAGCAGTGCAAATATATTTTTTAAAATTTTTACATTATTTTTTTAAGGATTCTTTTGGATTTTTTTTAAGGAACATCTTTTCCACCTAGAGATGTTTCCAAATTCCAAAATTCAGTTCTTTCCATGTATCTACATATATATTAATGTACATATTATATAATAGTTGCCACATATTTGTTTTAGATGATTTGAAGACATTGTTCAAAAGCTCCAAATAGAATTACGCACTATCGAAATTTCTAATTGGAACAGACGAATATTTACGCTGAGAAATATACGTATGTACATACATATGTAGTGGTGGCCGTTGTCGGTACAAAAAATTGTGACTAAAATACGTAATGTTAAATTAAGCGCGTGAATTATGAATAAGTTAATCCGACCGAGTGATAATGCTATTTCGCAGATTACGCACATAAATCTAGTTTCGTTCATTTTCCGCAATTAATTACGCAGCAGGGCCCGCTCGTTGCGCCCCTCCCCATAAACTAAAGAGTAGTTGAAGTCGAGGGAGGAAGCGAGGGGCGCAGGGTGGGTGAGGTCATTGTTTTCTGAATGTAAAGGTTGGGGTCAGGCGAAGGATGGGATAAAGTATGGGGAAGGTAGCGGGCAACCCCTTCATTCCCGAGCGGGACTGACCGTTACCCTCGCTCGGCACAAAAGGGTGAAAGGAATTCCTTGAGACTACAAACGAAGTTTTTTGCGATTATTCTAATTTTTGCCTTTTCGCAACGCACTCTCTTTACATGTCTAATTGCGCATTTTTTCGTATATATTATATAAAATTACAATAAAATTAAACTTCAACGATACGATATATTACCTCACATACCCACATATGTATGTTTATACCTATTATTATATATACACCAGAATCCATTCCACATTATTGAAATATGACATCGTTTCGAAAATCAACATTTACCATATATAGTAAATATAATTTTTTGGGTCAATTTATATTTATGTGATATTAATCGCGATTTTTTTTTGTCAGTATGAGAGATTGTTAATATTTAAATTAATTCAATGGGTACTAATTAATAAGTCCAAGTGGAATCCATGGAAAACAGCTTTCACGACGGAATTTCCAACTAGAAAAATAATCTAATTAGAAAAATATTTACATTTAGGGCAAATAATAGAAATGTCCGGTAGTACAGAAGAGGAAATAAAGAGACATATGAAATTAGGATAAAGTGCATTTGGGAGAATGAACGCCGTTTTTATATCAAAAATGCCACTTTGCCTACAGAAAATCATATTTTATCAATGTTTTTTGTCAATAATGACTAGAGACCGGAATCTGAAGGGGCTATTTATTGTTCAAAGATTGTAAATGCATTGTTAAAGGTTTGCCGAACCTTTTTTACAAAGGATTTACAACAATGGAACAATAGGCGGCGCGTTTCCGGCCCCTTCAGATTCCGACCTCTAATAATGACGCATGGATGCAAAACTTGGACATTGAACGGCAAAATATTACATAAATTCCAATGCATTCAAAAATATATGGAACGGCGTACGCTCGGCATAACGAGGAGAGATAGGGAATGGAACACGTGGTTCAGAAGTATGACAGGGGTAATGGATATAGCGGAGAGAGTGGTGAGATTGAAATAGCAATGAGTGGGTCACATAGTTAGAAGAATGGACAAAAGAAGTGCTGAAATGGTACCCTAGAGAATGTAAAAGGATGAAAGGTAGACTGCAAGGAAGATGGGTGAACGAAATTAGAAAAATGTGTGTGATGAGATGGCTCAGAGTTTTGAAAGACAATTGTTGGAGAGATAAATCAAAACACACACACACACAATAAAGTATCAAAACAATACTACCTAAATGTACCTAAAAATTGAATTAAGTCATAGTAGCATGCTAATGTATGTCATAAATGTAATGCAATGTGAATACTATGCTGCAGACGAGTTTACCTACGATTCAGTTTTATATAAATACAAAAAAACAGAGAAGGCTATAATGCAACGTGATAAAAAATAAATAATTAAAAGGCCTTTTTCAGCTAATGGTAAGTAGGTGTCTTTTATTCTTGAACAAGAGAACTTGTGACAATGGGGATAGAAGGGGGAGGGTTACGCCCGAGGCTGGACCATTATGTGGACACTTCACATACACACGTGTATGTATAAATGAACGCACACACACACACACATTAGACATTACATATGAAAAAAACTCGCACACAAAAGAACATGAACGTACCAGACCTTAAATGGTAGCGGAAAATGTGTGCGGTGCGCTGCATTACGTACTCCACGTACCTAAATAGGCATGCACTTTTAAAAATCGCCTCGTACTGACGCATCATACCGCTGTATTGATTAACGTAATTTAAATTTGGACTCGTAGCATGGAGACGGGTGGGCAAGACGGTCTTTTACGATGATGGGTGGTCAGATTTCCGTTTGGACCGGTGTACGGCAACTGGTCCGGATTTGGTAATTAAAGGCCCGAAAATGTACCTACATATGTATGTATGTATGTAGGATTGCGCACGTGTACATATGTACACATGTGCCCCAAACGTACACACCCCGGATGCCTCTCTTTAAAAAG
Source organism: Arctopsyche grandis (assembly GCF_051622035.1). NCBI lineage: Eukaryota > Metazoa > Arthropoda > Insecta > Trichoptera > Hydropsychidae > Arctopsyche > Arctopsyche grandis. The sequence goes on along the minus strand of NC_135363.1, from coordinate 17,602,760 downwards.
GAAGATATGCATTTTCTAGCGAGGGGGTGGGGAAGGGGGGGGGGGGGCTTAAAGGGAAAGGCAAAAGGGTTAATGATCAGTGACGGTGCATTCGGCTAATTTCATTTTATTTCATTCGAATGTATGTAATATATTACGAGATTTGTAGTATATCGTTCTCACAGTTTACACGTATTCCGAATGAGCATTTGGGTCTTCGTCAAATAAAATTTGCGGTTTTAATCAAAGTGGTTCAGATTATGGTCCAACTCAATTTGAAAACAATTTTTTAACATATACAGAAGTAATGAGTGTTGAAAAGTGTATTGATTTGTCTGTGTCTTAAATGGTAACAATAAATTTAAGGTCTTCATTGAAATTGGAGGCTTGATTATACAATGTATGTATGTATGTATGTATACATATGTATGTATGTATGTATGTATATGTATGTATATGGTACTTCTCACAGTAGCAAATGTTCTATTGCATGTGGAGCTAATTGAATGGTTAACTCGAAGTTTTGGTCATTGTCAATTGAACAAAGGAGGGAGTTTGAGGTGTACAAATGTATTAGTTGGTTGAATCGTTTAAAATAAATACACAGATCTTCATTATGCAAAATTTAGTTAAATAAACGAACCGTTATATACGGCGTAACTCCACTTTCATTCATTTCGATAAATACTTCGCAGAACATTCATAATAACTTTTTAATTTATACATAATTTAAAAATACTTGTGGCTGTTGTAATAACTATATTCTTGTTTTCCAAGATTCTGGACATAATTAAAAGAATTGATAACAATTTGTGAATTAATTCAAACAGAAATAGTGTTTTTGGACCTGAAAATTGGACTTTATACAAACGAATATATGTACATACATACTTTCAATATATTTTTTTGAAATACATTGTTATTAAATTATTCAAACTCTTTTGTTTCATGTGAGGTTGAAGAAAAAAATGATGTACGCCTATGGGCTTTCTGCGCTCGCGATGGATTAGCGCAGCCTCCGGTCAGAGGAAAGGAATGGGGGCAGTAAAAAGAAAAGAGAAATAAACGTTGGCCACTACCTACCATCCCCGGAATGCCTTCCCTCGTTTTATTTGTAATATGAAGGGGTTAGAATCTGATTATACACTGGTCAGCTTTAGGGGTGATATCCACCCACACACTCGCGTACGCCCATTTACGATAATATACAATCGATTTTCTAGTTAGAAAATGGAATTCACGAAAGAAAATGGTTGGAATATGGAAAGACCCACTGTGCGTGTAATTACATGGGTATAGTTACGAATTGATCGATCAAATTTGTAACGGTAAATATAAAGATATTGTGAGTTATAAGCGTTTACCTTGAATTTACACATACATATATGTAAATTTCCCAAATTGAGATGACGTTTTCTACAGCCAAGGAAAGTTATTGAAACTAAAAACAATTGAACCCAATTTATTTAACACATTTTTTTATTTAAATAAAAATGTTTTTCAAATTGTATCGTTGGCAATGAATAAACAAATTGAATCAAGTTCGCTTGTTTTTTTTTCAGTATAAAACGATTTTCATACTGTTTTGTGTATTTAATGTGAAAATAAACTCGTTTCTTTAAAATTTAGTAAATTTTACTATAATCCGAACCAGTGTTTATTTAGAAACATAACTTGTTTTAATATTCATTGTGCTATCGATGTGCAAGATTGTGCAAGATGTAGCATTGTATTCGAATAATTAATCAATGGCTTTAGAAATGTCGCAATTGTGAGTTTAATTTTTTTCATTACATAATATTACTTGTCTGTTATTGATACCAAACATAAATACGCATTTATTTAAAGTAAGTGAGGTTAGATCATACACCAACAATACAAAAAATTTCTCTGTTAGCTTTAAGTCTGAAATATGTTTTGCTATTTTTTAACTGAATAATCAAATAATTTGAATTTCTTCATAGTCTAATTAATTCTAATGAGGAGGCGAGAATATATTGTTTGGAATAGTTTAATAGAGGAAATATTATCTAAGTAATAGTATATCATTTTAATTTGTACCATTTATGTTGTCATTGGCAACAAATTTTGAAATTATCATTAGTCAAATCCGTATATATTTTTAATATTCTATGATGTACTGACTGCAGATGAGACTGTTACTTCTCAATTTATTTAGGAAGACTTGGTCAAATCATTGATATGTCTGGTAGCAAAGACAAAGGGATTGCACTCTGGAGTGCATTTGGGCGAATGAATGACGTTTTTAAATCCAAAATGCAATTTTGTCTGAAGAAAAACATCTTCGATCAATGTGTTTTGCCAATGATGACGTATGAATGCGAAACTTGGACATTGAATGGCAATATATTATACAAAGTTCAATTTACTCAAAGAAGTATGAAATGCAGTATGCTTGGCATAACGAGGAGATATAGGAAGTGGAAAACGTGGGTGAGAAGTATGACAAGGGTAGGTAATACAGTTGAGAGGGTGAAGAGACTGAAATGGCAATGGGCCGGTCATGTAGCTATGTATATAGAAAACATACGAAAGAAATAATGGTATTCGAGAGAATGCAAAAGGGTGCAAGGAAAGTCACAAAGAAGATGGGTGGATGAAAAAAGAAAAATGTGTGGGATGAGATGGACGAGAGTTGCTCAAAATAGACAAATGGAAGCATGTTTGAGAGACCTTTCATCAGTGGATGCTGAATGGATTATATGTATGTACATACATGAATTAGGCCGGAGCTAAAAATGCGGATTTTGGATTTTCATCGATAGACCTAGTTGAAAACTTTCATCGATAGACCTAGTTAAAATCAACTTTCGTTGATTTTAAAACAATTTTCTGTGCCTCCTGCCAATCATAATCTTATAAAAAACTTCAATAGGTAAATATTGAACGTTTATTTTTATGAAAAATATTAAAAAAAAAATCGAAATTTTATATGTAAAATACTTAATTTTTCGAAATTTTTATCGAGATAAATCGATTGATAAATTTTTTATTTAACGTTTCTTTAATGCGACAAAAGTTTTCCACTAGGTCCACCGATGAAAATGCAAAATTCAAATTTTTCGTTCCGGCCTAATGTATGTAAATGATCATGATTAGCCATTTGGTATACTCGAGGCGAAAAATCAAAACATAAATACTAGAATCGATATGTAGAATTGTAGAAATTACTACAAGTCGAGTAAATACTATGATAATAATAATTTCTGCAGCGGTACACCCTTGTCGGAGACCAAACACGAACATTGGCAATGTGTCGCGCATAGATTTAAGCCTAGTACGGTCGTTGGCATGCCTAGCCTCCATCCCCACCCCGTTGTAGTGAAGTGGTGGTCCTAAATATATGTATGGGGTCCCATTGTTCTAGTTAATTTTCATTAGACACCATTGTACGGTGGCGGAGAGGCATCCTGCGAGCGCCACGGCCGGGACGTGTCGTACAAGGGGCGCTTTGTCGGCAGGGACAGGGACGTGCACACGAATAGGCTAGGCACCTCGGCCGTTGCAGAGGTGCTAGCCAGAAGTGTGAGGGGGCGCCATCGACTTGCTTGTGCGACAAATTTAGTCACCGCAAACGTCGTTATTTCTTCTATTCACGCTGTTTGAGGCAAAGTCCTCTAATCGAAGCTTTACGAATTGACGCAAGGCGACTGTGGTTCATGCTTCGACGATGTGTTAATTCTTCATTTTTTTTTAAATCAAAAGTACGATACAAAACTAGCATTATTGCTAAGTGGTTAGCATGTGCTTCTAACAACTAAGTTTTGACGTATTTCTGCGGTGTTGCTGGTCAGATTTGGATACTTGTGAAATTCTAATAGGATTTCAATCGTTTTCTTTTAGAATTTCCCGTCTGATTCAATTGTTGAATTGGTTCCTCACAAATTCACTACCTACTATCTACTTGTCACCAATGTCTGATTGAATCAAATTTATATCTAATACATACACACATATGTGCAAGTTTGGCCATAAGTATTGATCTGGGGCAACCTGTTATGGTAAAAATTAAATAAATATAATTATATTATTGTGTACCAATTACATAAATATTTGCCAAAAGAAAAAGAAATACGATCAATGTGTTTTGTCAGTGATGACATATGGATGTTGAATCTTGGACATTGAATGCCAAGATATTGCTCAAAGTCCAATCTACTCAAAGAAGTATGGAACGCTGTATTCTTCGTATAACGAGGAAAGACGGGAAGCGGAAGGAAGCGTGGGTGAGAAGTATGCCAAGGGTCGTGGATATAGTGGATAGAGTGAATAGATTGAAATGGCAATAGGTGGGCCACATGGATAGAAGAATGGACGAAAGGTGAACAAAATAAGTACTAGAATGGTACCCGAGAGAATGCAGAAGGGTAAAAGGATGACCGCAGAAAGTAGGAAAACCTGCGGGGTGAGTTGGATGAAAGTTGTGCAAAACAGAGACGAGCGGAAACGTGTTGGAAAGGTCTTCACCCAGCAGTGGATGGTGAATGGCTGTAGATGTTGATGATGACGTAAATATTGTACTAATTTCCCATCAACTTAAGTTGTTATGTAATAAATTGGCTATATCTCGCAGATTTTTTCAAGTATTTTATCATTAGATATTTATGAAAATAAGCTTAGGTACATAATATTAATAAATTACATACTTAAAAGCTATAGGCCCTACGATAGAAAAATCTTTCAATTTTTTACATCAGAACAAAAAATTTTGTCACAAAAACTTAAATTCTGTCATTAATAACCCGCTCATTGCTGGTTCAATCTTCGAGTGAAAGGAATTAATTGGCAGTGGGCGGGTCATTTAGCTAGAATAATGGATGAACGGTGGACAAAAAAGTGCTTGAATGGTACTCGAGATAATGTAAAAGGGTGCAAGAAGGTCACAAGGGAGATGGCTGGATGAAATTAGAAAAATGTGTGGAGTGAAAACAGAGAGGAATGGGAGCGTGTTCGAGAGGGCATCATCCAGCAGTGTATGTGTATACAAAAAAAAAATCATAATAAATAACAAACATTTTCTTAGCATTCGTTGGCAAACAACTTGTGGACCACTACGACAGACTTTGTAGATCTGTTTACCGATAAATTCGTCGATAAATTTCTACGTTGTAGCACCTGTGTGTGTGTGGTACACATTAGAGTTTCCAATTAGTCGTATTCATCAACTATTTGAATATCGAATATATTCGAATAGTTTTAAACAATAGAAAACAATGTGAAATATTAAAAAAAATCTAAATAATTAAAATGAGTGGGCACATACATTAAAAAGAAAAAGTAAATTTATCGACATACATAAACTTTATTTTAATTTTAAAAATACATATTTTAAAAATTATAATGCTTTAAATGTTTCAAAATTTAATCTCGCCCTTAATTTTGTTTTTATTATCCCTGCTGTGGAGTTTTGTTTATGACTTATAAATTAATAAATTTTGTTTTTATTATGACTCCGAGTCGACGACTAATACGTCTTTCACACAGTACACTGTTGCGTTACACATTTCGAGTTAAAAATAAAATTGTATTATGTTAAAAAAATTCTAAATTTGTAAAATATTTTATTAAAATTTCATTAAAAAATTACACGAATATTATTCGAATAATTGCTCAAATATTCGAATAACGAATAGTTCAAAATAGGTGGAATATATTCGGATTGGAAACTCTAGCACACATTATAGTGGCAAGGGTTGTACGCTCAGAGAAATGTAATAATAATAGAAGGGCCCTTACTAATAAAAAATTGTTGTCAATATTACGCTGTACGTCTCTATAAATACGCTACAACGCACGGAATACAATCGGATAAATTTACTTATAAAAATGTATCCCATGTTGTATATTGTGTGTGTTTTTAATGCATTGTGCAATTTTTACCGATGCTTGCCCATCTTGCGAGTAATATAAACAAACAAAGAAGTTTTTATCGGACATATGTATGTATGTATGTACGTCGAGCACCAAGCAGCAAATACGACTGATGCTCAAATTATTTAGGATTGTCTGTGGTCAATCGTCACTTGACAACAATATGACGCCTAAAGCCACTTCTATTAATACAACGTTTCTCTGCGTACGATGCATATAATATATCAACAACTCAATTAGCCGAGTTCAATTTGGTGATTGTATCAGTCCCAAAAAAATATTTAGCAATATGTATGGTCAGAATCATCCAGATCATACGCACGAAAGACAACACGGGACAAAGTACACGGGACGTTTCACATTCGCGCAGTACGCTTCCGAAGGATCAAATGCCGCAGTTATCGAGAGGAGTCCGCGGTGTATCAGTTGCGGTAGCGCCGTCCCGTTCTAGCGCGCGTCTTTGGCCGCTAGTGCGGCCTCGCTCTGGCGCACGCTTAAAACACGTGTTTATTTGTATGTTTTATCCTTCGGCGGCTTCAAACCCAACCCTCGCCGACCGCAGAGTCGCAGCTCTCGCTCGCACCCGCTTCCGAACCCTGTCGGTGTCCCCCTCTAGCGGCGCCTCTTCGCGCGCTGGCTCCCGTTTTAATCAGAGCCGCAAACGTCCCTTTTTGCCGCTAGCGTGCGCCATGATTGCCTCTCGTTCTGGCTTTTACTCAATGAGCATAGTGGTGCACAAATTATGTGGCGCGCATTGCCCTGCACTACGTACCCACCACGTTCTTATTAGAATCTGATATGAACGATGATTGAGTGCTTTGAACTGTTGACTTTTTATTGTTGTTGTTGATATACGTATGTACAATACAAACAGTCAGTCTCTATATAGGCAACTAATTTGATGTGCTTATTATTATGCTCATGTGTAATACTACATATTTACTAATGAAACTATTAGTTGTTTTTTAAATGAATTACCGATGTGATGCGGCGGTCTCCGTCACGAGCCCGAATGTGAAACGCCTGAAAACGCAAATGTCGGAAGGCAAAGATCGAAAATCGAAAGATCAAAAAAAAAGGGTGCATGGTAAACGGTACATATTCACTTGATTTGCGCGAGCAGGATACAACAGGAACAAGAGGAACGGGCTTTTCCTCCCGTATTAATGTGCGCGCGTAGAATACGGGAGGAAAAGCTGTTCCTCTTGTTCCTGTTGTATCCTGCTCGCGCAAATTAAGTGAGTATGTACCGTTTACCATGGACCCTTTTTTTATCTTTCGTCTTAAGATCTTTCGATTTTCAATCTTTGCCTTCCGATATTTGCGTTTTCGGGCGTTTCACATTCGGGCCCGTGAGGTAGACTCGTGATGCGGTTGTGGTCAGTGGTGTAGTCGAACCAGGTCGGGGCAGGTCGCCGCTCTGGTACATACTTATTTTTGAGCCAGGTCGCCGCCCTGCCACTTTGATTGATATGAAAATTGTTTTATGAGTAAAAAAATTAAGACGATATATTTATTTATTTATTGTTTATAATAATAATAACAATAAAATGACCAGTGTGACCTGACAGGTTGCCCCAATGCGTCACACTAGTTTTATAAAACAAAAGAAATAAAATAACAAAATAAAAACAATAAAAATTCCAATCATTCATCTCATTCAAATAGTCTCGTGTTGAATCTCAAGAACCTAACCAGCTCATCAACATGACAATTGAACAGGTCCAAATGCTCATCAATCACATTAAGGAACCGGATAGCCTTTACAAGAGACGAGTTATTGAAAGCAGACGTTTTTGCAGAAATAGGTTGGAAAAGTAAATGATGACGCGAAGCTCTACCGCATTCAGGCGCCGAAAATTTAAATTTAAATAAACTCGAAGGGTTGTCAATTATTCCCTTTAATAATCCAAAGAAATATTTGGAAATGGCAATAATTCTTCTCGAAGATAGTGAGTCAAAGCCTAGCATACCTTGTAAAAAGGTAGTGGGAAATAAATAGGGGTAATATTTATATTTATTCATATAAAGGCATCTAAGAAATTTTTTTTGAACTCTTTCTATCAAGAGAGAGAATTTAATTTCAGTGGGACTCCAAATTACAGACCCTAATATATAAAAAAAACCTATGTAATTAAGAAATCACCAATTCTCTCCGTAAAATTTGATCATGAGTATAGCAAAGTGCTTAATCTGCAATAGCGAGAGGGGGGTGAAAAGGGAATAAACGATCAGAATGGTGTGGACAAATGGGACAGTATGGACGATAGACGTCACCGTGAACGAAGATGCAGTATTTTCAAAGGTGTCTATTACGATTATTTTTCACCATGGTAATGGCGGACGTCATTTCCACTTATATTGATGACCAAACCGAGCAAAATGGCAAAGTTTGAAAACGATCGGATAAGAACCCAAACTTCGTCAGACGACAAAATCGATTCTGAACTAAGAAGAAATTAGTAATTAAAAAATATTTTGGCTAATATTAATAACACTTGAGACGAGAAGAATAAGCGGCGACTTAATCGAAGTCTTTAAAATAATAAATAATCATCATAATTGTCTTATATCCAAACTGATTAAGTTCATTGAAAGCACTCACACTCTTAGACTCCAAAAAAAAAATCGAATAAATTCATCAGAGATTCCTTATTTTTAAACAAAGTAGTTAAAGTTTGAAATAATCTTCCCAACAATGTAGTAAATTCTGAAAACCATAATATTTTTAAAAACAAGCTAAAAGTCTTTTTTAAACTTATTTTTGTAATTCTGCTTTTCCAATATCTTTTCTATATTTTTGTTTTCTTTTAGTTATTACGTTACTTATAATTATGAAGTTTTTAGAAAATATAAAAAAGCATCATAATTTCAACAAGAATATTTGTTAATTAGCATTTGATTTTTTTTATAAATATTTTAACTACCAATATTAGGATACATATTTTTTAAGTGATAGGGAGGGGGGGGGGTCATAGAAATTAAACACCGCCCTGGTTCTTTTTTATTTAGCACTACACCATTGGTTGTAGTTTAAAGTGTAATACTAACTAGTAGTTCGGTGCACACATTTGTGTACTTGATAAAAAGTGCACTTTTGAAATCCATGATGTGAAAAGATGACTAACATCCCGAAATGCTTATTGAATTTGATTTTTGTCGTTGCCATTTTTACATGTATAAAGACATATATCTATACACGATTGCGAACTGCCCAATATAGTGGCATTGAATAGAAAAACAATTAAAAAGTAGAATTAACCCTTTGAGTGCTGACGTCTTTTCTGTTGAAAGCCCGCCAATTGAATAAAAGGTATAAAAATTGTAGCTAATCCAAACAAACCCTAGATCGCTACCATAGATAACTACCGCCGAGGATTTCAAGTTTTGTAAAGGTGTGCTTAGACTCTCTAATATAAATTGCAACAATATAAAATAAACAAAATAAGTCTATTAATTAATGTATTTTTCCCAAAACTAATTCCTTCTTCTTCATTGTTGTTAGAATGTAATGCTCACGATCTAAATGCCAAGCCACAATCTGAAATATTCAGCAGTTAGGGATTTCCATCGGGAAATTCTGCTATGGTTATAAATTTAGAAATTCCAGTGTAAACCAGTCTTAATAAACGTTGACAAATGACACGGATGACACGGATTACACGACCCATTTTCAATGCATTTAATGCTACATGGAAAGGTTTTTCGGGTAGTATTCGTGTTTACTTTGTATGTATGTACATGCTCAAAATACAACGCCTATACAACGACTTGTTGGCAAAACGCCGATCGGCGTTAGTCAGCATTCGAAGGGTTAAATGAATTTGTGATGTGATAGGGTTTGCAGTGTGTATTATTTAATACTACCTAGTAGTTTGGTGCACCCATTCGTGCACTTGAGAATAATTGAAATTCATGATGTGAAAAGATGATCAACATCCCGACTTAATTATTGAATTCGATTTTTGTCGTTGCCTTTTTTACATGTCTAAAGAGATATAGGAAGTATTAAATAATAGATACGCGAATGCAAACAGCCCAATATGGTGGCATTAGATAAAAAAACAATTAAAATATAATTAAACAATATTTTAATAGTTCAAAACTTTATTTTATTTGAAACGGAAGAGAGATAAATGAATGATGGTTTAGATTTGCACAAGTATATTGGTCACACTGCTAGTTTGATAGACACATTTGATTATAATTTGTGGAAGATATGTTAGACTATAGAATACTTTATTTATTTAAAATATTTGGGGGAGGCGATATAGGCGATGGGATGGACTCAAGAAGATTGTTAAGTATATAATAACACAAATATAAAATAAAGTCAGATAAAAACAAGAATCAAAATAAAATTATAATTGTACTAGTTGTTTTACCCGGCTTCGCTCAGTATTTGTAATATAAACAGCGTAAAAATGGCGAGTAAATATTCATTTGTTTTTTTATTAAATTTATTTGAATCGAAAAAAAAAAACCGACTCGTCGTCATAGAAATTTTGACTTGTTTACGAAATTCCCAACCAAAGATATATACATACTTACATACAAAGTCTGTTTGGAAATTATTTATTAGATTTAGTTTATTTTGCGTTTTATTTTAATCAGAGAGAAGTTAAATATAAAATAGATGTCTATGTATGTACATATATAAAATTATAAACATGCAGAAATAAATAAAAATAAAATAAAAATTATGTACCGTGCTTAAAATGGTTTTTTATTATTTACGGAAAATTTGTATAAGTTAACTAACCAACAAACTGAAATTTTTGTATAGCGTTTAATTTCTCTAGGCCTCTATGTATGTAGCTGTTCTATAGATTAGTGATTTTTGTCACCACTTTGTACATACACATACAAACATATGTATTATACATACCACATACTCATTTAAACACATTTCCAATAACTAAGAAAAACATTTTTTATTGTGTACATATAATAGATAAATATTTATTTAATGATATTTCTGCTGACTATTTGTTTTATTTATTTTAATTATTTTACCAACTATTTTATAATGAGTGTCATCTCTTATATAAAACATGATCACAAAACTTCATCTATTGTTACTACGTACATAGATAAAGTAAAAATATATATGATGAAAAGTCATGTTTTCCAAGAGAAGTTTTTATCAGCAGTATATATCAATGGGTAGCATGTAATGCTTCCAATTGCGTGGTCACGGGTTAAATCCCGTAAGCTGCTGGCCAGACCTTTGTCATTTGACTCCAAGGCCGATCGTTTCTTATCAGAGTTTTTCAATTTATCTGATGTCATTTGAAACGGGTCCAACAAATTGACAACCCTGGCCCAGCCCTTTCGCAAAAAATCAGAAAATGCTGCAAAAGTTTGTTCATATCTTTGTGGCTGTCAATCGTATGACTGTTCGAGGGGCCCGTGTCGGGACGTTCGATTGACCGATATTGATACTTCATATTATTTTACATAAAACTACGTGTATTTATTTAATGCTTAATGTTTATTATTTTTCGATCCACGCATTATTTGTATATGTGAAATCGTTCCTGTTATATCATACTTTCTTAAACAATTATTTAAAAAAAATAACAACCAACATAGTTGACACATTAATTTTTCTAATAGTTGACACATTAAAAATATAACTATAATTTTTTTTTTAGTTTGACATAGGGTCGGGGCTCCTCTCGGAGGCCTTGTCTATACCCAAGGTCGCCGAGAGGAAAATAATATCTTATAAATAAATTTTTAATATGCGAAAAATCTATCATAGCTATTAGAAAATTACCTATATATTGGTTGTTATTTTTTAAAATAATTAAATAAAAAAGAATGATATAACAGGTACGATTTCAAAAAGACACAAATAATGCGTAAGTTTAAAAATAATAAGCATTAAATGAATACGTATATTTTTATGTCGAATAATATTTTTAAAATATCAATATCGATCTGTCGGGACGTCCCGACACGGCGCCCCTCCAGTAGTCCGGGCCCAGAAACTTTACACCAGATCTCATCGACCCTGTTCATACCTGTTTTAATGATTAAATAATTCTTAATCTGCATAGCACACTCGTCGCCTTGGGGCAATCTGCTAGACGAGTGTGCATAATTGATTGAATAAATAAATTTCAAACGCGTCTTACACGATATTTTTGCACCATCGTAATGGCGGAGGATCCATTTACTTATATTGATGATCAAAATGGGCAAAGTATGAAAACGATCGGATAAAAGGCAAATTTTTCCTGAATTGTAATCGTAAGTGAAACGTATAGGAGGTATGTAAAAAGCGAATTCGTTAAAAGGTTGTCCTCTCTAATTGGCTGTTTATTACTAAAAACAAATGAATTGAATTGTCAAATCACTAATCAACTGTACTTCCAACTTTAAGTATAGTCTTTCGAAGATTCGAATGTCCGCAGCTAACTCTTGCTAAGATGACTAGGTTTCAATCAACCCCCCAACCAGTGAGGTGTTAGCCATCGTCCGCCACCCACTCATTCGGTCGGAAGCGAGGCAAACGGGCGGAAACGAGCCGAAAAAGGCAACCGTGGCACATTTTTGCCTGCGGTCGCGCGGAGTGGCCGCCTAAGACGCAGCGGAAGGGTTGAGGGCGGACAACCCTTTATCGGCCGACACACGTGTAGGTCGCATTCTATCTCTGTCGGAGGAGAGGGGGCACAAGTGGGTGGTGGGCGGTGGTACAGGGGGCGGGGGTGACCACACGCCGGCACCGCTGCTGGTGCGCCCGCCGCTCGGTACACCTCAGTCTCGGCAACCCGCGCGCGCCGCATGGTCACCCACACGCACGACAAACCCACCCACTCACTCACTTACCGCTCATCTGCCTCGGTATTAACACGCACTGATAACACGAAACGATCTCTTTTGACGGTCGTGGCAAATTATGTGAGTTTCGAATTTCGAGCGAATTTTTTTCATCGCCGCGAAGTGCCAAGTTTACACAGTTGTGATCGGTGTCACGTGCCGCGTTGACATTTCTCGTGCGCCCTCTTTTCTTCGGTGTTTTTCGTTTTGTGCTCCCTCGAGAGGTTGTTATTATTCATACTGATTTGTGATTTCATTTGGTGTATCTTTGTATGTTGAGGTTTTCGATGGATTTGGTATATTTGGTATTTTAATTAGCACAATTTGTTCAATGTGAAAGTGACTTGAAAATAATTGATGATATTTGTGTACTGTTTATTTACTATTATACTGTTGAATATTATAAGTTGGCTTTGATATAGCATAATAGAAAGATTCATTCGAGTTGTGCTGGTTAAAATACATATGATTTTTAACAATCTGTCAATGGCATTCGAGGAAATTTATCAAATGTACTATTTTCACTGTAACGGGGAAGATTTTGCATAGATAGGAAACTGATGCATTGGAACTACATATGAGCCGTTATATTTGAAAGTGGCATAAGTCCACTTTTCTTCATTTCGAGAAATATTTCTCAAAACATTAATAATAATAATAATTTTATTCCAGACGATAAATATACGTTTATTCGTCTTTACTTACATTCTGGCCATATCGAATTAAAATAAGTAATAGCAATTTGTGCACTAAGTCAAACAGGATTAGTGTTTTTGGAACTGAAAAATGGACTTCCGCCACTTTCAAATACAACGGCTCATATATTAGTAATTTTTTATACATTTTGATAATTTTTTTACGAATGATGGAAATACGCCCCTTTTACTGTCGTGATAACTGAAAAACGGCGTTGGATGGATTCTTTGCGCACAAAAAATGGTTCACTTTTATTAACTTTGAACACTAGTGGAGTGGTCTATTGTTATTTAAAAAAAACATCCATCCAACGCCTAATATTAGTGATAATAATATGCCTTCATAAGATAAATTCTGTGTACATCTGCTCAGTCTGTTATTCAGGGATAATTTTTGCTTCAGAAAGAATTGATATTTTCATGCGCGATTTAACTTCATTGATATGATGAAATAATTAGTTAGATTTTTAAATTATTTATTAGTGGAAATAAGTACAAACGTCTGTGTTACGTATGAATACGTACGTATGTATATAATTTGAATTAAAGATATATTAACAATTTTAATTTTAATTTAAGTATCTATTTGATATTATTGGGTCTATGATTAATGAAGCAATTCAAATTATTATTAACGCGTTTTAATTTTGTGAGTTTTAACAGATGGGATAAAAAATAGTGTTCATTGTTTATTGGGGGAGGTTGAATTGAAACATTTTCACCGGAATTCTTGTCTAGGAAAGCATGTCATAATATAATTAACATGTAGTCAAATATTCATAGGAAAATAGAAGTGTCCATAAGCATACTTTCAATAGAATTAAGTTTTGATTTATTAACTATATTAAATTTATTAATTCAATTATAATTTTGATTTGCCTACGGCCACAATTTTTCAATGATGTATGTACATCATACATGAAAGTGTTGAAATGTGTGTAAATTTTATTGGACGGAAAAAATGATAATAATAATAAAAGATAAAACAAATATTCCAATAATCAACCTTGCGTTGTTGCATCATCGCCGGGCGGCGGAAATCGCCCTACAGAGGAATCGCCGCGCTTTTTACGACTTTTAAAACGTAACACACTTCACAAAAAAACTTTCAAAAGGGGAATTTTCAAAATATTTACACTGCCGCCGAGATCACCGTCGTTAAAAGGGCAGATCGGCGGACGACTACTGTAGCACGGGGCCCTTTGACAGAAGTTTGACAGCGGAGAAACCGACGTTTCGGCGCGCATTTGACGCGAGATATCCGAGCGTGCCGCACGCGATAATAATTCACCTTCCGAGCAATGCAACTCGCGGTTGTCACGCGATTTTCCCCCATAAATGGATGTATGGATATATGGACCGCGTGATAAATGGATGAGCCTTCGAGCGGGAAGGCTTGGCGGGATTAGCGGGGGCGCAGTCGGTCCAAATCCGCAAGTCAGACGACTGTCGCCGAATTCGCGAACGTGCCAAGAAAGGATTTGCACTCTGCGACTTGTTCTGTGGGGCTTAGTTCGTTCGTTGCGGGGTGAAATTTAGCCCCACCCCCCTCTTTCCTTAATTTCCACGTCTGAGATGTGACGGTTTCGCCGTTAATGAAAACTTAGTCGGATTAGTCGGTTGGTAGGTAAGCGTCACAGTGGGCTTAAGACGTGTGCTTCGCATTAAATTGATTCGGAACGCGGTCGTCGAAGGGTTGATGAACGTTTGAGGGTTAATTCTCGTTTGGGTTGCACGTGCGCGCTATTATTGTAGTGCTCGTCGTGAAGTGCGTAATCCGTTTTGTTCCGTTGTGTTCTGTTGTGGAGTGTTATTGTTTTTTTGCACTCCAGTGTATGTGTATAATGTGTCTGTATGATTTTAATACAATGAAAATAATAGCGAATCGCAAAATAAATTAAATACACAGTATTATTGTGATTAAGGTATTTCCATTAACAGTACAAGTATGTAAATAAATTTTATATGTTTGTATGTATGTATGTATGTATATGTACAATATGAGCCGTTATATTATATTTGAAGTGGCGGAGTCCAATTTTTAGTTTCAAAAATATTATTTCTGTTTGACTTAATTCATAAATTGTTATCGCTTATTTTAATTCGATATGTTCAAAATCTCAGAAAAGCAGATTAAACGTATTACAGGCCACCAGTATTTTATGTTTAATGCAAAACATTATATTTAATGTTTTGTTTGCGAGATATTTCTCGAAATGAAGAAAAGTGCACTTAAGTCACTTTCAAATATAACGGCTCATATGTTCAATAATAAAATATTATATTTCACAAAATTAATGTATTTTACTTTGAATAATTTTAGAATATATTCCATACAATGGTTTACATCTGACACGAATTTTAAATGCATTTTAAATAATTTTTCTATTGAACTTTATTGGCCGCTCAATTTTAGAATGCCAAAATATTTCGATAAAATTGACTACAAATTGATTTGATATCATAGTATTCAAGTTAGCAAAATAACATTTATTAAAAGTTTAAATTAAGTCATTATGGACCGTTCGAATTTTCCGAAACATAATACCAAAACCATTCTATCAATAAAATAAAAAAATTAAATATAGCTTCTTTAGAGTTGTCTTTAGAGTTGTCTTCGTATAAAATTATATATAAACGATATTGTATATCTTATAGATCATTGTGTTTTTCATTTGAATCAAAGATTCAATTTAAGAAATATATATGCGACGCGGAAAAAGCCATTCAATTTCAATATCTGGGGATTTGAATTTTTTTCTAAATATTATCGATCAATTAATTGTTTATCGATATTTTAGATAAAAATATGCTGGTATGATATCTATAAATAGAAGTTTGAAATTAAATCTTTTAAATTATTTTTTTTCTATGAAGTTTGGAGGATTTAAAAACACACGCTGTCTTGACGGCCCATAATGAGTTGATTAAATATTTATTTTCGGTCGTCGATGGAGAGTTTCGCGCAAAAGATAAAGTAAAAACAAATTAAGTTTGAATAATTTTGATCGTGGTATTTTCAAAGTGAATTTTTAAATCGTCAATTTATTGAATAAAAAATTAAATGTACCTACAATATAAATACATTTGTATGTATAATATATGTATATGCGAAAAAACAAATCCGAATATGAAGTTCATTGATGATTGTCGCGGGGGGTGGTGTTTAAACGAGTTAATTTGCCGGTGGAGCAGGGGTGAATCGGAAAAGCGTTAGCCGTCAGCCGGTTATCGTGCGTCTCCCCCGCCGTCGCGTAAAAATCGCGTCGCGCCCCCGCTCATCCCCCCAAACCAGCCCCCTGCGCCCCCGAAAACTTTTCATTCACCGAAAAAAAGTGTGGCAAGGCCACCGGGGGTACATTTTTACGTGACGGCGTGTCAAGTGCGCGCCTCCACCCTCCCCACGTTCTCCTAGCAACCCCCAACCACCCCCTACTACGAACAGCACGTGGTCGTTGCACGTGCACGACGCACTACCACTTTGCAGTCGATGTCTTACGTTATTTAATTACGTTAAACTATTCGGATTCGTGCACTTATCGTTGAGGGCGGTTTTTGATTGCGTCATCATTTTTCATTATTTTTTTTCTTTGCAATTTGATTAGTTAAAAAATAAATTGGTTAATTCATATTTATTTTTTGAATTGTCAAACTATGAATAATAGTTTCAGTGTGCACTATTACGGCCTGAATATAATATTTTATGGTATATATGTTATACATATTATAGCACAATATAAAAAAGTAATTTGATTCGACTTCGTTGTATCAGCCGTTATATTTGAAAGTGGCAAAAGTCCAATTTTCGATATTCGATATGTCCAGAATCTCGGAAAAGCAGAATAAACGAATTACAGGCCACCAGTATTTTTAAATATTATTAAACGAAAAAAAAAAATTATGTTTTGCGAAATATTTCTCGAAATTAAGAAAAGTGGACTTTTGCCACTTTCAAATATATCCATTTATATTCATAGTGAATGAATATAAACATAATAGTATGTATATATTTTTAAGCGATACGTTATTTGAATTGAATATAATAGTATTTATTATATATTAAGTTTGATATATTTTATTTGTATTATAGATTAATTTGTACAAATTTCAATGAGTTGATAGTTTATGTACATTTGATTGTTCCCGTCGGCAAGCGAGTATGCGAATAAGATTTAATTTTAGGATAGGATTCCAATTTTAACGATTTAAAAATACAATTTATTTTATTGGAAGGTTTACATGTATTCATCATATGTTTATAATTTAATATAATAGGATTAATTGGTATTTTTTTTAAAATTTATTTACCTCTAAATTAAAAAAATTGATGAATGAAAATAATTTTATATAAATCAGTTGAGCTAAAAATTTATATATAATCACATTTTCAACTGTGTATACGTTATTAGAGCAGTAATATGTATATATTTTTTCATTTATTTAATTTTATTTATATACGTTTATTCAACGGGCAAAAGCTGTAAAATTTTAGAAATCATTTCTTTTTTATTTTGGCACTCATTTCGATTATAATGAAAATATTTTTGTCATTGTGAAACACCATTCTAAAAGTGATTTTTTTTTTATTGCAGCGATATCCAAACGTCATTCATATTATAATAAAAGTGCGTACGTGTAAACATAACATAAAAGATCAATAATAAAATCACAAACACACGCGTATGTATAAATACATAAGTATCAAAAATAAAAATAATATTTATTTGAAAGGAATCTTTGTGTAAATACTGAAGTGGTACGGGGAACGCGCGCCGATTCTGTTATGATTTGAACCGCAGAAAGGCCGTAAAGTGCGCGAGCGCGCGTCGCGTGCGTGTGCATCATCGCAAAAATTGGTTGGTCATCCGGCAGAGAGGAACTGTTCTGTGATGATAATCCGAATAGCTCTCCTGACAGTACGAGGGCGTTGAACCGGAAGTCGCTTATGTGCACCACCACGCAGAGGTCCAAGGCCGGCGGGAAGATGCATCTCACCGCGAATAACAACTCGGCCTCGAGCGGGGGGGCGGGGGCTGGTTCTCCGGACGGCGCCACCACCCTCCTGCAGGAGACGTACACCAAGATGACCTCGGACATCCTCGCCGAGAGGACGCTGGGTGACTTCTTGTCCGAGCATCCCGGCGAGCTCGTCAGGACCGGAAGTCCGCACTTCGTGTGCACGGTCCTGCCGCCGCACTGGCGCTCTAACAAGACTCTTCCGGTGGCTTTCAAGGTGGTTGCACTTGGCGATGTCGGTGACGGAACGGTGGTAACGGTCCGTGCCGGCAACGACGAAAATTACTGCGCCGAGCTGAGAAACTGCACGGCCGTCATGAAGAACCAGGTGGCCAAGTTCAACGATTTGAGGTTCGTCGGCAGGAGTGGTAGAGGTCAGTCAATTTTTCACTTGGACTTTTTTGGCCGTTTTGATTTGATTCAAAGCACTTCAGTATATGAAATTTATTCAAACGAATCGATTTTATATTCCTACTAGTGGTTTTACCCGGCTTCGCTCGGTATTTGTAATATAAACCGCTTATACATGGCTAATCTAATAGTAAACATTTGATTAAATTTATTTGAATAGTTTTATTTTATTTAAATTTATTTGAATATTCATTTGTTTTTTTTATTAAATTGAATGTCACGGATTTTACGAACCAAACAAACAAACATACATGCATACAAAGTCTCTTTCGAAATTATCTTTATATTAGACTAGCTGACCCCGGCATGCGTTGCAATGTCACAATAACGCGTGCAATTCCCGTTCCCGTTCCCGTTCCACAGACATTCATTTTTATATAAAGGTATAGAATCTATACCTATATATCTATACTATAGATATATTTGTAGACGTGGGCCATCCGCTGTGTGTTTGTGGTACAGCCCTGAATGGTCAGTACATTCGATTGTTACACTCGCCGCGTGATGCGTTGAAGGCGGGATAGTTTTACTTTCGCGTCAGTAAAATCGTAATTACGAATATTATTATTAAGAGGTTTTTTCCCGTTTTTTTTTTCACATTAATCTTCCCGGATATGCATACAACAAATCTTGAAAGTTCCATCGTAATCGGTTCAGTGGTTTAGGAGCCTATACGAGACAGACAGACAGACAGACATTCAATTTTATATACATACATATCATCATCATCATCATTTACAGCCATTCGCCATCCACTGCTGGATGAAGGCCTCTCCAACACGCTTCCACTCGTCTCTGTTTTGCGCAACACTCATCCATCTCATTCCGCACATTTTCCTAATTTCGTTCACCCATCTTCCTTGCGGTCTTCCTTTTACTCTTTTGCCTTCTCTCGGGTACCATTCAAGCACTTCTTTTGTCCACCTTTCGTCCATCCTCCTAGCTACGTGACCCGCCCATTGCCATTTTAATCTCTTCACTCTATCCACTATGTCCACTACCCTTGTCATACTTCTCACCCACGTGTTACGCTTTCTGTCTTTCCTCGTTATGCCAAGCATACAGCGTTCCATACTTCTTTGAGTGCATTGGATTTTAATTAGCATCTTGGCGTTCAGTGTCCAAGTTTCACATCCATACGTCATCACTGGCAAAACGCATTGATCAAAGATCCTTTTCTTCAGGCAGAGTGGCATTTTTGATTTAAAAACAGCATTCATCCGTCCAAATGCACTCCATCCTAATTTCATACGTCTCTTTATCTCTTCATCTTTACTACCAGACATGTCAATTATTTGACCTAGATATAAATAATTATTTATAGGTATATAAATTAAATTATTGTTGTTATAAATTAGCTATTGAACTACTTTTTAAAATAAATGAATAAATAAATTGTTTCTTATCACACACATACAGAAATTCAATCTATATATATAAAATTGAATGTCTGTATGTGTGTCTCTATAGATGACAAATAAAATGTGTCTCTATGGATGACAAAATAAATAGACTTATTAATTTAGGATGGAATGCATTTGAGCGAATGAATGATGTTTTCAAATCTAAACTATTAGCCACTGACTGCACTGTAAAGAAAAAGATCTTCGATAAATGTGTCATGCCAGTGATGACGTATGGATGCGAAACTTGAGAACTTAAGACTAACTTAACTTAACTTGAGAACTTGAGACGCCAGAATGCTGCAGAAGGTCTAGTGCTTGCTGGAAGCAAAGAAGACTATAGGTGAGA
The DNA here is from genome assembly GCF_051622035.1 of Arctopsyche grandis. Taxonomy (NCBI): domain Eukaryota; kingdom Metazoa; phylum Arthropoda; class Insecta; order Trichoptera; family Hydropsychidae; genus Arctopsyche; species Arctopsyche grandis. The sequence continues at coordinate 17,582,187 of NC_135363.1, read as the reverse complement.
TGGGTAGATGAAATCAGAAAAATGTGTAGGATGAGACAGATGAGAGTTGCTAACGAAGTCTCTTTCCAAATTACATATATATTAGATTAGTGAAAATTTTCGGTTAGTATTATATTTATGATTGTATTTTCAAATGGTTACTCGGTATTTTTACTTTGTAGTCATAAATCAATTAAATTTGAATGAAGATTTCTTTTGAATTTGTTTCATAATATTTTCATAGATTCCAATTATATTAAATTTAAAAAAGTACTTAATAGATAATATATTAGGGTAGACAAAAAAAAAAACATAGTAGTTGTAGTGAGTTGAATCTTTCAATTACAATGCAATATGAATTTTTTGAAATTCATTAAATCAAATAAAACTGTAGAAAAAATACCATATTTTATAATGCGTGCTAATTCATTTAAATTTTGACCGTTTTCACTTTCATAACACTCATGATTATATACTGCACGAAAAACAAATTATTTAATTTTAATTAAATGTATTCAACATTAAATAAATTATTCCAACATTCAACAAATACATACATATATTGCACATGAAAAAAATATTATTACTGGAATTTGTTTAGTCGCACTTTAAAATGACTAAAACACACGTTTTTCTTACTGACAGCGTTATATTTCCAATAAAGTGCGTTTGTGCGTACATAACCTCTTTTTTGTTTGTGAAACTGACTATTTCTTTATTTTTTAGTGACCCGGTAAGCGATTAATATATGTATATTATATGTAGTTTAATTGATAAATTCATATTGTATCATAGATGGTAGGAATCAGATGAAAAATCTTCTTGAATTAACCAATAATTATGATTTGGAAAGGGAAAAGGAAGCAAGGGAAATATTTCACAACAGACGTAATAAGGCAAAGATGAAATGACAACCCTAGCCAACTCAGTTTGAAACAAAATTATTTCAACTTTCTTTAAAAATATCTCAAACATTTAATTCCTAACTTAAAACTATTCAATTAAAATTGTATGATACTACATACATGTGTTGAATTTTTTAAAATTCAAGTGCATGATATTTGAATACTATTAAAAAAAATCAATTATATATTCCCCTTTTATAATCCGGTTTAAAATTGAATACTTCAATTTACATTTTTGCGGTGCTGAGTTTCATGAGAACGTTGAAGAATACCTATAATTCACGATAACTGTGTATCTTGTTTTATCTATTTACTAGTTGTTTTACCCGGCTTCGCTCAGTGTTTGTAATATAAACAGCTTAAACGTGGCGAATCTAATAGTAAATATTAATTTTTTTTTTATTAAATTTATTTGAATCGAAAAAAAAAATTGAATCGTCGTCATGGAAAATTTTGACTTGTTTACGAAATTCCCATACTTACATACAAAGTCTCTTTCGAAATTACATATATATATTAGATTATCATGTTTCGAGTGTATTTGTATAAATCATTTTTTTATAAGATCATTGCCAGATTTGTAGTTTTGATAAATTTATATTGTATAAAACAAAAATGGTTAAAATTGACTATTTTTCACCATCGCAAAAAAGTGGATCGAAGTAGTAAGAATAAAAAAATCAAATTAAATCAAAGAGTTTTAAGCATTTTTTGTCAAGAAATGCGTAGCACTCTTTTGTGATATTCATGATGATTATTTTCGTTTTTAAGAAGACGTGCTCTTCATTTCTTACGGTTAAATTTTTTAAATTTTTTTTTTTTAGGAAAATTCTTTATTATTATGAACTACACGTATATAATGCATAGATAAAAATATTTTAATGTTTATAATAAAACATTTTTGAATGTTTACATATAACAGTTAAATTTTGTTTGGATAGCAATATTTTATTAAGCGAAGATTTTCCGGAAAATTGTTGATATTGCTGAAAAATGTGGGAGGAGTTTCTCTCTAGTGGGCGGGTCTTGCCGACAAAGAAACGGCTGAGGCGACCGCCCTTGCACGTCAATATACAATATTGTATAATAACATCAAATTTTACACTCATAAATACTTAAAATATGAAAAACATTCGCATTTTCCACATAGTATATATGTAAAGTACGAATAAAAAAATATTATATAATTGGTATAATAGTATGAAAATGATTCAAGACTTTTTATAATAATGCAGTTGTTAAATCATGCAAGTGATAAATCGGTATTTATTTGATCAAATGTGAAAAGTAAGTGTTTTGATAATGTATGTGTGTGTGTGTGTGTGTGTGTTTGTGGATTGGATTCGATTGGTTTCGTTGCGAGTGTGTCAGTGGGTCACGTTAGGACTATTAGAGGGTTGTTGTTGTCGTTTGCGGTGGTCGGTTTAAAAATGCGTACCCACAAGGACAGAAGTGGGTGGGTGTCTGTGTGTTGGGGGTCCGTGGCCGATAGTTAGAGGTTTGGCGGGGGAAGTTGGCGGCCATCTGCGGTGCGGCTGGGCCGGTTAGCCGCGGCCCGCGGTCTGCCCGCGGTCCCCCGCTCAGACCGCGGTCTACCCGACCGGACACCTGGCCAGGTGCCGAACAACCCACTCTTAATAACGGACACGATCAAATTCGATGGATGCCCCCTGCCTGACTGGTCGTCAATGTTAACCTTTGGACACCTTCGAATGTGAAATTTAAATTTTCGCTATCGATTTTCCACTCACCTGTACGTGAGAAAATTCTAGTTTGAGAAAAGTGTTTCAATGTTTTTTTTTTTTAAATAAAACTTCTTTACATACCGTATACAGGTGAATTGATTTAATGCGTCGCAAAAATTTGCAATGCTGAAACATTGCACGAAACCTAGATATGTACATATGTAAGTGGGACAATGAAGTACACATGTGCCCTATCGTTCAACTTTGAGAATTTTCTCACTATATGAATAAGAAAAAAATCATTTATTAATTTGTTTTAAGAAGTAGGTAGTTCAATAGCTAATTTATAACAAGAATAATTTAATTTTTATATATGTATATAAAATTGAATGTCTCTTTGTCTGTCTGTCAAACTTTCGCGTCGGTAAAATCGTAATTACGAATATTATTATAAAGAGGTTTTTTTTTCACAGAATTCTTCCCAGAAATACATACAACAAATCCTGAAATTTCCATCGTAATCGGTTTAGTGGTTAAGGAGCCTATACGAGACAGACAGACATTCAATTTTATATATGTACATACATACATATATAAAATTGAATGTCTGTCTGTGTGTGTTATAAATTAGCTATTGAACTACTTCTTAAAATAAATGAATAAATAAATTGTTTCTTATCTATTGTGTGTGTGTGTGTGTTCTTATCTAGTTTCTTTGTGTAGGATTTTACGTAATGAAGCTTTAATTCTGTGGTGTAATTTTTTTCCACTATTTTATTCGACCTCTTTAACATGTGTGCTCTTCACAAGAAAATTGAAGTATAATCTTCGTATCAATTTGATGAAAATAAAAAAAAATCATTAGATTTAATAAAAAATAATTGGGATTTTTTCCTCTTAGAAAAGTCAAAAATGTTGTGATCACACGATTTTTTCCACACCTCTGAACGCATCAAGTTGAAGATTTATATTTGTATTCTTTATGAACTAACTTATGTAGAGTTGATAAGGTTTTTGTCAGAATTCGTAAACCCGAAGTAGTAATTTTTTTTAAAACAACATTCCATTATTTTATTTTGACCTTTTAAATTATTTTTATTTTCTTAATATTTAATATACCTATATATAATATTTATAGTGATTTTAAGTAACAAAAAAATTTCGAACAAAATTCGACAACCAAAATTAGAACTTTTGTCTTGTGTAAGTTTCCCTATATTTGAGCTCAATTTGTATGGAAAATGCTCTCAGAGTCGGTATGTGTGAACGTCTATGTTTAATCATCGATTTTTTTTGATTCGTGATAATTTCGCAGACATTCAGAAGGTATGAAATTAGGATGGGGTGCATTTTGGCGAATCAATGCCGTTTTTAAATAAAAAATGCCACTTTGCCTGAAGAAAAATAAATCAATTTGTTTCACAACCAGCAGCGTGGTCTAGTAGTTGGCATATTATGCTTTCGAATATACTGATCACGGTTCGATTGCCACTAGTAGCTGCTGGACAGACCTTGGTTCGGAACGATTTGTAAATAGGAGTGTACATGTTCGATTGAAATAAAAAAAAAATAACATCCATACTAGGGATGACGAATGGATCTGAAACTTGGACATTAAACACCAAAATGTTACACAAATTCCAATGCACCCGCAGTAGTATGAAACGCTGTATGCTCGGCATGATAAGGAAATATAGGAAATGGAATAAATGGGTGAGAAGTATGGTAGAGTTAAGAAAGCTAAAACTGCAGGAGGTGTTTTTCACAGAGGTGTTCAAATGTATAATGCCCTTCCTGAAAGCATTAGAAGTGCTAATAACATTAATGCTTTCTTGGAGGGTGTTAATGGATATCTTTGTGGAAGATGATTTATAATTTTAGTTGTTATTTTGTGTTATATGCATTAGCAGTTTGCCATATAAATAAATAAATAAATAAGGGTAGTTGATATAGTGGAGAGAGTGAAGATGAATAGAAGCGTGTTGGAGAGGTCTCCATACATAAGAGGATGATGAATGGCTGTAAATGATGATGACGATGATAGCATTTATGTCAATATGCTATTCTTTATATTACTAAAATTTCACGCCTCCTGAGAAATAGTCGCTGTGCAAAAAATGTGATCCAGGAATGAGGGAAGATTTATTCGGTGGTTAGCCACTGTGGCCTGTGGCCGAGAGTGAATCTATCATGTGGACTAGATTCGTAATATATGAACATATGTTAAAAGTGTTTAAATTAAATTCAATGAAAGAAATAAATCAAAACAGACAGAACACAATTTATTGATTTTTAATTACAAATGCTATCATTACTAAGTAATAATTAGATTAAAAATATAAGCATTATTACTTTTTACAAAATTATAAAGCTGGGCTGAACATTAATCTACTTAATTACTTTTATTTCATTAAGTTGTTTTGTGAAGGCAAAAAAAATGTTAAAAGCAGCTTTAATAAATAATTATATTTTTATAGTATTTTATCAACCTCAGGAAGTAGATCTTTATAAGCCTCCAAGTCACATTCACCCTTCTCGTGAGCATTTTCTCAATTACATATTTGATTATGTCGTTCACAATTATTTAGCTCCCCTTTTAGCGCTCACTTAACTACATCGAAATAAAGTGAGCGAGGAACATTTAACACTATCTTCACGGGAAAAGTTTTCACCCCGGAAAACTTCCCAAAAGTGTCTCCCCTCCCCCACTCCCCACCCGTTTTCTTTCTCAATGGAAAACTTTGCCTATGTACAAGAGTATCAATTTAAGTCGGTGCGGAAAACTCGACGTGAAAAGAGGGTCAAAATCATAGCAGTCAATTGACGATACCTCACTCTATTGAGCATAAGACGGACGGTTTAATTAGCGATCTTCTGAGGGTCAGGGGCGGCAAATTGGCAGACGCGTCGTACACGTGCGTGTGACACGTGTCACCGGACTGTATTAGGATGTCCAGTGCAAGATCGGTCCAGCAGCGTTCAATTACTATTGATTATACACATAGTCCCCGTGCGGTCCTGTACTGCCGATCGTTCTCTATCGTCGGATTGGATTTCAGCTTTGCCTTATTTACCGTTGACTTCGACTGTGATTGACAATGAACGTAAATATAAATCACATTACAAATACAAAAGCTTTAATATCCGTCTGTGGGAATAATTAAATTTCGTATAGATATAGTAAACATGTTTACTTTGGAGTTTTTTACATTTCTAAGATTTTATTGATTAAATTAACATTACATTGATTTCTGATACGTATGTATGGATGTATGTATATTAAATCGGAGCAAAAATTGTGAATTCTGGATTTCAATGGACCTAGTGGAAAATTATCGTCGTATTAAGGAATGAACTCTCGTTAATCAATCTCAAACTTTTCATAATCGATCCAAATAAACTTCAATAGGTGAATATTTTGCGTTTATTTTATTTAAATAGTAAAAAGTCGAAATTATTCTCAAAAAAGTGATGTATATGAAAAATGTATATTTTCGAAAATTTTGTCGAGATATGTATGTACATCAATTGGCTGGGGGCACAGGACATTGCTTAAAATCAATGATTTTTTTTTATTTAACTTTCTATTGATAAGATAAAAGTTTTCCATTAGATCCATCGATGAAAATCTTAAATTTATATCTTTCGCTCCGGCGAAAATACCTATAATAATAGTAATACCTATAATACCGATATAGTTATAAAATAGTTTGTATACTTTAGGTTTTCTTTTTAGTTTATCGTACATATATGTGTATTTGTCAGTAGCGTCTCGTTTAAACGAGATTGAACATATGTACCTATACATACATACTTTGTTAATATCTCATGAAGGTAGATTTTATTCACATCACATCTATCACACATTAAAGGGACGTATTGGATCATTGCTCAGGTTTGCGCACGATTTTTATAGATAGCGGTAAACACTTTCGCACGGCGGTGCAGTTCTTTTTTTTTTTTGTTATTTTGCATGCTCTGATTAGGTGATGGTATCAGTTTGACGTCAGACGCCGTCGATTTATGCCCTAAAGAGATTTTTCAAAACGAAGAAAGAATACAAATTTACGGCTTGTTTTCTTATACGAGTTCCAGAAAGGAGTGAATGTTGAAACTGTACAAAAAACATCCAGGACGTTTATTTGGACCATGATACTTCTCTTCGTACAAATAAAAAGTTCAACAGATTTCGAAATAGGAATTTCAACTTGTAAGATCTATTCGATTTGGACGACCTTCCAATATAGATATGATAACATTATCAATATTGAGTGCCTTAAATTGCAATATTTTCTTTCATTGAAAAAAAGTCTTCATAAATGTAGTGTAATTTATTTTTTATGTTCCTAAAAAGAAGATGGAAAATATTCGCGAAATTTCAATATATGTAGTTTATGGGGCTTGATAGAAAAAGTTATTAATAAAAATAGAAAATTTAATACTTAGTGCTCGAGTTTGAGATTCAATAATACATATTTGAGTAAGTTTTCTTATATAACTGTGTATACTTGTTTACGTTATGTATAAGCGTCTTGAGAATTCTTAAGCTCGACTACGCAGACTCCGTAGAGCGAGGAGGCGTAGACCTCTACGCGAGTATTAAAGAGTCCAAGCTATGGGATTGGTCGACTTCTGAATTTATTATATTCGAACGTTTTAAAAAGTTTTGTCGTGTTATTGTGTTGTTTCTATTTTAAAAGCAGCTATGAAAGCAGACCGAGCGACGTTTATATTTGAAAATAATTTAGTGAGTTTGAAATCTCTTAATCTCGTCATACTGAAAGTCGGCTTAGCGTTCCGTTCGTGATAATCCTCGAAGGAAGTTCGGCTAATCGACGACGGTTCCTTGAATTAATTCGACGATTGTCTCGAAACGTCGCTAGAGTATTAATAGAAGCGACTTTCGTTCAACTCGATTTTCATGAAATCGAATTATGTTTATACCTTTTTTTCGGAGTATTTTTAATCAAATTAAAATTTCATCCATTTTATTGATTGCTTAATGATATGAAAATGGCTCACAAGATTTTAAACATTATCCCTTTGATTTTAAAAGTGTCATGTCATTTTGAGAGATAAATCAGAATTAAGTAGAATATAATCAATTAATAAAACCATTGAAGTTGCCAATTATACGATACCAAATCGCTTTAAATGTTGAAGCCCAATATTAAAATATAACGATCTAAAACATACAAATTTTAGTTATATATCTTTTTATTACTAATCTGTTACCATGTTTAAACGGATAAAAATCATTTCATCGTATTTTTTTTTTGGAAAATGCTAGGTTTTCCATGAATTTGAATCTTTCAACAAATGAGCGTATTCGCAAATTCAATTCATTTTTATTTCAGGATTGCTATATTTTGTCCATAATATTAATCAATTGAACATATTTTTGTCTAATGAAATTATCCCAAATGATTAATTTAACTGATAGTAATCAATTTCATTAGTTTTCATAAGTTTGCTTTTATGTACATACATACATACATAATATTGCACAAAAAATATGCGCGAAGCTGCGTTTTTCTGAAAATCATTTTTTTAACTATTATATTAAAAGAAGCTTTTTTAATTATTTTATTAAAAGAAAAACCTATTATACCAAGTCACTTCTTTTATACGCGTAGAAAATTTAAATATGTAAGTATATTTCATTTGCATATTTTTTCCAAAAGTATTTTTTTATGAAATTCAAAATATTGTGACTTCAACCTAGAATGTGTACATACATATATGTATCTAATATAGCGACCAATGACACCGTATTAATTAATACGTAGATATGTATGAATGGGAACGCAGGGTGCATGATGTGATCGTTGTTCCGGTCGGACGTGCTCGTACACAGGGTGTGTAGTGAGTGTCGCATAATAACAATATCAGAGGCTGTGCAAGTAGCGCATACCCATCTATCTTTCATCCCTTGCTCCGATGTCTACTTGTTCACTATAAATTCCGGCTGACAGTTGTGCGTCGACAGATAAATGAAATATTTAACGCGCAGCTTAACGGGTGTATCGCACCCCGTTCGGGAGCACTGCGCCGAAACGTATGCATGTTTATATATAAATATATGTATAGTTATTGATTGAATTTGAGTATAAATATATAATGAGGTGGCTGTCATAAACGTTTCAATTGTGAATTGGATACACCACTGTAAAAGAAAAAGCTAGCTTTTCATTGCAGTGGCACTGAAATTAAATTTGTCTCGACTTGGTGTTACATAGAGAATATAATTAGTGCTATATTTGGATAATTCTAAACTTGTATTTTGATCATACGAATATGTATGTATTTTTTCCTGTTGTCATTCGACTAAATGTTAGTATGTTCTTTTAATCGTCCTCATATTTATATTTAGCACTAAAATTATACTCTCTAGTGAAATTGATTAAACATTATATAAAGTTAAAACTTATGATGGATTTTGGTGCATTATCAATTTAGTTAGCTTTTGTACTATCTGAATTAATAAATAAATATATTTAATTTTATTACAATTAAATCAAAAACGAATGGTATATTAATGATCAACATGCATCCAAGCTATAAGCGTTAAGAATAATTGAATTATTTTCTAAGATGATAAATTTCATCTTCATATTAATAATTTTTTTCTCTCTAGTACAATTCATTAATTATATTATACATACATACAAAATTAAACCTTATGATGGGTTTTGATGCATTATCAAATTATCTAGCTTTAATATTCTTTGAATCAATAAATAAGTATAAGTATACCGCGAAAGCATGAGCTAAACAAAAACATTTTTTTTGTACCAATTTGTATAAGATCATCCAATATGCATTCTACATTGAATGCATTACGGAAAAAAGTTGCCATTACTTATTCTTCAGACCATTCTGAAATTCATAGATCTAAAATTTTTAATAACATAATTACAAAAGCTGTAAATCAATTTCTTCGTCTCCTGTAAAATTACTTATTCGCCACATTCGAGGTATTGCATGCCGACCGACGATATATAATTTTAGCAACGCATGACATTAATGGCAAACGTTATAAGCATTATTAATTTTCGAAGATGATAAATTTTGATTCTCTGATAGATAGGCAAAACTTTCGAATCAATTTGAATCGCATTAATTATTCGTGTATCGACGCACAGGTAATCTCGAAGGTTTCAGACGAATTCGGGCACTTTCTAGTTTAGTGAGGAAATGTCCCGCGTCTTGCCAATTTCTCAATTGGTACCCAATCCCTTCTGAAACACCCCTTCTCCACTTCGGTGAGACATATCACTCGTATCTGGAGGAGTGAACAAGCCTCTCCTCGATCCTCTCCGAACCTTTGTAACCTACTCGAGAGCCCTCTGATACAACGCTAACGGGTCAACGTCGTTCAGTTGGGCTATCAAATATTGTAATTCGACTTTTATATGGAATCGTTTCGTTTTGAATTCCCTTTGATAATTTTGAAAATGTTGGATTAAATTTCCGTTTGTAGAGGTTTGTATGTGAAAATTTTCATTAACAAAAATGTGTTTGATATTTGATAAGGGCCCTTTTACAATCGAGGTTTGGTGTATATGCTTTTTAAAATCGGACAATTGTACCATTTCAAATAACATTTTTAGTAGGTAATAACATTTTGAGTAGGTACTTACATACTTACATATATATGTATATATGTATGTACATATGTACTTACCTTATTTCACTGAAAAACGGATATTCATATTTTTTTTAGCAACATGATAAAAATAAAGCCCATTGAGTGCAAAATTTCACGTGATCATATTGTACAATATTTTCTGTGAAAATTTATTTGTTCCGTCTTATTAACGACTAAAGGTCTGTTTATATTATGCAACACTGTATGTCAACAGTTTGGCAAAACCATGCACAGAAAAGACTACTTCTATTCATGCTATACAGCACTGCCCGTTTTCAGCACGTTCATACTTGGACAAGTGCAAGGCAAAATCGGTTTACATACATACATTATATGCTACTGAATTAAACAAATTTGAAATCATGTTCTAAATTTTAAATGTTATATTTGCGGTTTTTCAAAAATTTCTGTTATCGATTCTTTTGGATCAACATGGCAGCATGGACTAGTGGCTTGCACATAATGCTTTTGAACAAAGTGGTTACGAGTTCGAGTCTCATTGGTTGCTGCTGGTCAGACCTTGGGTTGTGACTCCAGGTAAATCGTTTCCTATCGGAGTTTGCCAATTAAATTTCATTGAAACAGTTTCTGTAAAAAATGGCATCCCCTTTCCTATCTTTCTCAGAAATTTCAAGTTATTCAGCATCTCGAGATTCACCGATTTGTACCAATATAAAAAATGCTGCAAATTTCTCCAGAGAAGTCTCTGTGGATGATAATCGTATAAATTGGTGTTTTATTTATAATTATATATAAACGCTTGTATTGATCGTATTGTATAAATGCTTGTAATGCTTCTTTGCCATACATGTCGTGTATAATGTAAAAAATATACATATATAATAATAAAATATGATGTTTCCTGATTTGTATAGTACATAGATTTGTTTGTACAATTATATTGTTTTAATAAAAATTAAAACAATATAATTGTACAAAAAAAGTAGGTTTCTTTTAGAAGGTGGAATTAAGTCCTTCATTTCAATGGGTGATCGTCATATACTTATTACATACTAGTTGTTTAACCCGGCTTCGCTCAGTATTTGTAATATAAACAGCTTAAACACGGCAAATCTAATAGTAAATATTCATTTGTTTTTTTATTGAATTTATTTGAATCGAAAAAAATAATAATACTCAACCATATCGAATCGTCGTCATAGAAACTTTGATTTATTTTTCGATTACCAACAAACCTAACATACATACATATAAAAGTCTCTTTCGAAATTATATATTAGATGAGTAGCAAAATGAAATTTTCGTTATTTTATTTCGCAAATTCACTGTCAAAAGATTGAAAAAGTAAAAATAGCGCCGGTCGCTTATGCGAGTATCGTTTTTCATTGAAGCGTCAATACGCTTTTCGGCGGTCGCGGATTTTTTTTCGGGGTTTTCGTTCGCCAACTCGTTATTTTTATTTCTGGTTTTTACGGTTAGCATTTTTGTGCGGTGGCGGGCGGTAGCGTAATTATCTACCCGGCGAACGGTGGTTGGGGTAGTTTTGGGGGTCGTTTGGGGGTTTTTTTTTTCGTTCTGTGGGTTTGATTCGACGAGAGCGGTGCGCTGCTATGTGGGGAAAACACTGGGAAAATCGTGCTATAATCAATCCACAATTCATACACTTTAAATTATATACATATGTAAATACATATATGCATGTATCTAATGCAATGTATGTGTGTGTTTGTTTTGATTACCAGCAGCGAGGAATAGTGTTTAGCATATGTATATGCTTTCGAACATAGCGGTCACGGGTTCGAGTCCCACTGGTTGCTGCTGGCCAGACCTTGGTTTGTGACTCCAGGTCGATCGTTTCCTACGAGAGTTTGTTAATTTATTTGATTTTCATTGAAACGGTTTCAAAAAATTAGCAACCTCTACCTATTTCAAATTAATTCATAAATTTCTCGCAAATTTTGAGTTTTGAAATACCTACTTATATTTTGCTCCGAAAATATAAGTAGGTATTTCAAAAATGTATCCATAGATGTCTCTATGATGCTTTGTTAAAATTATTCTAAGATTTTTATATCGTTGGTTGTAATTGGTTAGGAAGGTGCATTGGGGTTTACCTGTTAGACCTTTCAGGTATATAAATACATATTTTATTTTTATTTTTTACATTTTATATCAGGCCTTACAGGTAAACAATACAGCATTTTTATTTATTATACAAGTCGCCGAATTACGAAACACTGACTTAAACTCGCAATTTAACGAGACATCTATGAATTGTATATAAATTTTATTGTACATTCATCATACTCAAATAGTGGTGACATAGTAGGTAGGAAGGATTTTTAGCCAATTTTTAATCGGGAACCGTTTCAACAATGAAATCAGAGAAAATTGGAAAACTCTGATAGGAAACGATCGACCTTGAGTCACAAATATCCAGGTCTGACCAGCAGCACTACAGATATACTCGGAAACATTATTTTTCAATCGAGGTCAGCGCATGGGATCGAACCCGGCGGCTCTCAGTGTTGGGCAGAACCTTAACCGAGCTATGCTGCTGGCTAATATGTATGTAAAAATAAAATAAAGTGAGTATTATTATACAAAATAACGCGATCAAAGAACGAGACTAGAGACAAATTAGTCAAAATCTGGATGTCAAAACATCGTCTATTGATATGTCGTATACATATATAGGTATATTTAGATATAGCAAAAAAAAAATATATGTATAGATATGTAGTAAAAATCAATTGATGCACTGAAAGTCCCCCAGCGATGCAATGCGATGCATCGAATAGATTGCAACGAGTGCATTCGCCAAACAACACTGGCATCAGTACCACATCTACAGATATGCTCATCGTGCATATGTACATATACATACAGGCCCGGTCGAAATTTACGTCCCGACACCTGGAGTGGGTGGTGTGGGAGATCGGGGGGGGGGGGGGTACGAGAGGTGGAGTCCGACCGCCGACCGATGGATTTAATTGTGTTTTTAAACCCCTCCGTGTCTCGTAAAAGTGTACTTATCAATATAAAATGGCGGGTTGTTCCGGCGGAAACGGCAATCAAGGCCGCGGTGCTCCAAATGAAAATGGTACACCGCGGGGGGTCCAATCCACCTCCACATACACACCCCCTTATGTGTACGTATACTTCTACCCCACGTGGGTATACGTGTACGGTATCGGAGGGTATTCGAAACGTGTTCGGCTATGCACTCGATTGACAAGTATTGACATTCGGCTTTCGATCAAATTAATTCCACCTTTGAAGTATGGTGCGTTTACATGATTTTTTTGTTTTCATTATCTTTAATTATTGTTTTGATTGTTTTGTTTGGCAACTGCAGTAATGATTTTATTTTAATAGGATAAAAGTATCCAGATACTATTTTTCGAACTATTTTTCGCTGTCTATTTTTTATACATTTTCTGGTCAGTTCCTGTCATAAAATCATCAATTTGTTTTACACAGATTGTTTCTAAGGTTAGGTTTTGAATCACTATCTTTAAAAAGGATTGTTGCCATTTCCAAATACTTCTTTGGAGTATTAAAGAAGTACGGACAACTTCTCGATTGTAAAGGAGCTTAAATTTTGGGCTCCTGAATGAAGTAGCTGAGCTTTGCATCATCGTCAACTTTTCTAACCTATTGTGGCAAGAACAACGTCTCTTGTAGGGGATTTCCGGTTTGTCAACGTGATTAGAGATCATCTGGACCATTTGATTGCCGTATTTGAGGAATCAGCTTCTTCAGCGAGCTTATAACGATTTATCTCATTCAATCAACGAGGCTGTTTGAATGAGATGAATGAATGATAATTCATATTTTACATAACATCATTGTTTGTTATATTATATAAGACCTCTGTGACGCATTGGAGTAACCTAAATAAAATTATGTATATTAACAAAAAAGTTACTGTGAAGTATTTATCGTGAATCATTGTCATTATTTTCAGCCATTCACCATGTACTTCAAGATGAAGGCCTCTCCAATACGCTTCCATTAATTTCTGTTTTGCGCAACATTCATCCATTTCACGCCACAAATTTTTCAAATTACATCCCACTATTTCCCCTGTGGCTTTTCTTACACCTTTTTACATTCCCTCGGTTACCATACGAGCACTTTTTTCGTCCATCTATCGTCCATTCTTCTAGCTACGTGATCGTCCCATTTCAATCTCTTTGCTCTATCCGTTGTATCAAATACCCTTGACATGCTCCTCAACCACGTATTCCCAATATTATATCCATGATAGATTTAAATGTGCAGTAGTATTTGATAAGACAACACGCATATGATAGCAGAAATTAAGTGCTGAAAGTTCCGATAAGTGTAGATATGTTGTTCACAGTAGAATTCTTTAAAGTTTGAGTTAAATTAAAATTGTAGTATTTTTTTATTCTAAAATTGATGGATTCATCCTTGGATATAATCATCTTTGAAGTAATTTAAGAAATTTATAGGGAAAACTTTGGAAAATTTGATCTGATCATATGTGGATCCATTGAAATCTTTCCGTAGGCTTCTAAAAGTTACATACATGAACCACTGGTTAAAACCATATCTGTAAGGCAAGAGTACTACTTTTGAAAAATGTCGGACACGTGCTTAGCTACTCATGCATATCTATAAATATTTTATTTTATTTTATTTTATTTAAAAAAAATCAATACCACAGAGACTAGACAGGTTGCCCCAAAGCGTCAATGTGATTATAATACATATGTACATACATAAGTAGCTGTTTCATTTTCGCTATTTATATGAAGTTTATACATATGTAAATATGTATGTATGTATGTGTCTTTTAACATGCATGCAGAATACTATCTGTTTGTAAATACAATTTAAAAATGGATGAAACGAAAAACCACACTGCAAGGTGCATTTGACTCGTTCTCGAACGGGACACGTTTTAACCCGTTGGCTGCCAGCCGCTGTCGACGGGTGGTCATGGACGCTTTGTCTGGACATTAATTGAAATGTCAGCGAGTTTGATCGTTACCTATTGCAATATAATAATTTTCAAAACGGCTGCTTTTTTTAAATAAACTAACTTGAGTTGATCCTGTCGAATGCAGACTCGACGGTATGTTATATGATATATATGTCTCTGGTGATACATATATACATATGTATGTACATACATGTTTACTCGGAAAATTACAAAATATTTCACATAAGCAATTTACTAAGATATTGGTAGTCGATTTATTTACATTATAATATTTAACACTTTTCTAAAATTGGTGAAATTGTTTGTAGCTAAGCGCAAAATACGACTACTAAATATATATATTTATATGTATTTATGTACATGTGCATACATACATAAATATACATATACACCATGAATTGAAAATTTCAATGAGAAAACTATATATTACTGACTTTCTAAGCCCGCTTTAAAGGTCAAGGAATTTAACCTTGACCTTTAAAGCGGGCTTAGAAAGTCAGTAATATATATTTTTCTAATTGAAATTTTCAATTCATGCTCTATCCGTTGTATCAAATACCCTTGACATGCTCCTCAACCACGTATTCCCAATATTATATCCATGATAGATTTAAATGTGCAGTAGTATTTGATAAGACAACACGCATATGATAGCAGAAATTAAGTGCTGAAAGTTCCGATAAGTGTAGATATGTTGTTCACAGTAGAATTCTTTAAAGTTTGAGTTAAATTAAAATTGTAGTATTTTTTTATTCTAAAATTGATGGATTCATCCTTGGATATAATCATCTTTGAAGTAATTTAAGAAATTTATAGGGAAAACTTTGGAAAATTTGATCTGATCATATGTGGATCCATTGAAATCTTTCCGTAGGCTTCTAAAAGTTACATACATGAACCACTGGTTAAAACCATATCTGTAAGGCAAGAGTACTACTTTTGAAAAATGTCGGACACGTGCTTAGCTACTTGCTTAGCTATTTATATGTATTTATGTACATGTGCATACATACATAAATATACATATACACCATGAATTGAAAATTTCAATGAGAAAACTATATATTACTGACTTTCTAAGCCCGCTTTAAAGGTCAAGGAATTTATATATATAGAATATATTTTTCTAATTGAAATTTTCAATTCATGGTGTATATGTATATTTATGTATGTATGCATATGTACATAAATACATATAAATATATATATTTAGTAGTCGTATTTATTTTATCGTATTTTAGATCTATAGATCATTAAATTAATTGTTAAAAAGCAAGGATGTGTGAGAGAACGGACCATATGAGTTAAACTTGTATTTATCTTTTTTTCAAGGAGTGCAAAAATGCTTAGCTATAATCCATCCGCGGGAGGAAGACATTTAGATAAAACGTATGTACATGCTGTCCCTTACACCCCATCTCAACAAATAGCATTTCGCACGTACAATGTTCTATTGGCTGTAGGAAATGCTATTGGTCGAGAGGCGGTGTAAAGGACATTAAGTACATTTTTCCTGTTTTCCTACAGCGACCCAACTATAGCGTACATTCAGAGGTGTTAAAGAGAAACAGCACCCACTGTTAGTACTTTAGTAATGGTCTTACGTCAAATCACGTCCATAGAATATTATACATACTTCAAAAACCGGTCCTTTTTAAAATACTTTTATGCAACACACTTGAAGGAGTTTGTAACAGTCACAACGCTTCGACTTGAAATGTTGTGACTGTGAATCGTCCTGAAGATTTTTAAGAATTATGAAGTATGAGCGTAGGATTGCGGACAGGGAGAGAGGGCGGGGGAGGAGGCATCCGTGGCGATTGGCCATTTTGGCCACATTACACAGACGCAAACTGGGGGTCTTCCGCACGGGGGCCTCCGAATCAATGACTGCGGGCACCCTCCCCCTCTTCCCTCTCTCACTCTCTACATAACCCCGGGTCCGACCCCCGCACGGGCCACCGCGAAACCCGGTGCCAGCCGCAGGGCCGTTCTCCTCACTCCCTCTCATCGTCCCTCACATACCCCTCTTTGTATGGAACAGGGAATGGGGTGGAAAGCCTCCCACTCCTCCCACATCCTCCCCCTCGATAAAGGTGTACGCAAAACCGAGCGCCATGTGTTTATTTGATGTATCGCCGCACCGAAATACACTGCCGCCGCCCCCGCAAACTGTGTTCATTACGGGCTTATCGAACCGGCGACACGTACCGACACTCGTTTCGACTTGGTAGCGAAAGGGTTAGGTCGTGAAAATTCCAGATTTCGGTTCCGGTTCGGGCGGACCGCGTGAAGGTTTTAGCGGCCCGCGATCCAATTATCGCGACGTTGAAGCGTTGTTTAAACTTCATGCACATTTTTAAGTGATCTACACATGTATGTATGTGTACATATGTGCATTAAAAATCCATCATCATCGTCATTTACAGCTATTTGCCATTTACTGCTGGATGAATGCCTCTCCAATACGCTTCCTTTCGTCTCCTTTTTTGAGCACATCCATCTCGCCCCACACATTTTTCTAATTTCATCCACCCATTGTACTCGCGGCCTTCCTTTCACCCATATACATTCTCTCGGGTACAATTCGAGCACCTCCTTCTTCCATCTAGTGTCCGTTATTCTAGCTAAGTGACCCAACCATTGTCATTTCAATATCATAAATTAATTAAATATTATAATTTAAAAAGATGCGAGTTTAGTTGCTCTTAAATGTCCATATATTTATTGTCTCGCCAGAGATCAAAATAATTATCACGATTTCAATATTATAAAATCTAAAATTAAATTCAGAACAAACTTTCTATCATGATTTAAGTATAATAAATAAGTAAATACCTTTTTGAAAAGCATTTATTTTGTAAATGAAATGGTTGTGACTTAAATTCGAAAGATTAATTTTAAAAGTTTCGTCGTGGTTTTTTGGTTTGGTTAAATTACAGTAACTCCAGAGTTAATCTGGATCTGTTTTAAACTAGTGTTTAGATACTTATATGTATGTATGTTCATATTGTACATACATACATAGGTACATAGATAGGTGTATCGCGTTAGTTCAGACTCAACGTCTTTCTTTCACAATATTTGTTTAAATTATTTTAGCAAGGAATTCGGTTGGTTTTTTGACGATAAACAAAATATTTGATGTTTTAATATGTATAATAAGTGGTATATATGTATGTAGATGTATGTATGTAAATTGAGCCATACTGCAGCTCATCGTTAAGCAATTGTTTACTAGTAGAGAGGTCGAGGGTTCAAATCCCATCCGGGATTAAGTAATTATTCAATTTATATACGGTTATTAATTCAGATCTACCGTCTCCTGTTACAGCTTGCCATTTTATCTGTCTGTTGGATATATACATAAATATCCGTTGGATCCAATAAAATCGACATCCTCACCCCCTCCGTATCTCACAAATTCGATTTTTTTTATTGTTAAATATATCGACATTGTAGAATGTGCTTAGTACTTACGTATGTATGTATTTATGTAAAAGTTTGACCATAGGTATCGCTTTGGGGCAACCTGTCATCATAAAAGTAAAAATTAAATCGATAAAATATTTATTTATGTTGATATTTATATATGTAAAGTGAAATTATATACAATTGAGAGATGATATACGACGCACGAAAATTTGAGGTAATTACGTGAGAACGACACATTTTAGGCGGCTATCGTTTGTAACGAGCCTCGTTTATAGTACGTTCGGAGTAAAACTGACAGACACGAACAGTTTTATTGCGATTTGTAGGGACGGCGGGGTTCAAGGGGGAAGTTCGCGTGTCGAGCCGCCCTTTCGTCGGCCGGGAAAGCACTTTAAAAAAGCTCAAGTTTCACGGGTACCCGATACTACCACTGTTGATTCGATTAAAACTTTCGTTATCCCGAAATGTAGAAGAACTCTGTTTTTAAGTGTGAAATTTAACAGTTGGCCATAATTCCTTTCGTATGAAATTTTTGTCGCATGTATTACCAGTGACTTTCTCATATAAAAAAGTTTAAAACATAACCCATAGTATAGATATCGATATCAAATCAAATTGGATATGTTATACATATATGCATTAATTTTTTTATTTACATTTGTTTACAGGAAAATCATTTACGTTAACGATAACCGTATCTACGACGCCCCCTCAAATAACGACATACAACAAAGCGATCAAAGTAACAGTAGATGGACCAAGAGAACCCAGATCGAAGACAAGTGAGTATTTTTTATCAAATTGTATTAAAACACACACACACACGCATAGATTCATCCGATATAAAATCAGTCGATTAAACGCTCTCGATTCGCATTATCCCTCAGGGGGAAACAATCCCGGCGTATAATTTCAATAAACAGTAATGAGATTTTGTTCAAATCGCGAGTTAAAAAGGTGTGCGCTTTCGATCGATTCAATAAACGCAAGTAATTGAGCGCCATTTTGCGAACCGTATCGATATTAATACGCGCGCGCACACTTTAAAGTATTAATTGAATTTCGCCTAAAAATAAATAAATGATGTTATAAAATTAATTAAAAATTGGGAGTTAGAATTGAAGACGCGTTCACCATGTTTAAAACTGTTCATCCATGGGAAATTGTCAGCGTGTTCACGACATTTTCGCGATGTAGCTTTGCACTATAATCTAACTGTGTGCAATTCAGAACATTTCATAAGAAATATATTTGTTATTTTATTTTAATACTGCTAATAAAATCACTTTGTCTAATTATTGTGAATGCAATTGTAATGGAATAAAATAAATGAAGCTATTTACTCTCCACCATTTTTCGTCTTCTCGTCTTCGATCGTCTTCAATTACATTTGCACATTTGATGTTCGCCACATATCAATTTTTAGATTGGTAATATTCAGCTAAATTTGACAGATCTAGGGTGTTTGTCAGTTTTCTGTGTTGATCTTGTCTCTCACCACCTCCGTATCATTTCAGTGTCATGCTACATTTCATTCATTCATGAACATACTGGTTTGTTCATATACGAAACCAATCTAGCCAGTTATAGTGTGTACAAAAGAACAAATTGACAATCGAACTATGTATGTATGTAGTTTATCCATGCACAAGTATTCTCAATCGTTTGTCCATTTTCTATGTATGTACATACATATGTAAGCTTACCTTGGGTTATAATATTTTAAACATTAGCGGAAACGGGAATTATAGCAACGTTGTAATGTAGTTTACATAGGATTTTCCTTTGAAATATTTGGTGTTTTGACAGCTAAAAGTTTCATTCGAAACCTGGAGAGTCTATTTGAAGATAGCTTTTGACTGTTAGCACTTAAGCTAAAGCCAATAGTTCGTGTATGAACAAACTAGTATGTTTATGAACGAACCGAAGTAAGCACTTGGATTGTAGCATATACATATATGTACATATGTGCGTCCCGTATAATCCTGGTTATAATTTATCATCTAGTACTTTTAGATATTAATCTAATTTGATTTTTCAAAAACTTTCAATCTTGTTACGTATCCTCTTCTTATGGCGTCATAACAAATTGTTTTATATGTATTAATATTAGAAAATTCAAAATTTATTTGTCACTTTCACGGTTTTAGTTTTGAACGCAAAGCCGATAGGTACATATGTATGTAGAAGGCTCTGAAAAATTCGCCTAAGCATGCATGTACGCGAAAGCACGTGTGTGTGTGTGTAATTCGCCTTATAACTTTGTCCTTTTGAAGCGGGAATTAATTGCAAAGTCTCTGGTGTGTCTGAAACGGGAGTTCCCCTGAGAAATTGGGTTCTGGCGCGCGGGGCCATTACACGCGGACATTGAAAAAGCGAGTCTGTGTTGCGCGACGGCCACACACATATGCGCTACCGGAAACGACAATTACCGACACACTTCCGTGTCGGGGCCGAATTAGAAACTGTCATTTGCACAGGGCCATAGCGAAGGAACACTCCCTTAACCCCCCCATCGCCCTCCCACTGATCGGGGAAGAAGGGTAGGTGTGGGTGACTTCGCTCCCGAACGGCGTAGTTCTGTGTGAAAGTACAACTGGACTCACACGTACTCGTGAGAAAGAAAATTCAAAACGATTCGGTGGATGTTTGTATAAGTTGAAACGAAAGTACGATGAATATTGGTGTTCTTATATTACCTATAGACCTACATATACATATATATATATATATATATATATATATATATATATATATATATATATATATATATATATATATATATATATATATATATATATATATATATATATATTTCACTCTATGCAGTTTTAAGTGCTTTTCCAATTGAATATATTGGGCCATCCACCTGATACAAATGTACATGGTGGATGAAAACTATTCCGACTGTTATAATATAATGACCTTTTTGATTTATCTCCCATTGACCTTACAAATGAGTTTTTATAAATCAGTGGTCGGAAATCTTTTTTCAGCGAGAGCCAGATAGGGAAAGAGTCGCAGCATTTTATTATATGTAAATATTAAATTAATAATTTAGTTTTAAATCGTAATATATGGACAGTCTCCTGATATATCCTGAATATACCTAATTTAAATTTATTACAAAATTATTCGTGAAATTTGTTTAATAGTTCTAGTAATAGTTGTATTTTCGTAATAATAATAATAACTCACAATAAAAAAAGTATATTTGCATAAATAAAAATAATACGTATATACATTTTAAAGTCGAAAAAAAATACGTTTGAGGATCATTTTATATTACTAATTTTACATACACAAAGAATAGGCGATGCTGAGAGCCGGAATTAATCATGAATAGAGAGCCGCATGCGGCTCCAGAGCCACCGGCTCCCAACAACTGTTTAAATTACATGCTTGGATTTTCCCAAACACGAACTTTGTGGAAAATTTTCGTTTACGCAATCTTTCTGTAGGCTGACTATTATGGAAAATATTTTTCGCGGATAGTGATAATTTTATTAATAACTGATTAAATCGGAGGCTTAACATTCCAAATTTTTACTTTTTTTAATTATATGATATGTTTGGAATAATCAGTTTTCGCAAAAATCATTTATGTATGTAGGTACGTATGGAAAAATCAATATCTGGAATAATTAGTGTACGGAAAAATCTGTCTGAAAACATCCTGTGCGAAAAAAATCACCGAAACCTCCAAATGATATTACAAACATATGTACCTCAATGATGATTTTTCACTAAGGCAGAGCTTTTTATTCAATCAAATTTAATATTTTAAGTAAAGCGTGCAAATTATATTCGTTTAAATGCGTTAAATATAACACTTGTATTCTGTTTGCATTTCGATTATATTTATTGAAAGTTTTCAAACAAATTAAGTGAATAGATGGAAAATTTAATTTTTCGTACTTATTTCCATATTATCCGATTCTTGGAAATGAATTATTCAAATTTAATTGTACATATATTCATTGAAAAAATACTCCTCCATTTATGTGAAATTTACTGATAAAATACACTAAATTAAATATATTCACTTCGTTACCTTTTTGAGAGTGGAATATTATTATTACGAGAAAGGACTCAATGATCAATTCCGGTTGGTCGAATTCCTAACATGATACACCATCTGTAAAATGTAACTGTAGCATCTTCGTATCGTCTCGTAAAATTTTAATGAATAGCAATAATGTAATGCAATTTGTCATAAAATGGATAGATATGTTTTCATTGGTTTTTTAAATCATGCATAGTACTTGCATTTACCGTAAATCACACGCCAAACATGTCCACCAATATTGTAGAATTAATCGCATGTGTTCAACTGTAGTACGGGTTCGTTTAAACTTGACGATCGTTTTTATGTCACAACTTTAATACTTTTATTGCGCTAAGTAGCTCGTAAAGCTTTTGAAAGCTCCGTGTATGATACGGGTGGCGTAAAAAAAAGCAGACGCTCATTGTTTACGGTAGTCGGGCACAGCCAATTCACTGGGTGGTCTCAGACACGTCGAATAATAATGGCGATGAAAATAGCTTTTAATGGTTCTTCAAAAATAAGAAGTGAAGATGCTCGAACTGAGAGAACGCGATGACAGCGCCGTACCTCATAATCACATGCCTAATAATGATCTAGTTTCATTGGAGTATCGTAATCATCATGGTTAAATAATGGCAAACAAAAATTCTAACCTATCATGAAGACAGCTGACTACACGTAGGATAGAGGCTTTTGAATGGTACATATGAATCATACAATGAATCATACATATGTATATGAATTCTTAAGTTCCGTGGACTTAACAAGAAGCTTCGAAGGAAATTGTGAGACTTAATCCTATTTATAAATTTAATTTAGCGCTCAGTTTATGATATCATTTAATTAATTTAATGCAATTTCGATGACTTTAATATAATGTTTTGCTAGAAAAATATTTTCGGGTGCATTTGAACTATAAAAATACTAAATAGTTGATAATATGTATATTCTTGAAAAACTTCTTAGATATTTATATGTTTAATGATTTTGATTGGAGAGCTTTTTTTAACATTCGCTTGGTTCTTAATTTATACTTTCCTTTTAATTCTAAAAAGAGTAGTTAACAAAAAATTATGATTTTTTCTATTTTTATTAGGTTTAATTCTATACAAAAGAGAGTACTAAAAATTTTATGATCCTTTCAGTCTTGAAAGAGATGAAAAATTACAAGATTTTCTTTCAGCTTATTTTTTATTAAATATTTCTATGCTCGAATAAAACACGCAATGTTTAAATATAATAAAATAATCTATTGATAATCTCAAAATATTATTTCAAGGATTATTGGGAAAATATTTTAACTAATCGACCGCAAGTTCAAAAAAGAAATCGGTTTTATGTCGATATTGACGCAAAACTATGAGTAATAAAATATTTCAGTTCGATTATGTTGTATATATAATATTATACATACATAATTATTGCTTCGATCCAAATTTTAAATTCACCGCGTTAAAGTAAAATTGAAAATAAATCATCGATGCAAATGCAAGAAGGCGAACGACGACTACGGGATACTCTTCGAAACTATTCAATATTAACGTCGCTGTCAGTTTGAAATATCTATTGTAAAAGGGGGCACCCTCATCAAACGCCTGCAACCCCATTTTATCTCGGCTCACCCCTCACCAATGGTCAGAAAGGGTTAAAACCTTAGCCGTGCAAATATTTTACTATGGGGTCTGATGGGATACTGCTTTCCACCTCCTCCCTCCTATCACAAACCCTCTTTCCTCTCATTTCACCGCTTTGGGGATGCGCGACTCGTTAGAATGCACTCATTAAAAAATCAGCATGTGCGTAGGTATAATACATACATGTGACCAATCGAAATTTCGTCATCGTTTTAGCATTAGGGAATTAAAATTTAGATTTTTTGTTAATGAAATTAGTTTAAAGAATTTATTTCAACAACGATTTTGTGCTAAGATAGAATGTTAGATCGTTGATATATGGATAGGTTCAGTGGCAGTTGGATAGTGTAGGGGTTGCGTTTCCCAAATCCCTTTCTTGGGTAATTAATTGAGCGGCCGTTTCATTACTAAGGCGGGTGAAGACAGACAGACGGACAACCACATTATTTCGAGTTCGAAAGTCATGATAATAAACCTAATAGTTTGCAAATTACAATATTTATATTACTATTACTAAATTTGTAATGTCACAAAATTTGCGTGCATATTGTTTCCTTTTATCCACTTGCATATTGTTTTTCATTACATAACAATTAAATTTATTATACTTAAGAACTAGGGATTCCAATATTAGTCTATCGACCGGATTTTCGACCCTTTATTCAAAGAAGCCACTAATTGTATCATCATTTAAAATAAAAAATAAAGTATGCCAAAAATATCATATCGAATAAGTGACTTTTAACAATTATGTAGAAGCCTTGTTACCTTTTTTGTGATTTTTTCTGTAAAATGTTGTTTTAACTAAACAATTATTTGAAATTCAATAATGTTTAAAAGCCAAAAGCATCCTTTCCACACAAAAACTCTTCGGAGCAAAAATTTATTTACTGTTTTTTAACACTCGTTAATCGGTAATTCACGCTATGTATGTATGTAGAGGGACCCAGCATATTATTTATAATTGTGTAAGTAATTCATTAATTTAAATAATTAATGACAATAATTTTATTGGTGCTTAATTAAATATTATTGTACCAATTGTTGAAATAAATCGATGCCGATAGACAATTTTTTTTTGCGCAAAACAAGCAAAAAAAAAGTAACGACAAATGCCGTATTTTTGGAATTTTAACAAGAAATCTAAAAACTCTTAAGACAATTTTAATATTTATATTAAAAAAAAACCGTTTTTGTTTAACGACAAATGCTATAGACAAAAGACATTTCAAAGTAATTTTTTTTCTTACCAACATATTTATGCCGCGGCGCATTATTTCTACACTCCGTCTTTCATCAAAGTACAATTTTAAATATAAAAAACAAACATTCAGAAGAGTTACATACATTCTCGATATTGTATAATTATATTTTTATATGTTCAATCAATGAATAGCAGTAGTTTATCTACGAATATTCCTATGACGACGAATAAAGCATCTAATCATTGATGTGCGTCTACAGTACTTCTAGTCGTCAAATACGGAACACTTGGTGGTTTTTACTGCATTTGGAAATGTGATGTATTTCAGTGTTGGAATCCTAACGTTACACCTAATCCACGTGATCCGTTAATTGCTCGTTCAATTACGGCTTTATTGAGCACACACTTGCCACGGCCGTGCATGTGTACAATTTAACGGGGGATAGGCGGTTGCCGAATCAATTCCCATCGCACTAATTTATTCTGACGAATTGCTCGTTTGCTAAACTCTGGCACGTTTATAATTTTACGGCGGCCATTTTAAATTTCAAACCGAGTGTGAAAAGATTTTCGAATGTGTGGACGATTTTTTTTAATAATTACTAATCTGGCATCCATTTGCAGGTGTGCAAAATATGTAATAACAAATGAGTTTTTGATGACTGTTGTATATTGTTAGTCGGTTGCCAAATGGTTCGTTTTCAAAAGTCGTGCTCCATTAAGCGGCTTTATCGACTCGTGTTCGGTCGCAAGTTCCTTCGAGACGCAGCCCTCGGATAATTGCATCTGTTCGAGTCTAATGCATTAAAGTTCTCCAGAAATGCAGGAAACTGCATTCTCCGGTTGGAAATTCGGCTCCAAGAGAGCTCTAAGCTTCGCCGTAGTAAATATTCCACGGGAGATCTTAACTTTCAAGTTATGCTGCGGATATTCGTCGACGCTTTTACACATTCCACAATCATTTATTTATATATTGGTGCTATGTCATGTATTAAATATTATTAAGGGCAGTTTGTATTTGTCTAAGTTATAGTGCTTTCACTTCTAGGACAACAACAACAGTTCCACTTTGCCTTTGGACAAAGACCGTTTCATTTCCCGCCAGATCCGCTGTCAGGATTCAGAATGCCGCCTATCACCAATTGTCAAAGTAAGTACTCGAAATATTATTTAATTTATCTACATATGTATGTATGAGTAAAACGCCCCAAGGAAAATATTTTACATGAATGTGTCTTACCAGTAATGATGTATGGAAGTGAAACTTGGGCATTTACATCGAGAGAGTAAAGAGATTGAAATGGCAATGGGAGGGTCACGTACCTAAAAAATGGACGATAGATGGACGAAAAAAGTGCTCGAATAGTAACCGAGGCAATGTAAAAGGTAGTAAGAAAGGCCACAGGGGAGATGGTTGGAAAAATGCGTGGAATGTAATTTTAAAAATGTGTGGAATGAGATGGATGAGAGTTGCTCAAAACAGAGACGAATTGGAGCGAATAAGAGAGGCCTTCATCCAGCAGTGGATGGAGAGTGTAAATAACTGTAATGATGATGATTATGATAAGTAAAACGTAAGAGATAATTTTACACATGTGGTACATATAAAAATTGAATTCAACTATATGTACTGATAAAAAAGAATATACACGGAAAAATCGTAAAAAAATTACAATACTTAAGACTGTGTACATACATATGTATGTAGTCTTTCATTATGGATATCAAAACTTCCATAAAACTTGACAAAAATTTAACATACCTTCTTTTGTAAACTTCTGCCAATCCGCGATAAAGTGAAATGCCAATTACTAATACAACAATTTTTTAACAAAGTCATTCAAAATACATCCATTCATCAAAAAATAAAGTGTCTCTAACTGCATATTAGTCATCTCTAAATTTAAGAATCTGTACAGCAAACAATTCCTCTAATTCATTATATCTATTTTAGTAAACAATCTTCCAACTAAACTAAGAGACGAATTGAATAATACATCCATGAACTATGAGTCAAGTCTAGATATAATGAAATCATAGACTATGGAACATTGAGCGTTTGTTAAGTAAAGTTTGTTTGTTTTTTTATTTTAAAGCTTGTTCATCATTAAATCATCTATTTCCGTTTTAGTGATTATACTTTGTATACTATTTTTATATACAAAGTTATAGTCCAAGTTTACTTTATTATTCGATGAAACAAAAAAGTTTCCATTTTGTAATTTTCACTTGAAAGACGAGACATTTTATATCACTTCATCATACATATGTACATAGGTGGCATATACCCACCTATTTAATTGACAACATGTATTACATATTTATTTATATTTGCTCCGAATGAGTCTCATCGCCTCATACAAAGCGTGCTACAGGATGTAAATCAGACATATTTATACACATATAAATTTGCTAAGCAATTAGGAGCAGAATATGTACGTCGGTAGATATTATTGATATGTGTAGATTGAAGCGAATATGTTATATGAAATATAATCGCACAAAGCTATTCATTTCATAACTGTCATATTTGTCAAACATAATAAAGTACGGAGATGTTTACCATACATATGAATAATAAAAAGCATTATGAGACGTCGACTAAGAGATGAGCTCATTTGTTACTAAGATGGTAATAATGCAGCGTTGGCGTCTTTTGTTTGATGCTTCCAAGTAAAATGGACGGAAAGAGGTTTCGCCGGCAAATATCGGTCGGGCTTCAACAGAAGAAGAAAGTTCCTCTGGCGCCATGGGTATGAGAGGGTGGGTGGTTGGGTGGGGGATGCTTTGTATTGAAATTTAATTAATAATCAAGCTGGAGGGGTGCGAGCCACGCGTGTGTACTCAACCCCTTCGCTTCAAACGGCGGAAAGTTTGCGCGCAAAGCTCGTTTTCTACAAAGCTTAATTCTATCGGAAAACTCAAGGAAAAACCACAGACATTAAAAAATGTAAGATATTCTTATATTTAAATAACTGAGCAAATAGCAAGCACAATGATGCCTTTGTACTACCAAATATATACGAGAACCGGTATGGCTGGATCAGTTTGTGACTATATCTTATGGAAAAATATGAAATAAACGAAAGACGAAATTTTTTTTCATATTACCTATGTATATATCTATCGACTGATACTTAAGAATCGAAGTATTGCATCTGTATTGTTGAAAATTTATTTACACACACTTGTACATATTTATGTTTTCTAAAAAACATGAATACGTGATCAAGATCAATACTAAATGCATAACAGTAAAATATTGTCATGAACACAGAACTTCGTATATTAAATTAGAATATTATGGCAGAACGCGGTTTTTTTTCCATTCATTTAAATTGATTCAATGTTAGTAAATTTGTTAGTTCTTTAAAATAATTTTAAACAAATTTTTAGTAATATCTACATATATTTGTATGTAAAGCAAACTTTATTTACAGATTTTATTTTTTAATGTGTAGAAAAAACAAAATTTTAAATGTTTGTTGAAAATGGTTCAATAAAACCAATTAAATTAACGCGTTTTATTTACAGTCCATTTATTTTGGCACAATTCTCCGCATTTTACTATCAATCATTCGGCTCAAAATTTAATGACGTCGTTAATTTCAACCTGAAATATTTATATTATAATTTGAAACGCATTCGAATATATTTCAGTGTAAAGAATAAAAAAAATTGCGCTTGTAAAACGAGCGACCTGTATACTTTTATGAAGAAGAGCGATTGAGTCGGAAAAGTCCCGTGAAAACCGTTGCGGTATCGGGAGCGGTGGGGGAGGAAAAAAACTGGGGCAATAAAAACCCACCCTGGTGGTCGGTACAAAGCCAAAATATCCACGGAAAAAGCCCCAAAATAAGTTAACTGCATCAGCCGCCGCTGGGGGCGAAACAAAACACCGGCTAAAATAAACAAAACGCCGGCCGAAAACCGGACATAAAAAACCGATGGCCGCACAAAGCCGGATACGGCACACACACACGCTGGAAAAAGCGAAAAAATAAAAGTGCAACGAGAAAGTGCAACGGGCCACCGACGATTGCAGTACATATGTACGTACTACATACGTACACATGTATACCCTGATGCAATTTTTGCATGGAACGCTATCTATACATTTTACTGATTTTCTCCGATGACTGAAAAGTTCAGAGACAATTAATTGACTTGAAACTGTATGATATAACACATTGACCCTGCAAATAATTAAATATAAAAAAAATCTAAAAACACTACAATTGACATTTTATTTTCATCGAGGTAAATTAATTATTTAAAATAAGAAGAAGCACTTATGTATGTACATATATACATATGTATGTATATGTCTATGTGATAAGCCGGTCTCCGTGGCGGGCCGGAATGTGAAATTACCGAAAACGCAAATATCGGAAGGCAAAGATCGAAAATCGAAAGATCTTAAGTCGAAAGATCAAAAACAAAAGGGTGCATGGTAAACAGTACATACTCACGTACATACTCACTTAATTTGCGCGAGCAGGATACAACAGGAACAAGAGGAACAGGATTTTCCTCCCGTATTCTGCGCACGCACATTAATACGGGAGGAAAAGCCTGTTCCTCTTGTTCCTGTTGTATTCTGCTCGCGCAAATTAAGTGAGTATGTACCGTTTACCATGCACCCTTTTTTATCTTTGGACTTAAGATCTTTCGATTTTCGATCTTTGCCTTCCGATATTTGCGTTTTCGGTAATTTCACATTCCGGCCCGTGAGGTAGACCCGTGATAAGCATATATGAAGTCATATTTAAGTAAAAAAAAAAGCAATGACAAATAACAGTTGACATCTCAATAATTAAGAGGAATAAGAAATCACTTACATTGATGACCAAACCGAGCAAAATGGTAAAGTTTGAAAACGATCGGATAAGAACTCAAACTTCGTCAAACGAAAAAATCGATTCTGAACTAAAAAGAGGTTAGAAAAATGATGAAGGATGGATTCACAAAGAATACACAACATCAAAGGAAGAAAGTTGGGCCGGATTATAAGTAGGGATTGCAATACCGGTTTACCGGTAAATCGCCAAAATTTCGCCATCAGTAAACACCGGTAAATTTTAAAATTTACCGGTAACTATTTTATCGTAAATTATGTAAAGTGCATTATTGCATAATAGTACATTGAAATTCGATGCAAATGACGTATTGTGGATTAGGTTGTGTTGAATTTGTTTACTTTCAGTATTAAATGTGGCAATTTCAAATTGATAAATTTACTAACAAAAAAGACCAACCTTATCGATATAAATGCGATCAGACGGTTGTTTCAATTATGATCCAAACTTTCAAATGGGTAAATAAATATAATTGGTTAAAAATAAAAAATAAGAAAAAAAATATTATTATTACAAATTTACCGTATTTATATAACATTATTCATCTGAGATTTATTTTTAATTATTTACGATTCATTATAGGAAAAGTAGCCACATACAGTTATGTAAGCCACGATTTTTTTACGTTGCGTAAAAATATACAGTTATGTAAACCACGAACGATAGTAGGAAATAATCATTTACCGTTTACTGGTTTATGAAATTTGATGGTAAAACGCAATCCCTAATTATAAGTGATGAATTGAGATGATATTGCTAGGAATTAATCCGATATAAATAATAGAAGTGGGTGGTTTACGGTTGATATAATGAATTGATAAAAAAGTGATGATAATGAAGTTCATATCATATATGTATAAGCCATTTGTTTTCTAAATGTACTATAATTCGAGTATTGTTATATCGAAAAAGTAATGTATATTTTTAAATCGGCATATGGTGTAATGACATGTGTTCAAATAACCATAACCTTCGATTTATGGAAGATGGACTTTGGTGAAATTTTTTCAACGTTTCTTGCTTGCGAAAACAATGAATATTTACATACATCTAATAGAATTTTATTTTATTTAATAAATATACATTTATATGTATGTAAATATTGTATGTACGTAGTTAAACAATGTGATTTTATAAAAGTCTCATTTTGTATATAAAAAATTACGTAATTTTTATTTTCCTTTAATATATATTGATAAATTGATTTTATTTACTTATCGCTTCACTTATCATTAGATAATTTTACATACGTGTGTCAAAATAAAATAATTGTAATATTGATTAGATATCAGATATTTTTCAAATTAAATTTTAATTACAATACAAAAAATCATATAACATAAGATTTCCATTGGAAAATTTAAAAATAATTATTCCCCTTGCGGAAAATGCGGGAAAACTTTGACCCCGACGTGATTTGAACACGCAACCTTCTGATCTGGAGTCAGACGCGCTACCGTTGCGCCACGGAGTCACTGTCATGTGGCACTGTACAGTCGATATTTCACACTACATATTTATTTTTTTAATTATAAAAAACTTTGATTCGTGTCGCACCATACAAGCGTGGAAAATTGCAAAAATTTCAATCGTATTTCTGACCCCGACGTGATTTGAACACGCAACCTTCTGATCTGGAGTCAGACGCGCTACCGTTGCGCCACGGAGTCGATATCTATACACATAGTAAACTTAAACCAATTTGACTTTATCACAACAAAACAAGTTTTGTACGTAACATGAAAGTACATATTTAAAGCGGTTCAACTGAGGCCGTTTCAATTAAGACCTCCAGTTAGTGTGATACTTTTACTTTCACTATTGCCATTGGCCTGTTACAGTTTTCTAAATATAAACTCAGACTCATATCCTCGGTAGTATAGTGGTCAGTATCCCCGCCTGTCACGCGGGAGACCGGGGTTCGATTCCCCGCCGGGGAGCATTTTTGGTATTAAATTTAAATTTTATAAATAAATACTCTACCCCCACCATTCGACTTCTTCTGTCCCGAATTCAGACCGAATTTAAATTGAAATAAATAAAAATTATTAATATTTATTCTGATGATGTTGACAATAATATTGATGACATTTTATAATTTTGGTCTAAAGGTCATTTATAAATGTCCGTGATCATGAAGCGGAACATTATATATTAGTAATGTTCATGAGAATTTTTTTGATTACTGAAAGCATGGCACGAATCAGACACATTTACTGAGATTTTAAACCAGTGCATAAACTATTAATTAGTATAGATCAGGGATTCTCAAACTACGATTTGCAGCCGTATTTAATCTGGTCTACAAATAAATCTCTAATAGAAAGATGTCTGTAATATTCATAAACGACAGGCCGGCCTGAGGATTTTCGGCGCCCCGGATAGTAACTAAAATTTGCGCCCCCCCCCCCTCTAATTTTTATTAACACATTCTAAACAATATAATTTAATAAAATGAAAACAAAATTAAAATAATGAAGTTAATTTTAACATCAATTATTATTCTAGGCCATTTAAAAGGGAAATTTTGAACATTGTTTGTAAATTTTATTTTATTAGTCCATATTATGTCAAAAATCATCTAAAAATATTTAGTTTAAATTAAATTTTTAACAAAAATGATATCGGGCTTTCGAAACTCTAGGGTGACACCACTTTGAACAGGGTCAGGGCTATGGTCTATATTAGAAAAAAAGTAACAGTGCATTACTTTAAAAATCGCTCGTGTTTTCAACATTTTTTAAAATTAATTCTTTAATTTTTTTTAAACTAAACGAGGATGAGTAAATGGCGCCCCCTTCGGAACTAGCGCCCCGGGCGACTGCCATCTAATGAAATGGCACCATTGGCAACATCAGAGCTGAATCTCTAACAATATACTTAATGTCTAACGCAATATTTTTAAATCTACGATGTTTTTCTAACCACGTTCTATTAACGAATAGTTTCGACTTTTTCATTAATAGACTATTCATATTTTCAACAACAATGTTCCTTTTGGGTTTATTTTACTTTCAAAAGTCTAAAACAATTCAAATAAGTCTTATAATTCTGACCATCTATGTATGTATGTATCTTCATGTATGTAATATATGTACATATATCCTATGTAATGATAGCTATGCGTATCTACAATTTAAAATTTATAGGTATGATTTTGTCAGTGTTTACATTTTCATATGTCTCTATTATGAACCCATTTTCAAATAATTATATTAATGAACGATAGTATTTGCTTTAGATGGACGGTGATACACAGTTACTTTAATTTCTGAAATTAAACGACGTAATAATATGACGAGTTTGTTATAAAAATACAATGGTTAAATGATAACATGGGAAAACACTTCAGTCAAATTGATACTGCATTTTCCTGGTTACAGTCGTGTTCGTCTTAAGGTAGACTAGACGTTGTGTGATTTCGTATCCTCGGTAGTATAGTGGTCAGTATCCCCGCCTGTCACGCGGGAGACCGGGGTTCGATTCCCCGCCGGGGAGCTTTTTTTTACATGATTAATCTTTAGTTATTCCATAAAAACCATGTTGATGGAAAATATTATTTTTAAATATTTTAGAGAATACGCATTTTTTTACGAAAATGAATTCATAATAATTGATTCACCAATTCTCAGTGAAAATTATATCAGTTAATGTCATTAATTAATTCTATTTATAAACGTGCGTGACCATATCCGGGTGTATTTTAGAATTCAGTTTCATTGAAATTTTGTAATTATTGATGAATATATATGGTTTCAGACATACATCAGTGTGATTTGAATATCAATTACAGACAATATGTACATATAAATCATAGCGTAATCACGTATATTTTTAAAGATGGGTAAATCACATCCTCGGTAGTATAGTGGTCAGTATCCCCGCCTGTCACGCGGGAGACCGGGGTTCGATTCCCCGCCGGGGAGTTCTTTTTTAAAATTTTTAAAAATCTATCTTGTATATACAAATATATACAATCAAAGTGTACTACCAGTTTGAATATATTTTGACTAGTTAAAATATGTTTAATCTATCCTTACTAGTTATTTCGTATGAGACAACGGATTTACAATCTGTCTGGTCAGAATCAATCAATACGTATTCCGTTCTTCGTTATATTATTTTCAGAGCATTAAACAGTCTCGTATTGTACATATGTACATCGAATAAAATATTTTGGCATTATAAAATGACCAGTAAAAAATATGAAACGATCATTCAAAAAAATAGATTTTAGCATTAGAATAGATACAAAAATTGGCAATTTTGCAGTCTTCCGCTATTGACAACTGTCAACTGTCAAAAGTGTTTACGTAATAGGTATGAATATGAATGATGATGTCATATCATAGAGTCGAAACCAAGGTTGTTGGTGTCGAAGGTCGCAAGCCAAGTAAAAAAGAAGGAATCCAGTAGAGAGAAGCGTTGGTCGCTGTCTGTTCGTATTTTGGTATTCGCAACATTGCCGATACAGTTCATGTCATTTTAATTTTTTAATTTTATTTTTATTACATTTTATACCAGGAAGGCCTTAGAGGTAAACCCCAATGCGCCTTCTTAGCCAATTACAAACAATACAGCATTTTTATATATTATACAAGTCGCCGAATTACGAGACACTAACTTAAACTCGCAATTTAACGTGACATCTATGAATTGTATATAATTTTTATTGTACATTCATCATACTCAAATAGTGGTGACATAGTAGGTAGGAAGGATTTTAGCCAATTTTTAATCGGGAACCGTTTCAACAATGAAATCAGAGAAAATTGGCAAACTCTGATAGGAAACGATCGACCTGGAGTCACAAATATCCAGGTCTGACCAGCAGCACTACAGATATACTATTTTTCAATCGAGGTCAGCTCATGGGATCGAACCCGGCACCTCTCGGTGTTAGGCAGAAGCTTAACAACCGAGCTTTGCTGCTGGTTAGTACATATTTGCTGTACATATGCAGGCTTAATACATATTTCATCCTCTTTTTAAGTAGAAAATATTTTTTTCAATGATCAAAGCAAAGTTTCTAATGCGATCTGTATCCATCATTTAGAAATGCACAGAATTTTTTTGTAATGTACAGAAACTTTTTTTAATGTACAAAATTTTTTTTAAATGCATATGTATTTTATAAAATGGACGTTTAAATTTTTCCCATAAAATTTTGACTTATATAATTAATTGCCCTTCTTCTTAGCATCTATTACAACATTGCAACAATATTGTATTTAATAATACCGTACAATTTAGCAGTTTGTTTTTTTTATAGATATGCCACAGTTTGGTCTGGGTTCAGGTAATTCACACTGGGGCTACGGGGGTACGGGGGCCTACTCCCCGTACTTGGCAGGAGGAGCACTATCGTCTTGTGCTGGACCGACAGCCCCTCAATTCGGACCCCCTGCTCTCACTTTCCCTGGAGCACCTCCGGACCAACCTGCGCCTCAATCTCAAGACTTCGCCCCCAACACGAGTGAGTACGACAAAAGTTATATAATTTTTTTTATATTTATAATATACGTACCTATGTACATACATATGTATACCTATATATGTAGTGTGCGTTCGAGATAAATATAAATCGATAATGTCGAGTGACCGAACCGGTACACATTTATTCGATCGGTACACTTCAATGAAACTATCAATCAGTTTGATCAGGCAATTTTTTACACGTGCACAAAAATTGCACGTGGAAAAAGTACAAATTTATATTATATATATATGTATATATATATGTTAAATTATTGTTATTTTTCATTATTTTGTTCACAGTACTTCCAGATACGACGGCGTCAGATTTGGACCAACATTTATCGGGTTTAGTGAGTACGCCACCTTCACATAACCATTCCTCGACAACTTCCAGTCTTTTAGTACCCAGATACCCCAACAACAACACTGGAGACTTCAGTCTATCCGCAGGACCTCGTTCTCTTAGTGATAACAGCTCACAAGCGGAATCTCCCGTCCAAGATGATCTCCTTACGTCGAATACCGGCTCCAATTTAGGCATAACACATTTGGGTAATACTGCCAACACTAATTTTCCATCGCTCATGTCTTCCCATCAGAATCCTGGATCTGGTTACGGCGCCGGGAACTGCAATAATTCGCTGTATCCAGTGCTGCCTGCTAGTTTACTTTACAGTCAATTGTACACAGCTGCCAATCAGACTCATAACTTCCACCCGCTTCACTCGAATTCGATTCACTCGACCCAAAACCATCACAATGATTTGCAATCGATGATGGATCAAATTACTTCAACTACGGGTAGTCATAGGCAGCAACACATGTCGTTGAGTCAAAACAGTGGTGGTACGGACTTGTTGGGTGGTAGTTCTTGTGCTGCGGCTGCTGCAAGAGGTGGTGAAGATGGACGAGGGGGTGGAATAAATGGCCAAAGAGGGCAACCTCAGAACGATGGAAACGCTGTCGTTTGGCGACCTTACTAAAAAAAACGGAAAGACGTTCCTCGAGTTAAACATAATTTTAATAATAAAACGAAAGAAAATGTATAAAGTAGTATTAATTTACACTTTTCAGATCAAATCCCTAATTGAAAATGAATAAAAATTCATTAAATTAGCATTTGATCTAAAAGCTGTTAAAAATTGACTAGTGTGTAATTCAGTGCTATCTATAAAAGTGCAATATTTTCCATTTAAATTTTACTTTATTTTATTTTTAAGCAAATTGTCTACAATAACAATGTTATTCAATTTGTATACAGAGTGATATTTATAATTTTATTCATTAATGTTGTTTACAGTTGAGTTGATATGATAATATCAACATTGCAGCAATTAATGTGATTAAACCCATTTGAAATGGGTTTACGTGAAATCAAAAATGTTTATGTATGTATTTTGAAGAGTTACGTATAATTTATATTTCAATATTATATTACATCATAATAAATAAGTCGAAACTTCAAACGTTATGATAACGGGACGACAAAAGTTAATATATATTTTAGTTAGCAATTATGTGTAAATACAATTGTCATATAAAAATGAGCTATCATAAAAAATAGCGGTAGTTATCGAACTGGTTCTATTACAACGAAATACTAAGTTATATATCATTATTTTGCAAATATAATATATGTGTGTATATTTTAAAAATTTATTCCTTTTCGTATACGATTTTATTTTTTTGATTCAAGGAATGTTAAAAATTATTGGTGATATATTTTTTCTGTCTTTATGCGCTCATAATGATGAACTGAATTATAGATACATAAATTATTGTTGTAAATTGTAAATTGATAAATAACAAAATATCACTGTAGATAATCGAATCTTACTATATATTATATATGATAGATAAGTAAAGATAAATACATATAACGATTGCATACAATGGATCTACATATTATAAATAGTAATATTTTCTTTTAATATTAATTTCTTAAATTTATTATTTATAAAACATAAATTAATCCATTGTATGGCACTTGTTAGTATTATTACACTTGTAAGTATTATCACAAAGTATCGTAAATATAGTGACAAAAACACATAGTACCTATATACATACATATGTAGTGACAAGGAAACCAAAAGATGACCTCATTTTTGTAGCCGTACTGAATAATTTTCAAACGACACAGTTATTTTTTCGAAAATAGTTTAATTAAGCAAAACGCATCGAGATTAAAAATTAAATCATTTTCACAAAAAATTTCGTTCCTTATAATATTTCGTACTATGCTTTGCATATGAAGTGCAATATGATTGTGCATTTTACTATGCAATATTACGTTTTAAAATGTCTATAGAACACTTTTGTTATACTGTTGTACGATACACTATTTTTTTTTGTTTCTGTACAAAAATAAATAAACTATGCATTTATTTGTTAAACATTGTTTATATATTGTGTTTGAATAAAAAAATATTCGATGAAAAATTCCGCGTTTTATTTTTGATACACAATTTATTTTAAGAATATATACAATAAAAATAGACATAAAACATAAGTAAACATAGTTTTTTAACCATTCTTCACTCATCAACCACTACGGTTAAACATTCAACCGTCCCTTTTATCTAGATTTCTATCCTGCAGTATTTTTTTTCAGTTGGTATCACACAACCGCACGGATGCTGATGAATGTATGTACATATAAAATGGTCGATCGTGATTGCAACAACATATCCAACAACATATATTCGTATAATAAAATAATCACCCTATAATAATTCAATAAAAAATAGATTACCATTTTCGAACGAACTGATGCCTACATATATTTAGCTTGTGCACCAATTTAAACCCACTTCATTTTATATTATATACATAAATACATACTATATGCATCGGCAAAAAATGCGGTATACCTATAACACAGTTTTGGTGCACTGCAACTGCATTTGGCCGCAGCGCTCCCGAATGCAAATATGCAATAATCCGTTTCGTGTTGCAATTGCAGCCGTGCAAAAGTGTTATAAAATATTTTCGTGTGTACTCATATGTGGTGCAAAGTGTTTGATCAATAAACACGCTTTAAAAATATACCCATCGGATAACAAATCACGATTCACAAATGCATTTCGCACCCTGTCACTATAATTATAATAGAAAGACAGACGTGCGTCTTTGAAGTTTAGCCCTCTAGTTACGAGATCAGATCTTGCTAATAATAATGAGACACCCTTATTAATGGAGACCCCAATGTATGCACATAAATACATATATGAGTGATAGTGTCATAGAAACATGTTTAGGAAGTCTAGCTTTCACGACATGTCAGTGGCTCTCAACTTAACATTTGATGAATTACTCATAACTGTTTGTATAAATTATGATTGTATGCAAGTTTTATTATAAACGACGCACAGTGTAGACGTTGCAGATCTGACTAGACACGCACCCTTTTTTTATTTTAACTTATTTTCGATACATCAATATAATATTTCAGATATTGTGAGATTTTAATACAAAGCCATGGACCGGAAGTGTTAGTTTACTTCCGCAAGGGATTGAGTTTGATTTGCATTTTGCAAAGCAAATCTTTATGATTGATATATATTTATTTGTCATATTTATTTTCAGTAGAAAAAAATATGTCAGAAAAATTAGGTTGCAATGGTTGCAAAAATTAGGTTGCAGAAATTTTAACGTACAAAATTAAGTCTTTGTGGCAGGAAACGTTTACAGTTTCTGATAGTTAAATAGTTCAACTTCAATAATTAACTAAATTCATGGCAGAGTCGAGGGGAAATCTACTTTAAAAATCTTAGTGAAAATTTTCATTTTTATAAAAAAAATACCAAGCTCAAGGGTGGATATTCTAATAAAAATTTATATAAAAGTAATTATATTTTTGTTAAAGTTTTAATTAAATATATTATAACATACCTTTTTGAGTAATATTCAATAAAAAAAATTTCAATAAAGCTACCACAATTGACCTCCAATAAGGAAGTTACAAAGGCACCCAGTATAAATTGATTTCGTTGCATATCACGAGCCACAAGTTTAATCAAGTTTAATGGACTTTTGACACGACTAAATAATTTTTTTTAATAGTAAATCTGTTTTACAGTTTTTTTAATAATACAAAAGTATAGATAATAAAAAATATAAAACGATGATATTTTAATAGTTTTTCAGAAAATATTAAAATCGTGAATGTCTAGGCAGATCCGCAAGCGACTACCCTGTGCGACGTTTAGTAGTCATTTTTAAATTACAACAGTTATTTAAAGATACTCTTCAAGAGTCTTACGTAATAGAAAATCATATTTAAACTTTTGTATGGGATTTAATAACGTGAATCAAGATGTCAATCAAGACGATGTGATGGCGTTTTTAGACATTAAATTAATTATCTATAGACCTCTAAAAGACTTGTCGCTTATATTCAAAAATTTTACATGATTTTCTGATGGAAACGGAAGACATTCTAGCTTAGTGGATTTTTTTTAATATTACTTTTATGCGAATTAAACAGTTTAATGATGGCTTTAATAACATATCGAGACCATCCGTCGAATCACTATGGTTTAACCTTAAAAAAATTGTACATATATAAAAGAATAAGAAAAATTATCTGGTATTGTTTATGGTTTACGATTAAGTAAAAGTGATTCAAGGGTAAAAATGCAAAAAAAAAGCGTAGTCATTTTAACATATGTAAATACATTAACTATACAAAAATCTTTTATTAAAGTTTGTAAATGATTATATAGTTATTAGCAATTCGGAATATATTAACGATGTATGCTTTTAAGTATGAACCAATGGCACAGCACGTCTGCGTATGTACTTATGTACCGTAGTAACGAGGATCCGATAGCGGAGCTAAATGAATACAAACAAATTTAGTCAGTGAATTCGTTCGACATGTTTCTTTGAATTGTCAATTAGTCACAGACAAAGGACACCTCAGTTCCTCCCCATTTATCTCCCTACTCACTCCCCATCGGCCACCCTCTCTCAGACCCACCTGTGAGCCCACTTTCCTTCTCGCGGTGAGGCCCACCGTAATGATGTAGATTTGGATGCAAAAGGCGGTGCATGAACACATTTAATTGGTTATAAATATTGCATTGTTTTCAATGTTTTAATAGTACTCGAGTCAAAAATACATATATGTATGTATTATATAAAAACATCAAATAATATAGCCTATCTTTAGAAGGCTAAACGGAAAATTTCGCACATGGCTATCTCGCACACGACAAACGTTGCCATGAAAATCGCAAATACAGAATACCTAGCACTCGAATTATCACGGGATGTTGCGAGATCTTCATTTGCGAAATAGTCAATAAACTCTATAGAAGTTATCCATCTCTTAAATTTTATATTTAATAAGCCATCATCATTTCTAGCCATTCGCCGTCCATATCTTGACGAAACACTCTTTAACACGCTTCCACTTTTCTCTGTTTCAGCAACTCTCATCCGTCTCATCCTACACATTTTTTCTGATTTCATCCACCCATCTCCCCTATAATCTTCCTTGCATCCTTTTACATTCTCTTATTAACCATTCGAGCACTTATTTTATTCATCTATCGTCCGTTCTTCTAACTACGTCTCTCACCACTACATCAACCAACCTTGTCATGTTTCTTTGAAAGCACTAGTCACTTATGCAGCATTCTGCCGTTCAAGTTCTAAAGTTTCGCATCCATACATCATCACTGGCATGTCACATTGATCGAAGATCTTTTTCTTCACAATACAGTGGCTGACATTTTAGATTTGAAAACAGCATTCATTCGCTCAAATGCATTCCATCCTGACTTCATACGTCTATTTATTTTGTCATCTAATATATACATAATTTCGAAAGAGACTTTGTATGTATTTTTATTTTTTTGGTTCGTAGAATCAATGACGTTCAATTTAATAAAAAAATAAATGAATATTCAAATAAATTTAATCAAATATTTACTAATAGAATAGCCATGTTTAAGCGGTTTATATTACAAATACCGAGCGAATCCGGGTAAAACCACTAGTATTTTATAAATAAAATACCAATTATAAAAAGGTTTTTGATAAAAGATAAAGATCAATGTTTTATTCATCCCCAAAATGAATGTAGAATGATTATTTTGTTATATTGCTCCAGTAGGTTTTAATTTTAATTTCCTTCAAAATTAAATTTTTCAATGACATTTTACAAACTAAACTTCTAAATCTCAATTGTAATTAGGTAAGAAAATCATCAAGACAGCATTTAGGTAAGAAAATCATCAATATTTGTTTACAAATGATTTTTTTTCTCTGAAAATGTAATCCTTCTCGTACAGCCACTGCAACCAAGCAAAAGGGATGGATGGGAACGAATGTAGAGGGATAGAGGTGACACTCTACAAATGAACCTTTACAATTACACAGAGTCGTCCTCTCTCACCTCCCCAACTCCTACCACCCGTAGACCATCTCCACGTACGTAACACCAAACAGCCTCCGCTTCATCTACCCATTCGAGATAGAAACGCGGGCCAATTATATGAATCGAAAATTACATTTAAAACGCTATATAGATCTAATTGGGTTAAAATATCTACTTGACTTCGGCAAAGAACGCGCGGATCAAAGTGACTCGGCGATACTTTGAAAGTCCCATCGAATTCTCGATATAATTATTATAATATGCGAAACCTTCCTATTTACAGTAAATGTAAATAAGACAACGCTCCCATTCCGTGCTAAGTTTTCAATTATTGTTTATTATTATTTGACGCAACCGTCAACTTTTACGACCGGGGTACAAAAATTAAGACGCGCGCTAGAGTTTCGTGCGCGACGATCATAATCATCATCATCATCCGAGTTATATTATTAGGCTTATGAAAGTTTGATCGTTAACCGAATGAGACTTTGTAACGTACGACAATTGCGCACCGAGTTTATTATGCCTTCGCGTATAATATTATTTTACGATCGCCATCTTCTTAGTGCTCGGTTCAAACTGCGATAGTTCGACGTAATTAAAACGCAAAATTTATTTAGAACTAGCCGCGGAATGGTACCCATCTTAAAATTTGAATTCGTACGACAAAACTTCACGAGCGGAACGATTGAGAACACTTTCGGTAAAATATTCCCGGCCAGTATAGCGCAAGTACATTATACACGTGAAAGTTATCTGTTTGTGTGTATTTTCATGGCTACGAAACTAATAAGCTTACCGGTCCGAAACTTCATATTTTTAGTTTGTTTTTGGTGTTAACTTTTGGGATTTGTAGAGTTTTGTTAAATTTACGCCACCCGAAAGTAGCAGATTATATTTTTTTCGTATTATTTTTTATGCAGAATGTTAATATAACCCTCTTTTTTAACAAAGAATATCAAAATTTTTTTTAGACTTCTCAAATTATATTTTATTTTTTAAATTATATCAGTAAATTTGAAAAATGGATAAAATCAAACATCTCACAGTATTAAAATTTATTGCTAAAAATGATTCAATGGCATCAATTTTTTTAATGACGGAAATGGTGTAATATGCGTGTTGCTTACATACCCATAGGCAGTCAAATTGACGATTTTTTGAACTTCCAACGTTGCCTATTTATTTATTACACGAATAAATGAATAAAATGCAAATAACAGTTACTCGTATTGAATTGACAAGTACATAGTAGTACAGATGTTAGCACTGTTAACAGGTTATATGAAGGGTTCGGTTAAATTATGAACAGGGTCGGCCTTCCCCTTCACCTCTTCGCTCCTTTATGCATATAAATACATATGTATGCACGTATATATGTATACAAATGTACATATATATATAACGTTCGCCGATAAAATTCTGTCCAAAAATTCTCGTTTATAAAATCTGTTGTGCTGGTGGAGGGGCGGCAAGTGTTGGTAATGGCGGTCATCCCAGCAATAACAATTACCGTAAATCCGACAGCGTTTACGCGACTTCCTCGTGTTGCGCTTGCGAGAGGGGGTGGTTGGGAGGGTCGTAAAGGCTACCTGCTAAATTATCA
Source organism: Arctopsyche grandis (assembly GCF_051622035.1). Classification (NCBI taxonomy): domain Eukaryota; kingdom Metazoa; phylum Arthropoda; class Insecta; order Trichoptera; family Hydropsychidae; genus Arctopsyche; species Arctopsyche grandis. The sequence goes on along the minus strand of NC_135363.1, from coordinate 17,538,379 downwards.
TTCGTACGCAGACCTCGCGGAACAACATAAAATTCAGATTATATTTTATTGGACGCCACGTGCCGAAGTCGGAGCAGCTTGTTCGCTGAAAGATTTGCACACAATAAAATATCGATAGATATATTTATAAAGTAAATATATACTACTTGATCATCATTTACAGCCATTCGCAATTCACTGCTGAAAGAAGGTCTCTCCCAAATGCTTCCAATCCTCTCTGTTTTGGAAAACTACACATTTTATCTACCCATCTCTCGTCTTGCCTTCCGTGCACTCGTTTACATTCTCTCGGGTACCATTCTAGCACTTATTTTATCCATCTATCGTCATTTCTTCTAGCTGCGTGACCCAACCATTGCTATTTCTATCTCTTTACTCTCTCCACTATATCCATTACCTTGGTCATACTTCTTATCCACGTATTCCGTATCTCTTCTCGATATGTTGAGCTAACAGCGTTCTATACTTCTTTGCGTGCTTTGGACTTTATTTAAAATCTTGGCGTTCGATGTCCAATTTAATACATACGTCAATACGAAAATGTCAATAGTAATTTTGGACATAATTCCGCAAACAGATCCAGCCCGCATATGCAACCGCCGTTTGTCCAATATTTAATTTCACTACGTTGATCAATATTTCATTTATATTGTACAAAATAGATAAACAAAGTGATAGGTATATATGGTTTTTGATCGAATCCAAAAATTATCATGATCTGTGGTCACTAAGTTTAAATACCTAAATATATAATGGCAATAATTGCGGTTTTGAACATTTGAACGAGATATTGTATATTTTTATATAATACAATAAAAAATCATAACACTAATATGACGAATTCATAACACTGTATGTAGATTGTTACTATAATCGTCTGTTATTATTACATTTTATTATTTGATTTTATAAAAGATTCAAGAAGTTACAGACGTCGAAGAATGTGAGCTATATATGTACATACATATGTAGTTTAATCAGGAAACATAATCATTCATCAAAAAGAAAATATAATGCATTCGTAAGACATTTCAGCTGTTTATATTTGGTATATGTATATTTATGTTACAATGATTTCATACTACCAGTGAACGTATGCTTTCAATGGCGTTTTAGAGAATTCGTATTACGTATACTTTATATTTATTTATGATACTTTAATTTTGTATCTTTTTCTTCAATCAGTAGAAAATTTATGATTCATGACTTTTGCAGTTTGCCCAAAAAATTTATGACTTTTTCAGTTTGTCCAAATACAGCTTCATATGGGACCGTTTGATTCCTGATTGTAGTGCCTTTTTTTCATAAATTGAATTATCCTCAGTCCTCTTTTACAATTGATGCTGTTATGCACATACATACATATGTATGTTCCAGCGACCAAGTTGACAACATGTTTTAAATGACTTGATTTGTATGATAAGCTTTCAACGAATGAGTAGGCGAAAGTATACTTGAAATTAGTGAAAGTATACTTTCACAGCGGAATTATATTTATTTATTTAAACTATTGTAACGTATAATAGTAAATTTTATATAAAATCACAATTTTGTGAGAATATCATAATACAGGAGAGGGGGAGTACAGAGTATAATATTAATAAACCGGAAGTGGGATTTTTTCATCCGAGTTTTTTTCTGATGGTTCACTGCTACAAAACTGCATCGGGGATTTCCCTGGGCGGCCATGTTATCTAATCTATAATTTGGAAAGAGACTTTGTATGTATCCTTGGTCGTCGTTTTCGTCCGTAGATCGGTGACGTCATCGAACACGTGATTCGATTTTTTTTTTTTCGATCCATGGGCGCCGATTTGTTTTTTTCGTTTCAATGGATTCACCCCCGCGGGGGCGCAAGGCGAGTAGCTTCATGGGGCCCCGCCAGGGGCGCCACAAGGGGCGCAGCCCCGTGGGGCCCCAGCCTCATGGGGCGCAGCCCCATGGGGCTCAAAAGGGGGCGCCACAAGGGGCGCAGCCCCGTGGGGCCCCGTGGGGCCCCGAAGGGGGCCCGGGGGGCCCAGCCTCATGGGGCGCAGCCCCATGGGGCTCAAAAGGGGGCGCCACAAGGGACGCAGCCCCGTGGGGCCCCGAAGGGGGCCCGGGGGGCCCAGCCTCATGGGGCGCAGCCCCATGGGGCTCAAAAGGGGGCGCCACAAGGGGCGCAGCCCCGTGGGGCCCCGGGGGGGCCCAGCCTCATGGGGCGCAGCCCCATGGGGCTCAAAAGGGGGCGCCACATGGGGCGCAGCCCCGTGGGGCCCAGCCTCATGGGGCGCAGCCCCATGGGGCTCAAAAGGGGGCGCCACAAGGGGCGCAGCCCCGTGGGGCCCCGAAGGGGGCCCGGGGGGCCCAGCCTCATGGGGCGCAAGCCCTAATAGGCATTAACTAAGAGGGGCGAAGCCCTATACGGCAATTAATCTTGGGGGCGCGGGGGGCGAAGCCCTAAAAGGCATTAACTAGGGGGGGCGAAGCCCTAGACGGCATTTAATCATGGGGGTGCGGAGGGGCGAAGCCCTAAAAGGCATTAACTAAGGGGGGCGAAGCCCGAAACGGCAATTAATCTTGGGGGCGCGGGGGGCGAAGCCCTAAAAGGCATTAACTAAGGGGGGCGAAGCCCTAGACGGCTTTGAATCATGGGGGCGCGGAGGGGCGAAGCCCTAAAAGGCAACTGATCATGGGGGCGAAGCCCTAAACGGCAATTGCTCATGGGGCGTGGAGGGGCGAAGCCCTAGAAGGCAAAGGCTCAGGGGGGTGCCGAGGGCGAAGCCCTAGAAGGCAAAAAAAAAAATTTGATTTTTTTTTTGATTTTTTTAAATTTTTTTTTTGATTTTTTTTTTTTTGATTTTTTTTTTTGATTTTTCACAAGGGACGCAGCCCCGTGGGGCCCCGAAGGGGGCCCGGGGGGCCCAGCCTCATGGGGCGCAGCCCCATGGGGCTCAAAAGGGGGCGCCACAAGGGGCGCAGCCCCGTGGGGCCCCGGGGGGGCCCAGCCTCATGGGGCGCAGCCCCATGGGGCTCAAAAGGGGGCGCCACATGGGGCGCAGCCCCGTGGGGCCCAGCCTCATGGGGCGCAGCCCCATGGGGCTCAAAAGGGGGCGCCACAAGGGGCGCAGCCCCGTGGGGCCCCGAAGGGGGCCCGGGGGGCCCAGCCTCATGGGGCGCAAGCCCTAATAGGCATTAACTAAGAGGGGCGAAGCCCTAGACGGCAATTAATCTTGGGGGCGCGGGGGGCGAAGCCCTAAAAGGCATTAACTAGGGGGGGCGAAGCCCTAGACGGCATTTAATCATGGGGGTGCGGAGGGGCGAAGCCCTAAAAGGCATTAACTAAGGGGGGCGAAGCCCGAAACGGCAATTAATCTTGGGGGCGCGGGGGGCGAATCCCTAAAAGGCATTAACTAAGGGGGGCGAAGCCCTAGACGGCTTTGAATCATGGGGGCGCGGAGGGGCGAAGCCCTAAAAGGCAACTGATCATGGGGGCGAAGCCCTAAACGGCAATTGCTCATGGGGCGTGGAGGGGCGAAGCCCTAGAAGGCAAAGGCTCAGGGGGGTGCCGAGGGCGAAGCCCTAGAAGGCAAAAAAAAAAATTTGATTTTTTTTTTGATTTTTTTAAATTTTTTTTTTGATTTTTTTTTTATTTTTTTTTTTATTTTTTTTTTAATTTTTTTTTAATTTTTTTTTTTTTTTTTTTTAATTTTTTAATTTTTTTTTTTTTTTAATTAAATTAGCTTAGTCATGTTTAAGCGGTTTATATTATAAACACTGAGCGAAGCCGGGTAATACAGCTAGTAATATAATAAATGTACTCAATTAAATCAAATAATAATTTAAGAAGATATCAAAGGTTTGAAATCGTACGCAGGTATGTAGAAATTTCCCCCAATAATCCCCCTTCTCTCCACTTCATGTGACGATGTACTGGTTCGCAATAATTGTAATTTGATATAGGCTTGATATACCTAGTAATATTGCACATCCGCTTCGTTGCCATACGCTAAAATTTAAGCCCTCGGTGAAGTAATCCGCTTATTTATGATGTCGATAAAAGCATTGTTTTAATACGATCGAGCTGATGCAATTACTACCTGCGTGCCCGCGCGCGGCTGTGCAAAATGCAACCTTTTCATCGTAGAGTGCACGCAGATAAATTATGCAGCGTCACTAGAGAGATATATGTATTTGCATTATCGGTGTGCACAGCCGTAGAAAGCAAAAAAATTAGCGTACAAAGAAAATTGCGATAAATAATCAGTGCTATAGTGCTAAGGGCTATACGGGTTAATGTGGATGGAAATGAAAATGGCTACCTGGGCTTAACCGCCTGGAAAATTGTGCAGAATGCGTGTTTGGAGAGATTACTGAAATTTCATCACGCGCGACAAGCGCTTTCAAATTCAACGCAAATTTTAGTTATGTAAATTTACAATGGGTAAAACATGGTAATAGTTTTATATTTATTTATTTAAAACATTCTCGATTTTGTACGTAGCTATTAAGTCAAGACTTGTGAAATCATATCAACACCTTTTAATAAAGACAGTCACTACTCGTTGTATGTACATACATATACAAAACTGAACCCAAACAGAACTAGGCGGATTAATTAGTTAAATTTAATACTATAAATTTGAATTCCAAAGTTAATTTTGATTTTAGTGTATCAACGTACATATACATGCTTCGTAGTATTTTCAGTTTTATAGTTAAACAGGCGATACGTCTTTGTGATATCTGCATCAGAGTTGCGTAGTAATTAAATTACCCATAGTTCTTATGCGTAGATGCCCCCTCCCCCTCCTCCGTCTCCTATCCATTTTACATAGTCCCGCGAAACTGTTAACTCCGAACAAGACTAACAATTAAGAGGGGGGGGGGAGGCATAGAAATCAGCATGAAGCAATAAGCCAGCCAGCTCATTTATCTCCTTCTACATCCGGGAGGCACTTGAACATCTTCTGGAAGAGGAGCAGCTCGTCTACTACCACCTCAGTTGGAGCAAAGACAAAGGAAATCGCTCCCTGGAGAGACATACTTTGCTCAGTACTTTGGCAGTCTAATGTATTACTTACTGCACACTCATGTTTATTCAGACGCTCACACGTCGGAACGCTAATGAATTTATTAACTAAAAGCGACATCTAGACATTTTTAAACGTACATACATATGTATACTATTATGACACTTTTCTATTTATCTATTTAATAATAATATCAACTCTCTCAGCCTCTCATTCTGATCAAACAAGTTGTACATTGAATATGATATTATATGTAATTTCGTGTACTAACTAAATAATAAACTATGTGTATGAAAGTATTACATATATCACGTGAGAGTTGAGAAGTATGTAGTCCAATGTACTCAAATAAGTATGGAGTGCTGTATGCTAGGCATAACGAGGAGAGATAGAAAACAGAATACGTGGGTGTAGAATACAAGAGTAGTTTATATATGTACATAGTGGAGCGACTCAAGAGGCTTAAAAAATATTGTGCAGGTCACGTAGCTACATTACCCGAAATAATGTAAAAAGGTGCAAGGAAGGCCGCAGAAGAGATGAAATTAGAAAAATATGTCGGATGAGATGGATGAGAGCTGCCCAAAATAGAGACGAATGGAAGCATGTTGAAGAGACTTTCATCCAGCAGTGGACGGTGATTGGCTGATAATGATATAAACAAATAAACTTTATTTTAAATCCAAAATATTATAATATACTAGTACCAATAGTTTTATCGCGATCTCGGAAATGTATTTAAAAAGCAGTAGTGAATCTATGGGCGAAAATACACGGAGTGGTATGGGACGTCATGTGTCATTGGCTTCCTGCTGTGCACGTGCAGAATGAATATGTTTGGGAGGTCGCACGTGTATGCATATCTACATATTATATGCAAACGACAAGTTTCTACTAGATTTCTTCAAATACGGGACTCACCATTATCGATCACTGTCAAGCAAGGATAAAATATCGCCGAAAACACTACAGACTGTGTACCATGAATGGGTCTACGTGACGAGCCAGAATGTTAAATTACAGAAAACACAAATATCGGAAGGCAAAGATCGAAAATCGAAAGATCTTAAGTCGAAAGATAAAAAAAAGGCACTTAATTTGCGCGAGCAGGGTACAACAGGAATGAGAGGAACAGGCTTTCCCTCCCGTATTCTGCGCGCGCACATTAATACGGGAGGAAAAGCCTGTTCCTCTTGTTCCTGTTGTATCCTGCTCGCGCAAATTAAGTGAGTATGTACCGTTTACCATGTACCCTTTTTTATCTTTCGACTTAAGATCTTTCGATTTTCGATCTTTGCCTTTCGATATTTGCGTTTTCTGTCATTTAACATTCTGGCTCGTCACGGAGACCGACCATGAATATGGGCTAAGGGTGCTGCGTTTTTTTCGAATGTTTGAAAGTATCTAAAAAAAAAAAACACGTACTACGCACCATGCAGTGTGTTTTCGCTTTATTGCAAATTTACAAAAAATACATAAATACTTCCCCAGAATTGATAAAATAAATGAATAACAATTTAATGAAAAAATATCATCAACGAAATTGATATATGAAATATTCTAGAAACTACTGAAAATTGTAACATTTCAATATTTGATCCAAGCCTATAAGACTGAATACCATTAGGTTGAGTTAGGATATACTCATTTTCATAAATTTAGATTTTTGGCGAAGTCTCAAAATGGTTCGCGACCGCTGACCTATTTCTATCGTTTTGGAAGATATAATATGTTCATAGCTTATAATATATGTAAATTAAAAATGAACTATTTGGATTAAATGGTAATTTCTTTATTAAAATATCAGTAAGTTGAGAGTTTTTCAATGAAAATTTAGAAAATTTAATACAAAGGACGAGCGGTATAGACTTTGTCTATTTCCCAGCACACATATTACCGTACGATTTCACTTAAGACTTGGTTTCGGGAGGCAAGAAATATCGCGTCGCAAGTTCGGGCCGGCCTTTGAGGCCGCTCGGGGTAATTAATACCCGGCGCGCTCGCGTGGCGTTAAGACTTTTAACCCTCGAGGGGGTCGTTCTGCGGTCGTCGGGCATGATTAACCCCCCATCCCACTTCCGCTCCTTATCCTGGTTCGCTCGACCTGATAAGAATAATTCATCCGCTTTTACTCACTTTTCAGGATTTCGGCGAAATTAATTCGGACGCTCGCTCGGCTCCGCTCGCGATGATCCCCGGTTCGCTCTCTGTGTGCTCCCGATTTTAAATTGTTTGCATTCTGGACTCACTTTAAATTAATAAATGGGGATGAAAACTCGTAGCTTTTGATTTTTTTATCTTTGCCCTCGATGTTGTTTGCATAATAAAACAAGCTAGATTTGAATATATAAATGCTATGTACATAGATATATGTTTACGTTGGTAGGCAATTAAGATTGCTTGTTTAAAATGTTCGCTATTTAGTGTTTTAAAATTTATTCAGTCGTACTGGTTTTAAAATTTTTATCTTTGAAATCATTTGCAAAAAATATTTAAACCACTTTTAGCGTTCCTACTGATAGCGAACTTAATTTCATTCTTAAGAAACGACACAGTTAAAGTAAATATAGTAAAAAACCATGTGAACTGTATAAGAGGTATGTAAAAAATAGAAGATCGATCAGAATATTATATACCTATTATTGAATAATTATTTTATAAGAAATTATAATTTCAAAAATTGAACTATCCGTGTAATGTACTACTTTCATAAACATATACATGTGTGTAGCTCTAGTGGCTTTCAAGCCGCTTTAACCGAAACCGAAAACCCGGCTTTTTGACCATTTTTCAAAAAACCGAAAATCGGTTTTTTAAGGTTTTCATTAATGATTTTTTTTCCTCAAAACTCTAATACAATTAAACTTAAAACAATTATGAATTTAAAATTTATATGAAAGCTCAAAAAATGTGTATATTAAAACTTTCAAAGGGAATAAGCATATGTATGTATATCTTTTTGAACAACAAAAAAAGGTACAGCACTTAGCGGTGGATTTGAGATTTAGTAATGGACGAAGACCAGATAATAAACGAATAAAATATTATTGAAAGTAGTTTCAATAACCTACACAAGTTCTTTCATTTATATGCGCGAGTTTTCGCCACTTACGCGCGTAAGTGGCGGACTTGCCATCTCGTTTGCTCCAAAGCTTCTAGTGTATGCTCCCGGAAACTGAACGAAACTCTTTCTTAGCAATTACCGCTCGAGTTAGTACGTTTAGATAAAAATAAAAAAATATGAAGACAGAAAACCAATCCTTATAAACGTGGTGAAATAAAAAACTGACCAAACAAATGCAAAATAGCACAGAGAAAAAATCCGTAAAAAATATATATTTTTGACTTTTAAAATTCGCTAGAAAAGTATTTTAAAACAATAAAAATCACAATCAATAGAAAAACATCTGACTATTGATTCCAATACTCACTTTGAGCACAGCAATACTAGATTTTGAATTAAAGACCGCAAAAGCCAAAAATCTGTAAATAGTGCGCATTTTTTTAAACGCTCATATCTCGTAAAGGAGACCCAAACAAGAAAAATCAATATCATATTCGAATTTAGTGGGTCAAACTTAGTAAGGATTGGTTAGTCTCTGCTCTGGTAGCTCAAAAACATGATTTTTTGTTGCTTAGTGTTATCATTATAACAATTTGTGAATTAAGTCAAACATAAATAGTGTTTTTGAAACTGAAAATTGGACTTTCGCCACTTTCAAATATAACGGCTCACGTGTCCTGGGATCCCGGGATGGAATTTCGGGAACGATCCTGAACTCCGTCCCGTGTCCCCGGAGTTGAAAAAGTTCAAGAAATCAGAAACCCTAGTACATATGTATGTACACATACATAAATATACATACATATATCATTTTCAAAAATGAAGATGTGTTGGTGGGCCAAAGTCCATCTGACATTAATTTAATTAGTTCAATTTGGTTTTATAGCTTTTATAGTACAAAGTTCATTTTACATAGACGAATTTTATTTTTTAACTATCTGTTTTTCCACCAGTAATTATGTATATTTTCATTTCTTCTTTAAAGTCGAGGCTATTTTTTTAATTTACGTTATTTTGTAGTTTTGTCTTTGATAACTCCTTATTTAATTCTTCATTCGTCGTCAATCACTGCATTGTCTCATCTTAATCAAAATCTTAAGGACTTTCTTTAATTGTGGAATCGTCAATATTGTTGTATTATTAGTTCACACTCACTTCATAATATTTTACACCCACTTAATAACCATTTAAAGAACGTTTTGAAAGATTATCGGCGGGATTCGAGATAAGAATTCCCGGGACACGGGACATCAAAATTTCCATGGTTTCCCGGGAATTCCAGTCCCGGGTCAACTCGGGCAGATACCCCAGTATGTATTTACATATTTACTACTATAACAGTTATTTATTAATTATTTTTGAATTTCATCTGAATTGATAGATATATGAAAAAATATATTGTTCGAATATAAAATATGTATTTGTTTGTATGTATATAAAAGTGGTTTTGACGCATTGAATATTTTATTTCTGATTTATTACTGAATTATTTTTTGTAATAATAAAGCAAGATAATTCAGTCTAAAAATATCTTACTACGAGCCTGATGTTTGTAATCTTTAAAGCAAATAAAAGAGAGAATAGTACGACTAGAGCAATCATTCGATATACGCGGCATATGATAAATCAAACGTTGTTGGACGATCAATGTAATACAGCCGAGTATGGGTGGTGGGTGGGTGGTGATGCGGCCGGCTCGGTTTTCCATACAAACTTCCACAATCGGGGGGAAAGGGGGAGACAGTGTGGGAGGAAAAGCGCGCGCGAGCAAACCGCACGAACCGCGCGCCCCAAAAACCGCACACCCACCGCCATCTCTGACCCCAAGACAAATTTAATTTTTGAGTCGTGGCGACGACGACGACGCCCACGTGCGGCAGGTAGCGGAACCAGCGTCGATTTTTCCGACCGGGGTGAGGGGCGTCGCGACGATAAGGAAAACCGCACTTGCGCACCGAGTGTCCCGCAAACGTTCTCACCAAACTTCGAGCCATTATAACCCCAGTGTTGTCGTATCGTAGGCTCTATGTTTGCCCCTAAGAATTGGTGTCGGTTCTGACCTTTCCCATTCGGGGTTGGCGAGCTTTGCTTGGGGTGAGTGTTTGTGTGTGTGTATGTGTGTGCGCGTGGGTTTTCCGACGACTAAGAAAGAGGGTGCAAGAAGTCGGTAATTTTCTTGGGTGACTTTCTTAGCGTCGAAAGAAGAGCGTCTTCGTTCGCTTCTTTTCCTTGGAAGTTTGCCGCTTCGCGACCAGATTTCGCTAGTCGCCCGTCGAAAAATGTACTTTTCTAAATTATGAAAATATTATTTTTGGAAATATAAAATAAAACTTATACCATATTTCCAGTTTAAATATTTTTAAAATGAACATCGATTTCCATACTAAAATTAGCGCAAACTGTCAAAATAATGAGAGAAAATTTAATTTAAAATATTTTTCTACTATATTTAATAATAAATAAATGTTTTTTAATTGATAAGAGATTCTTTAAATATATTTTTTTTATTTTTTAGATTTAAAAAATAAAAAAAAGTTTTTCAATTTGACTACAGGGATATAAATATAAAGTTATAATATTCCCTACGATTTTTGTTTTACATTTGCACTAAGACCAAGAATACTTTTAATAAAATATATTAACGTATGATAAATGGTAAATAATTCAAAATAGATACAACTCATTGATATATTAGTATACCTACATAACTATGTACAATACATTGTCAAATAAAATAAAAAGACAAAATTCTGATTATTATCATATATAAAAAATAGCAATTTTTAACTAACAATATACTACATTATAATTTAAAAAGAAATAAATTATAAAGGGAAAAATTTTCATCATAATCATTTATTTGGTTATAAAAAAAAATGAAAAAAATACACATACATTTTATAAATCAAACTTTGAATTATAATCACTCAATAACAAGTTATAAAACTTCTAAAAATCCAAATTAGAGATATAAAATATGTATGCATATGTATAGAAGACGATTGTATTAAATTATGGCAATTGTATTAAGAAGACAATTGGAACCTATTAAAAATGGACCATAAATTGAGCACTCACGTAATCCAATCTAAAGTAACATAATATTATAAAATAAATATTTAATAATATAGCCTAAAATATGTACATACATATATGTACAAACTATGTACATTAATTTTTATGTAAATTGAATTAAAATACAACTCAAATTTAGCTGAAATTTGAGTTGAAAAGAGGCCATGCGCCCTTCAGAAACGCTTAAAATCACATAATGTATTCATTCCGATACATAAAAACACTCAATACTATATTAAAAATTATAAATTGTTACGAACAAAATGCAATGGTAAAAAATCTAACAAGACATTCGAAAATCTGATTGGACTTTTCCCCCCCACGTATGAAGTACGCATGCTCGAATCGAACAAGACGACCGACCGCAACATCCAACCGCAAAGTCTTACGCCCCATCCACCCCCTGAAAAATATACCACCCAATACGGAGAGGTGCCCATCGGAGAGGGCCGGAGTGTCGATAGCGTCCAATGAGGTCGTCGAGGCAAAAAATAGGAGCGTCGTTTGCGGTTGGGCGTAGTGGCGTCTTCGCGACCGCAAATGGTGATGGCCGGTTAACCGCAAGGGAGAGCCGTGGACCAATCGCGGCTCACCGCGCAACCGCGGCCCCGCCTTTTTTAACCGCAAACCAACCGCAGCGCAAGACGCTCACCCCCATCACTCCCACCACCCTCCCTCTTAGCCTCTTTCAGTCCTCCCCGACCCTGTCGGCCGCCACCCCATCTGCGAGTTTCACCCGGGCGAACGGGGAAAGATGTGCCAACGCCCAACTCACACAGAAGATCCGGATCTGCATAGCACGAGGGATGTTATCCAGTCGTCAGCATAATCAGTGACAAGTTCATTTTTAGACGAAAACCTCCATATTGTAATCATTAGAGGTCGGAATCTGAAGGGGCCGGAAACGTGCCGCCTATTGTTCAATTGTGGTAAATGCTTTGTAAAAAAGGTTCGGCAAACCTTTAACAATGCATTTACAATCTTTGAACAATTAACAGCCCCTTCAGATTCCGGGCTCTAGTAATCATCCATCAAACTGCACAGAAAATCCCATCTGGAGAAATAAAATAAAACTATATCACGCACTCACATATTGGTAAAAGTCGGAATTCTCGACAGGGTGGACCCTCTAGGCTCGGTCAGCGAGGCTTCCTGTCATTGGTTGCTCTTTGCGGGTACTCTAGTATTTCCGTGCCCTGAATTAACTCGAATTTTACCTGATGAAATACTCCGACATATACTGCCTGGTTCGCATATAATTTCGGACGGTTTGGCAGAGTATGGAAATATTCTGAATTCCGGTAAAAGTGGTTATAATTTCGTGGATTCAAATGATAGTGAAATACATACGCAAAATGTAGAATATGTGGATGCGTGTGAAAAGAAAGATGAGGCGTCAAAACGCGTGCCCGTTTTGATTCATATTTATGTAGATGAATTTGTATTGAACCACAAACTAATTCGCAATATGTGGAATATTTCCGTACGCTGCCCAACCGTCCGAAATTATATGCGAACCAGATAGTATATATGTCGGAGTATTTCATCAGGTAAAAGTCGAGTTAATTCAGGGCACGGAAATGCTAGGGTACTCGCAAAAAGCAACCAATGACAGGAAGGAGCGGGTCGACCAAGCCTCGCTTCCGAGCCTGTAAGGTCCGCCCTGTCGAGAATTCCGACTTTTACCCTCATATTAACCTGTATGGAATAATGCCTTCAATAAATATTAACCATACAAAACTCAATATGAAAAATCCATAGTCCCAAATAACATTCCATTAGTCGGAGATATTACTAACGGTTAACCAGAAGATTTTTTGACTGAATCATCAATAATAATACTAACATACTTAAGAGTGTCGGTGATTGCAAAAAAGTGTCTATGTTACAGTCGAAGTGTAACTAGTAAATAATATATCTGAAAGCACAAATACACTTTCAACAAAGTGCGCCAGTTGTAATATAACAGTTGAGTTTTGACCACTTTGATGTTTTTACGAATGCTTTAGTATTCAATAATGCGTTAATATTTGCTAGAAATTACGAATAAATGTAATGAGTACCGTATTACGATAGCTCTAAGAATTTGTTCAAAACAAAAACGTGACTTTCCAACTCAAATTACTAACCGAGTGTCGTTTTCACGAAAACCTAACCTCTCCATCTGGCCTGGTATCAACTTATATCTGATTCAACTTTATTTTCAGTTGTAATATATTTTAACTAGTTGGAATATATTCCGTCTAACCCACGTCAGTTGATTCGGTAGTAATAACGGTAGTTGGTACCAGGTTAGTTGGAATATATTCTAGTCAAAATGTATTACAACTGGAAGATACACTTCAACTGTAATTAATTATTTATTCATTCTTTATACTTAGTTCATACACGAACTAATCTGATCGGTTTTAATGTATATACACAAAATAACAAACTGACAAAAGAACTAGTTTTTTAAAGCACAAACAATAAGGCATAAGCTTAAGTATAAATACTTACAAGAAAAAACGTATAAAATAGATAATTATCATTAGATTAGTAACTATTAAAAAATACTTCTATAAGATAAGATAAGACAAAACCTAAAATTTTTAGATAAAATAATTTAAAAATCAGAAATCTGCTTTACGAATATGTATGTACATGGTTTCTACAACACCGAAATTATTTTTTATATGTACGAGTTTTAATTACACTGTATTAAAACAAACAATTGATCAATTGCGATAATCGAAAGAACGTTAGGTTTACCATCATCATTTGGCGCTACATACTTGCGTATAATTCAGTATCACTAAATATACATACATAAAATCAATTGATTCTACGCGTTGATTATGATGATGTATTTATCTCGAAAAGAAAGCGAACCGATCCAATTAAATATCACTCACATCGTAGAGATGCGAATCGAATATTTCAAAGCAGCAAGAAGTCGATGGAACTTGTTAGCTTTTAATTTATATGGCGGTGAATACGCCAACCCTGCGTACAATAAAGAGCGGGCGCTCACCATTCCACAGAGGGGGTGTTATTTATAAGTACGACGCGACCCTATCCCACCCCCTCATTCCACCCACACCCTCGAACCCTCAGTGGCAAGGGCGGCGGATGGCTGCGATGGTAACACCCTTAATTAAAAACTGCCACTCGTATTTATTTATTTTTTTGTAATCCGTATATCTATCGTGCGAGGAGAGAGAGTCGCCTCTGCCCGAAAGACCCCGAGACAAAGAAACCACCCCCGCACAAGTGACCGGACGAACGACACTATTGATTTCACGCTTTGCACATAAATACATACGTGTGTACAAATATATCGTATATTTTATTTATTTGCAATTTTTTTTAATCGTTCGATAAGTTTAAGCGCAATGCGGAAATTAAAGCGTTAACACTTTCGCGTCAATTTCATTATTTTCGTTTAGGAAAGTGCGCTGTCTCGTTCGCACGCGTTGGTTTGTTGCGTCGAAAAAAGCGATGGAATATGTTATTCGAAATACGGACGTATAAATTCGGAAGAAATTGCTAAAAAAGGCGTTTTAAAAATAGAGAAGAATTCATCTAAAAGGTTGCATTTTCATTCGTTTTCTAGTCGAACGTTTTGAAAATTTAACATACATAAATGTTCAATAGGAACTAGGTATATATGTTGAAAAATATAAATACGACTCAAAAATATACAGAATAATAAACACGATATTTTAAAGTTATAAAATATATATTTTATATGATAATGAATGCGTAATGATACAGGATACGACCTCATCTCATATTCCCCTCCCGAGAACGGGTGGATGAACTCCCAGAGAGAAAAGAATAGCTCTGTAGATAAGACAAATATTATTTATTACTTATTGGCTTCGGATAGGGATCTGAATTATATTATATTTACTCTTTTTTTTATTATTTTGACCTACCTTACGAATGTTGACACCAAATATGTATATAAAGAATAGAAATAAATGAACAAAAAAAATCAGGTGAGAGCAGATATTTATTTCGTCGCTTTAATGGGGTTTTTCATTTGCTTCTGAGCACATACACACATGTATTTAAACGTATAAGGCTTTTTATAAAGTGGCACAAAACGGGGAGAAAGGTAAGCATGCAAAAAAGGGGCGAGGGAAAGCTGTGACACGACGGAAGAAAGTTTTTTGTGGACCCGTCGCATATTTTATGCGAAATATGGGAGGTGTTAAAAGAGAAACCGATATCTTTTCCGGGGGTATTTCATATAAGAAACTTTTGGTTTTTACAACATAAATTATTTTTAAATAAAACAAATCTAATTAGATTTGGTTGTAATTTTAAACACCTATATTTACTTACACCTGTATATTAATACAAAGTCTACAGTTTGAAAAATACTGATATATGCACATATAATTAATTGAAATATAGTTAAATATTATATGCTGTTAACCTATCATATACTTTTTTGGATTTATCATTCAAAATTTTCATCACATACGAGGAACAAGGCTTGTTGGTATATTTTACAGGAAAATACATAGAAATATTTAGTTCATCGGTTGATTAAATGATTAAAATCGATTTCATCCAAATTTTTATTATTTTATCAAGTCAAAAGCGTGCTTAAGTTATTTTGGATATAAATATATGCATAAAGATTATTTTCGCAACATTTCAGAAGCGAAATCACCCGCAGATGAAATGGAACGCCCCTTTCTAATATTTCATATTCTACTTTCGTCGAACTTGTTTCCTTGCATAATATACTTTTTATATTAACCCCACCCCGGATACGAAACCCTCTCAAATAGAAACAGAATCGAAAATTTATAATATACAAACACAAAAATATCAAGTCCTATTTTATACATAAAATATACATGTATCTCGTCTCATTTTGACAACATTTTTTTGTGATAATTTGAATATAATTTCATTAATAAGTCCATTCAAATGTACATACACACATATGAATATACATACATTCAAAGCAGTCAAATTCATTTTGAACTTTCATCTCAATTGTGATACTTTAATTCTTATACTCGTACATGTGTATAGGGAATGTACAATTATGAACGTGTAGTTTGCATTTGCTTAGCGCTCGCATTTGTAACCCCTTAACGCCGACGGCATAAGTCAGAGACGTCACGAAAGCAATTGTCGGTCTCCCCCAGTTCAAACAATGCCATATTTAAAACCATAAACACTTCTGGAAGAAAACTGCCGAGAATTATATTTAAGAGGCTGAAATTCCTTACGGTAAAGAGAACGGGGGTAGAAGGGGTTTATTTGGAAATGCTTCCCGGGGGGGTAATAAGACTAATTAATGATACTCCGCTAACGTTCATTAGCGAGGAGCGCGGGCGGTGAGGGGTTAAAGTGCGCTTCGCATATTATTTTGATTATTGTGGAGACGAATAAATTAAGGCAATTCAACGGTCAAAGTAGACCGCCGCATCGATCTAAACGAATTTTGATACTCTACATTTTAATGAGGCATAAGTTCTTAACATGAATATAAAAAATGAAAACTCTATAATAATTCATAGTAATATAAAGGCTCCCGCGCAATATACATAAGGGAAATACTGGAAAGTTTTCAATATTCATGAGACCATGAGGGGAAACTCGCACGGGAAAATATGGCTTTACGATACGTATTGTTTTTCATCTCGCGAGACGAGATAAAATTATTCAGATTTCGGATAGATAGTGTATTACAACACCATAGGGGCCCTTAGGAAGTAATAGATCGCTCAACAACGTGCCCAATAAATATACCATACAGGGAGTTGGGATAGTTCAACCTTTGGTATGCGAACAGAATATGTATAATATGCTACTCACTTATTAATTTTCTTACGTTGATGTTTTCACCATAACCTAACGATTATTTATGTTTTGAGTTAAAATAATAGGTAAAAAAATTTCATAAAATAGGAATGGAAATATAGATACTATCTACTAACTGATATATGTACATATGTACCTATGTATAATATACATATGTATGTACATATGTAGGTACATACGTAAATGTCTATACTGGAGCCAGTATACACAGATTACCTAAACACAATCTGCTTTAGGTCATCGACTTTAGATAGTCTTTAATTAATATTATGTATTAGATGTATTATGAACATTTATAAGGATTGTAAATAGGTTTTTGAGCTCTTTTTCCTATTATGCTTTAGATTAACATTAGAATAATATAATACTGTGATTACTAACCAAATTAAATTAAAATTGTAAAATAGAAAATGATCAGTAGATCAGTAGCTATTAAAATAGATATAAGATGTATTGTGAACATAATTTCGTAATAATAAAAAGCATTTAAAAATCAAAAAAAAAAAAATACTGGAGCCAGTTCGTAAGATATTTGAAAATCGGCGAGCTGTTTGTTGACTTTGCTAAAAATTCCAGTTCAAATATACTCAAAATTTTATCAGTCCAATAAAAATCAAGCTGAACTCGAATCCGTAAATAATTTAAAATAGAAATAATTAAAACTGGTCGAGTGTTAGGACTTTACTAGAGAGCTTACACAAATATTTTCCCGAAATTTAAGTTGCTCGAAAATATGTATATGTACCAAATCAAAAATAGACTTACGTATGTATACAAAAACCCGATACGAAGTAGATTGTCTCAGAAAAGTGAACATGTACTCAAACATCTAATATTCACATGAATCTGGATGAGGTGTCTAGTAGTATAATAGATAATAAAGTAGAGTTCGAGATATAGGGAGGATTGCAGGAGAGATAAATCAAAGGCGATCTTAGTTCAACCTTATACGTTTATTGTACAATATAAGAATATACACACGTGGGTGCACCCACCTAGCCGGTGGCCGCGGCCCCACTCTACTAGCAATTGTCAGTTGGCGTCCCACACTTCTGCCAACAGTGTACACTCATGTATACTACTGTTTGCCATTACTCTTCAACATTATACTCACATAAATTCCCACACACATAAAATCCCACAATAATGATCATGATTTTTCTTATAAATTGATGTAGTTATTTATCCCTAACTGTATGGATAAGATTTTAAAATTCGATGTATTTTTACTTTTTCCAAGGCGAGCCGATTAAGCAAACCTGCATATATAAAATGTATAGGTACAATATGTATGCAAAACATTATGACTGAGTTTCAAAAGGATCAAAAGCCCCTGATCAAGAACACTATAAACCACAACTCTGTATCTGACTATAAACGGAATAGTCGTTCACATAGAAAACTATCGTGGATCTCTGTAGCAACATATATATGTACATATGTATATGTGTGTTTATTATTTGTTATATAATTAATTATAATTTAGTTGTGGCAGTTGTTTACAGTTGGATGCATTTAGATATTGATACTTATTTATATAAGTTTGCAATAATGAGATTACAGAGTAGTTCTAAGTCATAACTATGTCTATACAAAAAAGGGTATAATAATAAGAACTGAAATAAAACATGATAAAAAACAAAATTAACATAAAATATGAATCAAATACAACAATAAAATACATTTACGATCTCAAATTAAACAATCCCTGAACCAGATCAGCATATTTTAGATTAAACAAATTCAAGCAAACAGAAATCTGGTTGACGAGCTTGATGCCGTCAACCAACGAAGCCATCAAATTGGTACGTGCCACAGGAGAAGTGGCAAACTACGGCATCTAATGTACCTGAGTTGACTGGGAATATTGAAACTAAATACTGCAAGAATTTGAAGATTGTTTACCAAACCAACCGATAACTTGTTAAAATATTTCCCCAAATAATTTATAAATTTAATATAAATTTACACTCATTTATGACGAACATATCTTAAATAAACATTTTAACTTCACATAAATTGAAAGGCAATCAGTATATTTTTCTTCACGCTATAATATGGGTGTATAATATAATAACGTCGGTATACTGGCAGAAAACGTCAAGTGAAAATTTGATTGTTTTGAATTTGTTATTGAATTTGATCGTTTTTTAATTTTCGTTTGTTTTTTAAGTCAAATGATTAAGGACACAAAATAAAGAGCTTAAAACATCTCGATTTGATTATTGAAAACATGGCTTTTTGACTTATAGTTTTCTGCCATTCTACCAACGATATGGCAGCTATTATAATTGAAAGTGGAATAAATCCATTCTTCATTTCGAGAATTATCTCGCAAAACATCAAATATAACGTTTAACAATATTTAAAGTACTGGTGGCCCGTAATACATTTATTCTGATTTCCCAAAATTCTGAATAGATATATCGAATTAAAATAAGTGATAGCAATTTGTGAACTGAAAATTGGACTTACACCACTTTCCGAAAAGAAACATTTTTCTAGTGCGTTTATCTTCTGATGAGGATAAAAATAAGTATAAAAGGAAGAAAACAATGATTCGGTTTGATTAATGATGCCAATTTTGAATGCCGCCATCTTGAAAACCAAGTGAAATAAAATAAGAAAATAATAATCAACTTAATTATAACAATACGAACGAATTCAATTCTAACAATAACTTGAAACCGTTTAGTTAATATTATCAAAAGCAATACCGATTGAGTTCGAATTGCAAAAAATCATCGAAACGGCTTCGTGACTTATTATTTTTTTATTTGATCAACCAAAAATGATTAAAACATTATAGTACACGTTTGCGAGTGTGTGTGCGCGAGTATGCGACAAAGGTGTAGCACTCCTGCGGTCTACAATCGCATGAATAATAAAGCAGTTTTGTGTAGAGCACACGAGCAGTCAGCTCTGCCCTACAACCCTCACTCCCACCCACCCTTCCACGCAGATTGAAATCTGAGTTACGTTCGACATGTTTACATATTTCCTTGAGCCGACCCCACCCCTCCTCATCCTCATCCCCGTGCCGTTGTCCCTCCGTTCCTCCTCTTCCATGGTTGGCGTGCTCCCGGGCACGACCGCACGCACCCACGCTCGCGCGCGCCAAACGCGCACGCACCATCAATATTTGATGAGGCCCTTAGCCCGGGCACGGAGACGATGTTTTATTTGACGTTGAAAGCGAAACCTTCAAATATTCACATTTTGCCGGCACCGTTTTTTTTTTCGACGACCTCCCTATCACTCCGTCCCTCTCACTTACTCCTCTTTTGCGTGGATTTTTAGCCCGAAGCGACGCGTCTTTGTAAATATGCGCATAGTTATGTAGTACCCATTGAAATAAATTTTCGAAAAAAAATTTGGCAATAGCCAAAAATTAAATGTTTCTCTACAAATCTTGTATTGTTTAGATTAACTCTTACCAATGCTATAACGCAATACATACTTATTTTCTCTTACTAACTCATCATATATTCAATTACAATTATTTATATTGTACTAGATCGGGGATAAATGCAACAGGGGACAATAGTAAAAGTAGTGATGTTTCGGTTATGTACATATACATATACATAGATATGTATATCTACGAAGTTGAGAGTGAGCGTCAAATGACCACTAAATAAGTTTCACCTAGTCAATTAGTAACCTAGCGGCATCATTGGAACATTTTTGTGTCTACGCCAGTTTATCATTTTTTGGACAACCAAAGTAAAGTTTTACGTCTGACTTATATCTGTGAAAATAATCAATTTCTGAGTAAGGATATCTATGAGCTATATTATTTCTTAAAGCGACATTAAACATTAATTTTGGATTTATAAATTTTAATTTAGACCTATGTATGTACATATGTCCATTTAATATTGAATTTAAATTTTCATGATGGGTTAGGGACAAGTGTAACAAATTGTTACTATGGTGAAATGGAAGGTCCAGAAACAGAAACAGAAGCTCCATACCATGAAATTACTGAAGATATGATACCACAGCCCAGCACATCCAGTTACACATTTTCACCGGTAATTCCCAAACTATTTCCGAAAGTACTACCTAGATTGAACATAAAAAAATGGAAAAAACTGTTATATAGTTTTTACTATAAACAAACAAACCAAAAAATGATGCTATACAGTCTGAATTTGATGACAGAAAAAACGAAATGAAAAAAAACAGGTGAAAATTAATTCCAAGACAAAGAAACGTGAAAACAAATCAAATAAGAAGAAACAGAAACAAATTATTAAAATAATTAAATTGCGTTTTCATTATAATTGATGTAATTGAAATTTTTAATGATATGTGTATTACAAAACTAGGCTCCAAATATGTATATAATAACAGTTGTTACAATTGTCCCTTTCTTCTGTTACAATTATCTTCGTGTAAGAGACAGTTGTAACAATTTATCAATCTTGATTTAAACTCTATTATTTCTTTTTGTATGAATCATAAGACATAAATAAACTTATTCCTGAATACATATGTATATGGTAAAATTTGTTGTATTGTAAATGTAGAAATTGAATTTGAAAAAAAATCCAAAAGTCAAAATGTTACCTTTGTCCCCGGTCTACCTTAGTTTAATACAAAATTGGAAAATTTGGTCTGATTTCGCATGTTTTCTCTATTTCACTTCCAAAATGCATTTAATATTCATTAAAGACCAATTTTGCCAATACCATTAAGACAAGGGATAAAAATAACCATTTAAATAATTTAGAAATGTTTGAAAATTTCAAATCATATTGAATCTAATATGAAGAATTTTTATGATTGAAATTTTGATATCACTTTACCAAATATGGATTTATCTATATAAATATATAAATCAATGTTTGTCCGTTTGTCTGTTTGTCACAGGAGTTATTGTGTATATACCCGCGATGATTTCCGTTAAAATAATTGTCCAAAAACGGAAACGGAAACGGAAAAAACGGGAATGAGTGGCATTGCAACGCAATAATTTCAAATGTGTTCGCGTTGCCACTTGGGTTGTTCGGGTAAAATAAACAAATCATTGAATAATTTCAAATGTGTTCGCTGTCTGCATTTTTCTGACAAATTATCATTTCTTAAATTATTATTAATTTGATTATTAAGTATTAATTTGAAACTGATTCACTTATCGAAACACACCGAAAAACGGCAACGGGAATTGCATGCGTTATTGTGGCATTTCAACGCATGTCGGGTTCAGCTAGTAAATTATAAAAATATTTTAAAGTTGTGCGCATTAAGAGGTATGTATGTTGTTCAAAAGTTCTCAATTCGAAGTGATATGAAATCAATTTTTTTGAAGAGATATCTATTTAAAACAATTATTCTTACATATTATATTATTTCAAGATTATTTTGATCAAATTAATTAATTTATATACTATAATAAATATAATATTTGAGAAACGATTCTGCGTTGGTACTCTTGTGCGTTCAATGCTAATATTCCGGTCGATACACTTCGACTTTAATCAAGAGGGAAAATATTTACCAAAGAGGTTTATTTTTTTTCTTTCACGGTCAAACTTAGGGTTGATTTAACATCCGCGGAAGTCTCAAATTAGGGGAAGAAATTCGAAAAGGAGCCTTTCGGCGTATGCTAATTCCTTTGAATGGAGTTTTTGCAGGTGAACTCCCCGCGGACCGGTCAATTAGGAAGATAACGTCTTCTTTACGGAAACAAACACCGAAGTATAACTATAAGTATTTAAGAAAATAATAATAAAAATATACTAAAATTCACACATCGATACCATTCATAAATAGAAATCTAGCTATATCCTAATAATATTACGAATGGCATGTTATAATTTATGTTCCATCTGTGATGTATTCATACGCGAAATATTCTGCATACCATTTCGCACCAACCCTCTCCAAATACGGAATGCATTATAGCAATATTTCCGCAAATCAATACGTATGTGAATATACACATGTATGTACAGTGAATTGTAATCTTAAACTACCATTTGCAAGCAATTAGCAAAATGATTCGCTAATCTTACTCAACGTTGAATTGATCTCTCGTCCGTCGGTAGGAGAAGAATATCAGTTGGTCCTTTGAAGCCGGCCAAATCCGCAAGATTTCCCCGCTACGTATCCATCCTCCCCATCCCTGCGTCCCTCTGGGTTGCTACTCTTTGAAATAACTCAAGGCAAACGAGCCCCCGAGCCTCCCCATCAGATACGTTATCTTAAGCGGCCGCCTAATCTTACAGAGGCTTCCTTGAATACATTAACGGATGCTCCTTTTAAGCCACCGTAAAGTCTAACAACAGATCTATACTACATATCCGATGAGCTGGTCGACGAGAAAAATCGGAACTAATATCCGGTATGCAACCGATATATATTTTCCGGAATGTACTCCTGTTTAAAAGTCCACTCCATATATTTTAAAGTTGGTTTATATCTACATACATACATAGACTCATTTTCATTTTAAAACTTTTACCTATTAATTTATTTTAAGCTTAATTAAATTGTCTTAAAATACGAACGTATTATATTTTTATGAAAATGAAAAGAAAAACTGAAAGGATTTCGCGGTACTATTTTAACCCTAAAATAAAATAATTTCTATGGTGTTCTAGTGGGAGTTTCCGCACCACCAGGCGGTCGCGTGTACGTGACCGTACGCAAAGACTTAACCCTAAACATCCTTATTATATTTATTTTATTTTTATTATGATATAGGAGGTTTAATTAACATATTGTACTAAACCAATATTAGGTTTTGCAACTGAAAATATTCAATGATTTATGGACTACTTAGTATATGTAGTTCCTAACTAGTAAATGAGATCAAAAAGTATGTATGTACACTCAGAATGGGAATTCATTTTCATGTGTATTTAATACATGTGTATGTAGTTACACGTCACAATCATCATTATAAATAAATGGAAAGTCGGAATAATACAAATAATTGCCCCAACCCAATCTATAGAAAATAATAGATTTTTTTTTTGGTAGAAAATCGGGCACGAACTTAAGAAATCATCGAATAGTAAAGCCTAATTTCATTACATTTTGAGTAAAGCTAAACAGTTCGACAAAAAGACAATTTATTAGGAGAAAGTACATACATATATTTTAAAGATGACTATTTAAATTTGTATATTTGAGGAAGATAAAAGAGCATGTTATTTCAATAATTTGTCTTTTATTTAAACACAGATTAATTGTCTCATTTTTTCATATTTATTTTTAAACATTGCATTTTTTCGTGTGAAATTGACTTCCATGAATTTTTCATGAAAGTCAAACTTTGGATTGAATAAAATTTTCATTTTCCTGTATCATATAAAACGAATCTCCAAGGTATGTTAATAATACATATGTATTGTGCATATACTATTAGCGTTTGATAGGTTCCAGGTTTAAGCCCTAATTAGACCACACTTGAAAAGAATCATGCGTTGTTTGATTTCAATTGTTTCTGCAGTGCTACTGGTCAGATTTGGATATTTGCGACCAAGTCGATCGTTTCCTATAAGAGTTTGCCAATGTATTTGATTTAGTTGTTGATTATTAAACGATTCTCACAAATTTAAAATAAAAAATTGAAAACGTAATTTGTTACAAATTAATAAATTATTGATGTTAAATATAATATTAAGAAGAAGGCTGGCGAAGGGTTTGAAAACGTTTGTAAATCAGTGTGTCGGTGGGTGTCCGCGACCCCGGCCGTCGTGTACGTGTTCAGGGCCGGAACCCGAACAAAACCGTGGGCCAACCCTCGCCCGCCTTCAATGCAAGATTTAATTAAATCCCCGGTCTTGATTTATTGTCGCACCCTCTAACATCGCTTTTGCTCCACATTTTCCCTCCGACCCCTTTGTGCGAGCTCGCACAGCGTACAATTCCTTCAAGTTTTCCCCGAACAAATTGTTTTTTAAATTAATTATTATCGAAACCCTCCTCACGATCGCCATTGTCGCTTTTACATTATCGACAACATATTGTATTATATCATCCATGTCGAATCGAAACATCGTTAAAATTTCCACTCGATCGGTAATTGCATCCTTTACGGAATACGATACTAGTAATAAATCAAATTAATACATACGTATACGATAATTTACTAATAAAACTATCCGATATTTCAAAACGGACGCTTATTATTTGCCCACGAACGTATAAGTTCGAGCTGGGTCTCAGCTAATCCCGTCTGCAACTCGCCTGAAACTTCAAACAGCACAACATGTACAAAGGATATATTAAGCGGATGTGATTTAATGATAAATTATTAATCATAATTTCAAAAAATAGTACATTGCATACTTTTGAGCAATGCAAAAAAACGTATTCTTTGCAAATATTAAATAGTTTCATTGGTGATTTGGATAAAATCAAAGAACTCTAAAATGTTCAAAATTTTCAATATTGTAATTTCTACTTACGTTTTCATTCTTCTATTTATTTTTCATATAACCGCTCATCTTTTAAAATCAGGGCACCGGTTTCTAATTGGTCTTTAGCAAAACGAGATGAGTTGTTGCATATACGCGCAAAACACTTAAAATTTTCAATAACAAACATTTAGAAAAAAAGCGCTTTTAAATTAAATAATTAAAATTTTGAAACTAAAACAAAATTCGAAATAAATTTGATATAATATGAAGAAACAAATGAGTAATTTTCCAAAGTGAAAAATTTCGTTACTATTTTCACGGACCGATTTAATTCACTGCCTTGAAATGAAGAACAGTCAGATTTTCATCTAATATTTTAGCACACTTTAAACGACTGGGATTTTGCAATGCACTGAAACTTTCAGACGACTCAAATTTCGTCAATTTAACGCCGAATAACAGACGACTGAAACTTCAACTAGCCAGTTGCTAGGTAGCCTAGGTAACTAAATTCTTGTTTAATTTCAAAGGTTATTCGAATGCATACTTTCAAATTTTCGTTCTTCTTGTTTTATATGTGTGTATATGTACATTCATCAAATGTTATTTGAGTTGTATTATATTGTTATTGCATGTGTATTTCCATCGATTTTACCACAAATTTAGCACGGGTTGCGGACAATGGCTTCCGCTTTTCGCGACGCGCAAGCTCGCTATACAAATTTACAATTCGGAGTCGTATCATACATTACGCTCGTACATCTTGGAGCCGAACACTCGGTCTCTTTCACTCCATATTCCAGTGTGATATGGGTGTCCTTGTCTGTCGTGAGGCTTCTCGGCGGCCGTCGAGGTTAGCCGGAACGGGCCGGTTGCCGTTAACGTTTGTGGTAACGTTAAACGGCGTCTCCGGGCCTCCGACGCCAATTACGACGCCGTTTCGTTGCGTCGAACGACGTCGATCGTCGATCGTTTCTCTCACTTGCCAATGAAATATGATACAAAAATTATTTCATATTAATTTGAACGAATTAATGCAATATTTACATAAAACGCCCCAATTGGTTTCAGGAAAAAAGTATTCCACCAGTTACAGTTACATCATTGATACATAAACATAGGAAATATGGAAAACGGAATACGCGGGTTAGAAGTATGACAAATATGTTCGATGTAATGTGAGGGTTAAGAGATTGAAATGGCAATGGGTGGGTCACGTTGTAAGAAGAACGATATATGAACGAAATAAGTGCTCGAATGGTGCCCGAATGTATGTATTATAAATTAATTTTTAAACGTCGCATTTTTTTCGTGTGAAATTGACTGACTTTGGAATGAATAAAATTTTCATTTCCCTGTATCGTGCAAAACGAATCTCTGGGTATGCTAATAATGCATACATATGTAGCATATGCTATTAGCGTTTGAAAGGTTCCGGGTTTAAGCCCTGATTAGACCAGAATTGAAAATAATCATACGTTGTTTGATTTGAAATATTTCTGTAGTGCTGATGGTCAGATTTGGATATTTGCGACTCTAAGTCGATCGTTTCCTATCAGAGTTTGCCAATGTATCTGATTTAATTGTTGATTATTAAACGATTCTCACAAATTGGCTACTAATCCTCTTTTAAATCTAAACAATACTGTTTTTTTTTTTAAATATAATTTCAAATTTATTTATTTATGTAATATATATGAGGGACTGTTCAATTTGATATCGTTACGTTTACTATTATCATATTTATGCTAATTTTGTTTTTTTTTTAATATATTTTATTTTATTTTCATCTTGTAGGAATATAAAAAAAGAAAAAAATATTTTTTTGTTTACCCATAGTAACGACTTGGATCTATGCACTATGTAATGTTATTATGGCAAAATTGTAATAAATAAATAAATAAATATGAACGGAATACGTGGGTGAGAAATATGACGTGGTATTTAGTTGGCATAGTGGAGAGAGTGAAGAGGTTTAAATGGCAATGGGCGGGTCACGTGGCTACAAGGTGGACAAGAGAAATGCTGGAATGGTACCCAAGAGAATATAAAAGGGTGAAAGGAAGGCCACAAAAAATATGGGTGGGTGAAATTAGAAAAATATGTGGGGTGAGATGGATGATAATTTTGCAAAACAGAGACGAATGGAAGCATGTTGGAGAGATCTTCGAATGGCTGTGTATGACGATGATGATGAAACATACATATATACATAAATAGATTCCCCTGTATATCATATTTATACCAGGTAATCCAACTAAATAATGACAGATTCAACTATTTTTTGTAGTATTTTTCTCAAAATATTTAAATTTTGAAACTTTTCAAATTATATTATATTATATACCTACATACCAGGAAGGCCACTAGGTTAACCCCAATGTTCCTTCCTCGCCAATCACAAACAATGCAGCATTTTTATTACATAAGTCGCTGAATTACGATACACTGAAAACTCTAAATAACGAGACATCTATGAATTTTAACTAGTACATACATTTTATTGTACATTAATCATACTCAAATAATGGTAACATAGTAGGTAGGAAGGTTTTAAGCCAATTAAATCGAGGAGCTGTTTCATCAATGAAATCAGAAAAATTGGCAAACTCTGATAGGAAACGATTGACCTGGGGTCACAAATACCCAAGTCTGATCAGCAGCATTACAGATTACTCTGAATACTTTTTTTTCAATCGAGGTGAACTCACGGGATCGAATTCGGCGCCTCTCTGTACTAAGTTAAAGCCCAACCACTGAGCCATGCTGCTGGCTAATTAATCGCAAAACATAAAAATTTGACGAATTATTGATTTCAGACTCTACAGCAAATCGGTTCCATAATGATCGAGATTGTTTTGGATCATCTTCTTGGAGCATAAATTTCTGGAATGTTGGAGATAAGCACATAGATTCTTCATACGATAATACGTTTACCAAAAATCAAAGGTATGTTAAATAGTCTCTTCATGTAATCAATTTAAAAATAAAGTTCATTGTGGAAAGTATACGCATACATATGTACATATGTACATAAAAGTACAAGCTAATCAAATTCCGTATAAAAAGTCGTAGCTTTGGGTTCGTTGATGAATGATCGCATTTTAATCCCGGTCGGTTTATAAACATCGACAAGTCTCGGCCTCCATCCTGCCCACCCCAGAATCCCCCTCGACCCTTTATTTTGCAGGAAAATGATTAAAATCCAATGTTTGTGAGCCGCTGCCCCTTCACCGGCTATCTTAATACAGGGATATAAATTATGGCTGAAATATATCTAATAAGTGCAGCACGCCCATATCGAAAGGGCGTAAATTACAAAATATATCTACATAAACATACATATACACATACTAACCATCAAGCCAAAATTAACAATGATTATAAATCTTTGTAATATTTACTTATTTATATTTTAATTCGTTTTATTCATATGTAAATTTCATCTTTTATTTTTATTTGTATTTTATGTAAAAGTTTACAAAAGTTGTATGATTTGACATAAAATACTATAAAAGGGTGTGAATGCTTTTTAGCCGTTCAACTATTCGTAGTGGCCGTACTCGGGTTCATATTTAGGTATAAATTATTACAGAAGTGTATAGGGAGAAGTGGACGCGGGCGTTCGTCTTCAGCTAACTGTGTTATCGGGAGGAGGGATGGGGATGAACTGACCCGCCATAAATCAAAACGAGATGTATTGTTGTTCAAGGCTCGACCTGCGGGAAAAACCGGGGAGAAAAACACAGAAAAACCAGAGCCGGATGTACATATGTATGCGTGCGGTAAATGTTTATACGCGCACTTAACGATTAAAATCTCAGAAATAAATTACATTGTTTAATATTTCACCGTTTGTTCTGTAATCGATGAAATTTGATAATAAATTTAACAATATCTATTCTCTCTGTAAAAACATACCATGTGAGTATATTGTGAGATGATTAAATATTGGAAGTATGTAAGTACTGTTGATATTTGTTTCAACAAATTTCTATTCATATCATACTTTTTTATCTAATAATTATTACGTTTTATAACTATGTAACTCCAGAGAGTCTTTTATACTGCAATACAAGCAAAAATGACACATATAGTAAAAGTGTGGTCCAACGGATGTTCAGATGTCTGAATATCTACATTGATTCGGAAAGTATTTACCTATAGTATTTACGATCGTTCAATTGGTATATGAAATTATTAAATATAGTATTTATCGTTCTTATGTTTAACATTTCATTTCTTTCAAAAGTGCAAATAAAAGTGAAAGTTCAGGTTACTCAATATCCACCACTGGACGAAAGCTTCTCCAACACGCTTCCACTCGTCTCTGTTTTGCGCAATTCTCATCCATATCATCCCATACATTTTTATAATTTCCTCTTCCCATCTTCCTCGCAACTTTCCTTTCAACCATTTACATTCTTTTGGGTACCATTTTAGCACTTCTTTCGTCTACCATTCGTCTATCCTTCTAGGTTTGTAACCCTCCCATTGCCATTTTAATCTCTTCTCTTTTACTATATTTACTACCTTTGTCATACTTCTCACTCACGTACTCTGTTTCCGATCTCTCCTCGTTGTGCCGAGCATACGGGGTTTTATGCTTCTTTGGACATTGTGTAACATCTTGGCGTTAACACACATACATCATTATTGGTAAATCACATTGATCGAAGATCTTTTTCTTCAAGCAGAGTGGCATTTTTTATTTAAAAACGGTGTTCATATTTGTATAAAAAATTAACACACCATAAAGTTAATTGAAATGGAACATTAATTTCTTATATGCATGTGTATCTGCATTATCAAATTAGACTCGAAACGGATTTGATTATGCTTCAAATATTCATAGAAATACACACACCCACACGCGGAAGTGTAAACCGAAATCAAATTTGCAAAGTTAACAATCGTTATTAATGAACGTTAGAACGTGCGTGATGTATTAAAGCGAAACTTTGAACACATCAGTCAAACGTTTGGCAGCGCTTGCGCAATAGAGAAGTTTCCACCCCTCCCCCCCCCACATCCTCCCACCCTCCGCCCCGGTTAGATAACAAGGTGTTTACAAACTAAGTTATGCGAGTGGAGATCGCGACGTCAGTTTGGCCACTAATTCCAAAAGACGGACGAGGGCGAGGCCCGCACTGTCATAAATCTTCGCCGCAGGGTGAAACTATCCTTCGGTGCAAGTTGTACCTACCCATAGTAGGCTCTCTCCAAAGGGATAGCTGGGAAAATTCCCTTGGAGGGAGGGGGTGATAATTTGGACGCAGCCCTCCCCCTCCCGCCGAGACCAAAAACTTGCTCTTTGCCATGTGTTAACGAAGCAAATTTGTCTGGATGTAGTGTTGTGCCGGTATTAATCTTCATTTCTGGGGCGCCGACGCAACCCAGCGACTAATCTCGCCCGTTCGTCATCCTACCCCTTGTGGTCTGAGATAAAAATTTATTAATCAGTTTTAAAATTTGTCACTGCTACTCGATCGATTGCCCAAAAAGTATTCGACAGTTTGAATAAAATTAATGTGAAGATTTAAAATCTGGGACCTGAAATTTGATTATGTAATATTTTAATACACATACATATTTATGTACACATATAGCCAGCAGCATAGCTCGGACGTTAAGCTTCTGCTTACCGTCAAGAAGGTGCCGGGTTCTATCCCTGAATGAAAATGAATTTTTCAGAGTATGCTGTTGGTCAGACCTGGATTTGTGACTCCAGGTTGATCGTTTCCTATCAGAGTTTGCCAATTTTCTCTGATTTCATTGTTGAAACGGTTCCCGGAAAAAAAATGGCTAAAAATCCTTCCTACCTACTATGTCACCACTATTTGAAATTTGACGGATGTACAATAAAAATTTATGTACAATTCATAGATGTCTCGTTAATTTGCGAGTTTTTTCAGTGTCTCGCAATTCAACGACTTATAATAAAAAAATGCTGCATTTGTATTTGTAATTGGCCAGGAAGGCGCATTGGGATTTTCCTGTAAGGCCTTCCTGGTATATATGTAAAAATAAATAAAAAAAATATATTGTAGATAAGTTTCAATTAATTTACTCCACACAGTTTTTTTAATATTGTCTTTAAAAATATTTTAAATCAAACAACAAAACTAATCTAAAAATTTAATAGAAATGAATACTTACCTGTATGTACATATGTTTTATATATGAGCTGTTTTATTTGAAAGTGGCAAAAATCCCAATTTACAGTTCCAAAAACACTATTTTGAATTCATTCACGAATTTTCACCACATTCAATTCGATATGTCCAGAATCTCTGAAAAGCAGAATAAACGTACTAATATTTTCAAATATTGTTAAACGCAAAAACTATATTTAATATTTTGTGAAATATTTCTCGAAATGAAGAAAAGTGGACTCATGCCACTTCCAAATATAGCGGCTCATATGTATGTACATAGAATAAACTCGACCTGGATCATAGCATACACACTTAGATATTGTTTGATTATATATTATGCGATATCGAATCTTAAGATCGATCAAATTTCGGAATGATTATCAATATATGAATTTGTTGTCAAATATGAGCTGTTTGTTGAGATAAATAATGCCGAAGTGCGGAATCGTTTCGTTGTACAGGTGCTCGCAGTCATTCTGCAGAACGGGGGTAGGTATTTTGCACAAACTTGCGAATTATTAAATTGAATTAAATTATTCAAGTTTCTCCCGCAAGAGGCGTAAGATGTTAAGGGATGAAACCCCCGAAGGACTTCTCCGTTAACTCGCCCGCAAAAGGTTCGTTGGATAACGGACGCCCACTCTCTTCATTCCCTCTAGAAAATTTTGCACCTTTCAAAATGCATCGATGTCCTTCAATATTTAATAGATCGACGCGCATCGTAGTGGAAAAGCGCATCACTGATACGGGTGCATTCGACACTTTGGTATTAATCCTCTTAATTTAATATTCCTAATTATGTATACCAAAAGGGGTGTTTGGCAGTAAGCGAGTTAGCGTCTCGAACTGAATGAACTGACGCCAACTTTTCCCATTTCCCTTTTGGAAGATCTCAGTCTTAATGTTAATGAATACGCCCTCGGGAGACGTTCGCTCGCCTATTTTATTTCATGCATAAATCTAATTCATATGCGAGTGCTAAAGTTTTTTTTGTTCGTTTTTCATACTGTAAAAAACTATTAATGTTGCATATTCAAGTAAACTTAATAAGCATTTTTAAGTTAATTTTTTCGCGCTAGCTTGTTAAACTAACATATGGATATGGTATTATATATTTGCCCCAGAAATATCCGTGGAATATTAGAAAATATAGAAATATCCAGATATTAAAAATAAATTATTTGAACTTTTTGCTAATTATATTCTTTTTAGTATTACTTGTAATAATAATCTCAAAAAATTTCGATATTATAATTCTTTGTATGGAAAAATACAAGTTTTCCACGTGATTTTTCCTGCTAGTTAAGCGAGCGTGCTATGACGTTGATTTTTTTTATTTACAGTTGAAATTTCATACCTATCAGATCTTTTCATAATCCTTCATAATTCCTATTTATATGGATCTTACTCTTCTTTTGACAATATTCACCCTTATATTGATCTTTTTTTTTTGTTCCTTTTCTTGTCTTAAATTTCTAATGCTTGATCACATATGTGCATTATGTATGTATATCCTTTATCTTCCACTATTCAATGCTTTTCTTCTATATTTTGAGTTTATTTTATTGTTGTAATATTTAGAAACCTTTTTGATATCAAAGTACTTGATATCAAAAAGGTTTAACTTGAATGTATGCAAATAAATATATCTAAGATTCAAATTAAATATTTGGAATTAAGTTTTTTAACAATAATTTTGTTTCAGATTTGTACGAGATCTAATGAAACACTTTGTCGATTCATTTTCGTCATTATTTCAAAGGCGATTCACAGATGAGTTCTCAGAATCGTATGTATATGAACATCTTACTTGAATGGAGGAATCCAATTATACTGAACAAATTGTTCTATCGTTTAATTAATAATATGGTGACGTTGTAGCGGTGACACACACACACCCATACACATTGTGCGAATAAGTAACGTTTTATTATTATTTGGGTTCGCCGAGGCTTACACTACGAATCAATACGTGTGTGTAGCGACCTAAAGCACGCTTAAAATATATATATTTTGTATGTGTATGCACACTTACGTGTATGGGAGTCACGTGTATTTGAGAGGGAGGTGGAAGAGAGAGAGGAGGTAGACAGAGTAAGCTCTCCGCTACCTAAGGATACATTATAGCTCGAGCTTTTGTGCTTTTCGCCAGTAATTATTAATTAACCCGGGAGCTTCCAGAGCTTTTACCGGCAGCTTAAAGCGTCTTCCGTACTTAGGCGAGAGGAAGGCGCCCTCTAATGCCGGGAGGACGCCCTCTCGCCCGCTCAGCCAAAGGCGGTATAATTTCATCACTCAAATGTTCGCTTTCGCAGCGGCCACTTCGATTTCGAACATCCGATATAACGAGGTCAATGGTTCCACGTACTAACTGACGCTAATCTTAAATTAACTCAATTGCTTTGTTTGCTTAAATATGTGATGTATAAATTGCAATTGATATAGTGAACTTAGAATGTGAAGCGAGGGATGGATCAACGGTTTCAAGTCTTCTTATATGTACATGATTAAGGTGTGCTATATAAAATGCAAAAAAATCACCTTTGAACCATTTAATATTTTTATTTAACATACGTACATATATAATTGAATTAACAATCTTATTTTTGTGAAAACGAATGCAAATGATGATACAGATACTTTTAAATGCTATAGTGGCGATAAGTGAAAGTTCTATTTAAACAAATACATAGATAGCATATTGACGAAAGGAGTATTAAAATGGTATCTATGAGGATGAACATATGTATGTATGTATGTACACACAAATGTGTGTATAATATATATATATATATATATATATATATATATATATATATATATATATATATATATATATATATATATATATATATATATATATATATATATATAAAGTAAAGATGGGCAGGAATGGAAGGTCATTTGTTCCTGACAATGTTATATTAGGGTTTTGTATCCAGTAGTGATCGTCTAATCCAAGTGCTGAAACTGATGGTTTTATTATATTTTTGATAGGTAATTTCCAGTTATATTGAGTTGGTGGAACACATCCTAAATAGCACGATATAATTTTTCAATCTTATTTCTTTGTTTTTATTTTGTGTACATATTTCTTACTTGATTTTTATTATTTTTTTATGATGTTTTTTTTTATTTATGATGTTTTTTATGATTTTTATTATTTGTACTATAATCACATTGACGCTTTGGGGCAACCTGTCAAGTCTCTGTGGTATTGATTTTTTAAAAATAAAATAAAATATATTGGGGCAATGCCGGGTATATTTGCTAGTGTTGAAAATAGGATTTTAAGGCGTATACGGCTTTAAATATTATGATATTATATATTTATGCACACATACTTTTAAGTCAATTGGTCACTTATACATACGTATATACTTATATGTACATACATAAAAGAAGCGTGCCGTGGAAATGTCTCTGTTTTTGTCGCACAGCCTTGTTTATGTACGCGTGCACGAGCAGGATACAAGGAGACTCGATATAATGTCACCTTACATCTGCCTCGCATGCACGTAATTAAGGCTGTGCGATTAAAACGGGTAGTTTTTACGTCATGGAAGGAAGCGGAAGGAAAGCCACAAGGGAGATGGATGGATACAATAAGAAAAACGTGTGTGATGACTGATGAGATGGATAAGAGTTGCTCAAAATATGTAGAGATGAATGGTAGTGTGTTAGAGAGGTCTTCATCCAGAAATGGATGCTGAATGGTTGTAAGTGATGATTTGCATATAAACAGATGTAAAATTAACCTTATTAAAATGTTCGGTTTTGTCCGAATTGTAATTTCTATAATTCGATATCAAGATCAATATTTATATTGAAATTGAATATAGCTTACGTGCACTTATAATTATTATCCTTTGATTGTGGCTCAATTTTAGGAAGTGACTTTCAACCAATTATATATGTCGGTATAATACATACATACATATGTATTTACCTAGTCATGGAGTCTAGTTTGCCGATCTGATCGAATATTTCCAGTTAATGAAAACGCCGTTGTGATGTGATGCGATTGTCATGCTGGGGTCGATTGGACCCCGCGAATTCCTGGCGGCTCTGGGCGTGACAGGTGCGATCCGGGGCGTGCCGTGGTAGGGGTGTTCTGGACCCCAGCGGGAGCGCACCACGTCATAATTAACATTCCATACAAGTGTATTATTATATCGTTCGCGTTGCTACTTACATATTATCAATTTCCAGCAGATACACATTCTCTTCTATTTATGGATACACATACATACATATATGTACATACATACGTACAAATATTTATGAAAAATTAAATAATAAAATTCAATACGGAGTCTACTATTATATTACTTACTAGTGTGTTGTACCCGATGACATATCATCGCATGGGTGTTGGCATATTATGTTATTAAATAAATAAAAAAATTTAAGAAATATGTCAGTCCTGTGTTTGATCCGCACTTGGTCGATTTTTTTTAAAATACCTTTTAAATATATCTAGTTGTTTAATATGAAAAAAAAGGTAAAAACAACCTACCTACCTACATAATTTAAACAATATAAAACACCGATAGAAAAATGACTTAATTAAATAAATTTTCAATAGATGGCGGTAAATTCTCAGCCTATACCTGTATACATTATTCGTATTATATGTTTTGTTGGTTTAGTGGTTTAGCTGTGACGAGCATATGTATGTCGAATCGAAACGACTATTATAGTAGGGCGAGCGTTATGTCAGACAGACAAACAGACAGACAGATACACAGACAGAATAGCGATATTATACATATGTATGATGATCGTTTCATTTTAAAGAGAGTCTGCCAGTTTGTCTGTTAATAAAAAAATCACTGCTTTTATAGGTTTCTCGTTAATATGCTTATATGCGTATTCATATCTAATATATAGTACATTTTAATTT
The DNA here is from genome assembly GCF_051622035.1 of Arctopsyche grandis. Classification (NCBI taxonomy): domain Eukaryota; kingdom Metazoa; phylum Arthropoda; class Insecta; order Trichoptera; family Hydropsychidae; genus Arctopsyche; species Arctopsyche grandis. The sequence goes on along the minus strand of NC_135363.1, from coordinate 17,501,954 downwards.
TATTGTGAAGCTAAGCGTGTATGTTATGAGTGTTTTCGCGTTGGAATGCAGCGATTTGCTTTATTTATTTTTTTGGTGCGGTGCAGGCCTTTCACAGCCCCTTGATTGTGGGCGTAGAGGGTGTTCTACACCCTGTCGGGGTGTGTGGTGGTATAGGGGTAGGGGGTTAGGTTCAGGACCCACTCATAACCTTAATTAAAAGCCTCATCTTCAGCAGCGGGAATAAAAAAGTTTCCGGGCGCTACCAAATTAAAATTTATGAGCCCCGGAAGGGGAGCGATACACCGACACACCAACGTATAAATAGATTTTTTTTCGTTCACTCGGACCATTGCAAATTTTTCGCAATTCTCAAATGACCCTCTTGCTCTTTGCGTAGCAGCTTTGGAATTCCTAAAAAAAAAAATTTTTTTTTTATATCGTGACATTGTTTTTAAATTGTTATCGCGTAGGGTGAGGCAATTTAGACATGGATATATTGTAAAATATAATGAGTAGTACATCCATACCGATATATACAAGTTTTTATTAGAATCAGTCATGTACATATGTAGCAATATGAAGATCTCTTAAATAGTGTTCCGTCTTTTCCTACTTTAGAATACATATGAATCCACACAATTGACGGCCTTTGCTTATTCGTAATATCAAATATACCACGCTCTATAGCAGTGCAATTATCTGGCATTTTTGTCATATTTTTATCATGTAATATTGAATGTTGGGAATCTGCGGTCGTTGTGGAAGTTTTCTGACCGTGGGAGGACACCATTTGGCCACCCCGTCTGTCTGTAACATTCTTTCTCTTTCAGCGACGTCTAAATCTTATTATATCTCTAGCGATTTCCCTCTTGCCAAAGTATCGACTTACTCGCAAAGTGTTTTCCGATCAGATGCAGCACCGGACACACCTATTTTCGCATACATATATGTATATTTATGGACAAATTTATACTGTATAGTGTTCTGCTTTGACGTTTTTAACTTGCAAATGCATCGTGTATTTTTGTACATAATATATTTAACTGATATTCCTATTTTGTATTTATATTATATATTTACATATGTACATACATGCATACAAACATGTGTTTATATTATATAATATCAAATGATAGTTCTTGATATTAATCGTTTTAATTATTCGTTTTTTAATCAAAAAATTGTCTCATACTAAAATACGAAACCTATTAAATAACTTAGTTTATTAAAATGTGTAGAATTAATTTAACCGGCTTGATAAATAATTTCTTATTCTCTGGAATGTAATAAATGACCTTAAAGGACTTGCGAGTTTATTGATTTTGGAGGTGACCTGATGGTTGTAAAGGTACGAAGAAAAAGACAAAAGATCTAAAGAGACTGGAAATGGGAGTGGCATTGACCTACATATTTTTTTGAAATATCCGCTCTTTGTGTATGTATATGTATGTAGGTATGTACATACGTAGATAATTTTATTGATAGTTGCTGTGAAGATATATACACTTTTGATATTGGTGAATGCATACCTAATTCGATACCCGGGATTAAAGGGCTCTTAAATCGAACAATGAATCTAAGCGGCTTTTTACAAGGTTTTTATTAGTTTCACCAAATTCCTTCCTAAGGTTTTCCCATCGCTTTGACCATTTTGGGAGGTTTGGCCTCCGATAGAGATGTCAATTGATGCTTCATTGATAGTGAAATGAAATGTTCATGTATGTAATTTTGGACACGGTGACAACTAACTTTTTGCCAAGGGCCAATAGCCTTGTTTGTTTGACTTTCCGTCCCCCACTCGTTTTGTCAAATTTTAATTGTTTAAACGCCTGTAACTATCTTTTTCACACTATATCTTATAAAATTTGCATGATAGGCTCTCATTATCTCTCATATATATTTTTACTTCACTAATACATTATTACTCTTAAATATTAATAAATAAATATTAATAATAATAAATATTATATTACTAATAAATCTATTCACGTACATAATAACAATAAGTGAAGTTTTGTGATAATGCAAAAAATTGACTTATTCGAACTCAGAATCGATCACTGATCACGTTTTCATGGTCTAGAAATAATGTATGTATGTGTGTTGTCCTAAACTACTCAGCAAATTGGACAGAATTTTTTTTTACCTGTAAGAGGTATAATAAACTACATAATCAGATATTTTTACACAAACCGGAAGTAGTACTTTTACTCGAGAGTTGTTTCAGCTTAACATCAAGTAAAATATCAAATTTGGTGAAGACCCAGCAACCGGAAGTAGCAGTTTACTCTTGCTCACTTTTTCTTCTAATATTTTTTTCGACCCTTTAAATTTGTGTACTCTTCACGAGAAAATTTTAGTATAATTCTCGTATTTTTTCTTTAAAAAAAGTCAAACATGTAACCAAACGATTTTTATTTCTACACTACTGAACGTTTCGAGCTGAAAATTTATATTTATTTTTTTTTATGTACCAACTTAGAGTTGATAAGGTTTTGGATAAAATTGGTAAACCGTAAGTAGTAATTTTTTTAAAAACAATATTCCATTATTTTATTTTGACCTTTCAAATTATTTCTATCTTCTTAATTATTAATGATTAAAATATTTATTCTAATATTAAGTTATATATTTTTTTAACAAAATTTGATAAACAGAAGTAGTACTTTTGTCTTGTGTGAGTTTTCCTACATTAGTGCTCAAATTTGTATCGAAAATGTTTTCATAGCCGGTATGTATGCGTGTGTGTATTTACGTCATTATCAAATATTGTTTTTTATAACTTCTTATATTCCTCAAATACATACATAGATAAAGTCATGGGTTGGTCACATGATATAACTCACATCTATTTTTTTTTTATAAGGACTCAGTGATATCCTTAGTTATTGTCGTGTATTATTTTATAATTGCTTTTTTATCCACCGTATGAGGGAAAGCAAAAATAATTTGAGTCCTTAATTTTCTCATTCCCGTATATGTATAATTTACTACATTGAAGCCACCTTGTAGACGCATGGTATTTATAAAAATTAAATTTCAATAAAACACCACTACTTTTCCATGTGGTCTGACCGCGGAGTCCAGCTTCAAAGCAGTTTTAATGGATCGTCGTTGGTTTTAAAATGACCAAAATATGTATATCGAATGCAAGGGCTTTAATTATGCGATAGTTTGAGAGAGTGTAGCCGAAATCTATTCAAAGCTTCTCCCGTCGGAGGACATCTCCATATTGGCGTCCTCTGGTCGGATTTCCCACTGGTTAGTATTCATGGCGCGGTGAGAGCACCACCTTTCTCCACATTGCACACATACATACATGTACATATATGTACTTACTAACAGATATACACTCCCACGGTCTAAGCTAGGGGTATCCCTGTTCGTGTATTGGGGGCCTCGACTTTGAGAATAAGTATCCGATATGGATGAGGGTGGACTCGGGAGTGTTTGCATAAAGATGTTTTACATGTTATGTCCAGGAAATAGAAGGAGCCTTAACATCCATTTCGAAGACGCCTCAGGGGTTACATCCCTTACGCATTATTCGGACGGCACTTATGTTTGTCAAGTCGCTTGTATGATATATGTATGTACGTATGTATGTACGCGTGGTCGTTATAGGATATTCTGATGGTGTCGTATGGTTTTTATTGGCATCGTCTGTGATGGTCACGTTCAGTTCGACCGACCGATATCTTATGACGAGGATAGTTGTAGGTGAGGATAGTTATTATCTAATAAAATACGTGAAAGTTACATGGTTCAAGCTTAACTGAATCTGTTCATGCAGTTGCTGTATTTATGATAAACTGCTATTATTTGTGTAGTGTCTCTTAATCGTTGTATCGTTGAATAGGTCGGATTGGCGTTTAAATTTTAATCAAACCATTACAGACTTCTTGTGACTGATATAATCTCGCAATGTTTGTCTAATAATGATGATTTCTTGTTTGAAATGTAGGGCCATAAATTTGAATTGAACAAAAGGATCAATTTCATTTTTTTTGTATCTATTTGATATGATTATTACGTATTTATGATAAACGTACGTGTTTTATATTTTCTTTATATATATATATATATATATATATACATATATATATATATATATATATATATATATATATATATATATATATATATATATATATATATATATATATATATATATATATATATATATGTAAACTAGTGGCCTGTGTGCACATCATTGTGCTCTCGATAAAATATTGCAATTCGGATCAACAGAATTAATCACTTATTAATAATTTATAATTTTATAAATATTTTTGAAAATAAATTATTTTGTTTTTATCGGCCGATCATGTAAACGAAGTGATATACCACGTCTCTTTCCACGATATCCGATTCCAAGGGGAGAAAGAGGAACGGAGCATGTAAACAAAGATTCACGCGTACTTGACACGCACGCACGCAATAGACAATTATTATTTATGATAGAGAAAATTGAAAGAAAAATCATACGGTAGATATTTAGGATGTTTGTAATTTCTTAAAAATAAAACTGAAAATCTTGAACCGTTTGAAAAATTGAGATTTTTTAAATTAATAATAATCTTAAGTTTAAGATATTTTATTGATGTATAGCTTAAAATTTTTTGCAATAGTTCTTCGTTGCCATCTGAAAAAATAAGATGGTCAAGAAAGAAAAAAATAAATTTAAACATTGCAGGTAGTAAAAATATCAAAACAATATAGCACAGATTTTTAGCATAGCATGAATCGAATGAATCATTCAAGTAAATCGTAAATCGAACTTCAAACTATTTGATTTTAACGCCTAATTTCTGAAAATTCCTTAATTTTCCATCATTCACTTTTGATTGAAAAACCTTTTCGTTGATTTTATATCCATAGCTGATTTCGTACATTTTGTCGATCTAATCGACTCGGAATTACACTTTACAAAGAACCAAATTTTAAACCAGGAAGAAAATAAAGCACTCTAAAGGGACTTGTATCGATAGGGGTATAATAGTGAATGGGAAATAGTTTTAGAACGAGTAGAATGGGGACGAAGTCCCCAAACGAGCCTCCATAGCCGGCGCCACCTGCGACCGTAATAGCCGTTGGCCAAATTAAGGACCCCAAACTGCCCGCACCAACATCTGCAACAATCTTCAACAGTGCAACATACATACATACATACATATCTTATTTATTTATATACACATGTACACACGTACATATGTGCATTGTTTAAAACGGAAGCCCATAAATGCGATTCGGCAATATTATCCGGTTAATTCCGGTCATTAATATATTATACGCATGTATGTATATATATTTGATGTCTACTTTATGTACACACACTAGAGATACCTATACGTATCCAATCCACCCGCGCCGTTTGAAATAATGGGTTAATCTATATTATTGGCCTGGGTGAGTGAGCATTCCATTAGTAGATTACATCCAGACAAACTTGTGCTACGGTGGAAAGTATGGCGCGTGCGCCACGCACACTGACAGACGGACAGCGTGTAAACAGACACACGGAAAACCGTGAAAGTTATCTTTTCCAGAGTCGGAATTGGGTGGTCTGGGGGTGGCGGAGGGTCTCTTGCGCATTTTCTATTAGAGAAACTAAATATGAGATACGAAGACGTCGCCGAAATTACTTTCTTGGCCGTGGGGACGATGTTTACGCGCCGCTGTACGCCATGCCATGCTCGGGATAATTTATTGATTTCATTCGTGTGCGAATCCGAATATATTGTGTTTGGATTTTCGTATAAGAAAAGGATACCACTGAAAATCTGTTTGTGGATCTTGAATATACGGGCAAAGTGCGCGGTCTTTGGTTTTTGATGTTCCGTGGCTTTTGGGTACCGTACTCTAATGGTAATTGGAAATTTTATGATGTTTTTCGATTGGAAGTTTTGTTTAATCAAAATAATAGTGGGATCAATTTTCAAATAAATATTATTCCGTAAAGTTCATTCGGTTGACATTAAATTGAAAAATAATGTAAATTGAAAATGTATGTATTAATAAAGTAGAATAAATTATTTCAGTGTAAAAGATTGTTTAAAAAGTAACTAACATAATTTTCTATAACCTTCTTCTATCGATCGAGCAGTAATAATATTTATTTATTTATTTATTTTAAACAGACCATTGTGGCATAACAGGAATTCCTAAAGCGCCATTCAAGCGAATTCAAGCGAATTCCTAATGACAACGAATAATTCAAAGGTCATATAAAATTATGAAAGTCACTTTTATGAAGGATTTTTTTCATGTAATTGACTTATTTGAATCTCATTATAGTCGGCACATACATAATTACATATGATTTGTAACTAGGCTTAAAATATTTATACAAGTAATATCAATGAAAACAGTACATGACAAGGGATTCCAATACCGGTACGATGGAAACCGGTTCTGGCGTTTTTTTGTCAAAATTTAACCTTCGGTACTACCGATATTATCAAATAAACTACGGTTAAATAAACGGTGAGTTTGTATGGATTAGTTGAAGAATGAGTCAACACTCAGCATCCTTTCCAACCTGCTATTCAAAGGAACCGCTAAATGTATCATAAATTTGAAATCAAAGAAAAATTATGACAAAAATATTGTAGTTATACCTGAAACTATTTTCGAATACATACATATATTTCGAATACATACATATATTTCGAATACATACATATATTTCGAATCCATACATATATTTCGAATACATACATATATTTCGAATCCATACATATATTTCGAATACATACATATATTTCGAATACATACGAATACGTACATTTATTGATTTATAAATTATAACTGATTGTTAACAATGAGAAACATTATGGCATTCCGATTTTTTCGGAAACCTACTTTTTTCGCTTGACAATTTTTTGAATATACATATGTTCATATATCTAATATTTAAAAGCTAAAACCATCGCTTCAGCACAAAAATTATTCAAAAAAAGGAAAACGCAAAAACTTGTAAATAATTTATTGAAATACTCAATGATTACCCGACAGTTTCATTTCTTAATTGTTTCATATTTCATATTTTATTAGTAACTCATTAAATAGATTGCACTTAATAAATCAAAGCTGACATGTACCGGTATTACCGATACTTATATGTTGGTAATGACAAATGTCGATATTTTTGTAATTCCTATTAATATGACGTTATCTATTCAACGAGATTTACCTGCCAAGATTTTTCTCGTTATGGAATAAATTGTAGATTTGATTATAATTAGAAAAAAAGATAGAGTGTAATTTCATATTATTAATGTTGCTTCAAAAATATTACCAAAATTTATATATTAATAAAAATAAATTCCGAAAAATATTCAATACATCCCTGTATTATAATTGAAATTGCACTCATAATAGATTTACAAGAAATTGATCCCCCAAGTGCAGTCGTACAAGTCGTACACATCGATGTCCTCTTGAACCAATAGCCAATCATTCTTGTACTGACCCATCCCCATCAATTGACCACTTCTTATAAGCGCCGAGTGGCCTTTACGACCCCTCCCCCCCTGACTCGCCCCTCGTTACAACCCCTTCGACATTCGTATAATTCCGTTTTTTATAGGTAGGTTCGTCGCGATTCGATGCCCTCTCGGTTGATTTATTATTAAATAGTATTGATTTACGAAGCGCGTTCCGAAAGCCGGAAAGAGGGATACCGACTTATATGTATGTGCCTACTTACATATACATATGTACAACAAAAAATATGGTCTCTAGAATGGTGCCCCGGAATATTCTACGTGTACATTGTTCGAGGGAAGACCTCTGCAAATATTCCGGTTTTGTCCGAGGTAATCGTGAGCACTCTCTCTCTCTCTCTGGGAAGCGTATCCGGTACAGATCTGATATCCGGTTCGTTTGACCGGAGCTTTCGAGTGCTCTACACACAACTGTCGAGTGTTCACGACATCGATTTTACACTCTCGAAGTTTCGACTAAAATTTGAGCACACTCTATTAATAACGTAGAAAGCGATGCGATGGGTCGGATCCTTTTTGTGCTTATGTGCACTCGTAGATGCTTCGAAATATTACAGTACAATCTTATAATTTCAACTGTATGTATTTTCCGCATGATTAAGCGCGAGAAAAGTGAATCATTGAATACTCCGATTATGATTTTTATTCATATGTATGTATGTAGGTGTCACGGTGTCAACTTTTTATACCTGTTGCTCTTTTGACGATCTCATTTCGTCACCCTTTTTGTTTGCACGTGATTTTTTTTCGTTCGTTTATCCAACGTGAATGAGTGCATCATGTAATGAATTTCGAGTTTACTTTTTAGCATAATTGATGCGATTTGTCGGTTGGTTTAGCAGTTGGCGATAATAGCAACACGCCATCCCCCGCGTCCGAGTCGAATCGATACTGCGTGTGGCATATGCTCGTCATGGGCTCTAAATTAAAAACATCCACTCCACCCCCTGGGGGTTGGGGGTGGAAGGGGTGTGCGCATCAATCACCCCTAGCATGAATCTCATTATCTTTTCTGAAAAAGCTCAAAGGAAAATACACACACACTCCCACGTCCGATATTGCATACGTTGCGACGCCCAACGCGCGATACCCATTGTCAACGTGACGTTGATGAAGCGTGTTTTCCCGATCTTGTTCTCTCTGTCCCATGAAAATACGTTTTCTTTTTAAGTGTCGATGATACGAGATCCTTTTCGACGTTCCATTGTTGCTCTCGCCAGTCGGCTAAGTCATGATCGAACGAGAGCTTATATCGCGATTTAGCCGAGTCACACTGCGATTGCTGATAAACTCGTGTAATGAGTTGCGCAAATTTTTCTCATGAATTATATATGTATATATGTGCATATATATTTCATAATGTTTTTTGTAAAATCATTTAAATTCAGAATCTAATTTAACAAGCCAAATAATGTAATAATTCAGCCGGGAGAATTTGTATGCTAAAAAAACTAAATTCATATTCTCGAATGTATAATAGTTTTTCTACGGTTATTGATGATATTTAATACAGATTTTATTTGACTTAATCATTAAAACGATTCAAATCACCAACGTTTTTATCAAATCAATGTGTCGAGAGTTTCTATTATCTGCCGAGGAGACCATAAGTTTTACATGATGAAATAGTGTCGTCGAAATTCGAATACATTTCTATAATTTATTTATTTAAGAATTCTTGGGAAAGATGGCATAGCCAATAGACCCAAATTGGTTTGTTATTATTTACATAAAGTTATAATACAAATATAAAAAAAACTGAAATATGCAAAAAAACAAGAAAACTCAAAATGGAGAAAATTAAAATTAAAATATACAGTTAAATTATGAAAATAAAATAAAAAACAATAAACTGAAAAAGGAAGAACTACAATAACTCATTTTAGTCACTGTATTTGAAAACAAAATGATTCTCTAATTATTTTGTAGTAAATATATTTTTGAAGTCTGAGAGTATAACCTCTCAGATGAGTGTTTTTGTTGAAAGTTTGGAGGTTTGGAGGTAATGGTAATTTATAAATTTATACATTTCAATTATATCACTTCTCATTCTTCTCATCGCCAATGTAGAAATATTAATTCTTTTCAATCTCATATCGTTAGAAAGTGATTTAAGTTCAGAAGGCATTTTTGTAATTTTTCGTTAGACTTTTTCTAAGCTCACAATTACTCAACATATTATATAATGTTGAATAAATCAGGAATTATCTAAATCGTGTTAAAATATGTGCTGTCTTCATAAAATTATTATAATACTTCAAATTTAAAGATTTGAGAGGTCAGTTCAACTTTAAATGTATTATTAACTATTTATGTATGTATGTACAGGGCGGAAAAGGTTATATAATATCATTATTTAAATATTGTAATCCCTATAGATTACGAGTATATGTATAATATGTTCATAAGAATCCATAGTCGTATAATAATGTAATCTCTTGTTATGTAAATAGTAGTACTACATAATACAATGCTTACGAACTACATATGTATGTACATATATGAAACGTTTTAGACCTTAAGACATCGCAATCAAACTGTACGCACAGGTAATCGCGATAAACTTTTTGTTTACTCCAAATACATTGAAGGCATTACACGTGTATTTAGATAAAATGTGTTTATTATACATTGTATATAAGTAGGTGGGTGAGTAGGTGTGTGTATTTGAAAATAAAACAAACGCTCTCAAAGAGATTTCTACCGAGCCCGCATAAATCAAAGGCTTGTAGGAGTTACGGTAATAATAACAGTGCGCTTCCTCAGAGCACAAAACCCGCCCGACCGAAAGTAGAAATTCTGAACTCTTTCATGCGGTTAATTTATGCTGCTCAGTACTAGCCCCGAACCTCCCTTTTCCTCTCCTGCTCTCTCTATTCCTCTTTCATCCTCTCTTCCAATCTCTCTTTCTCCTCTTTCGTCCCTCAGCCCTCTGGCGATGGTGGAGGGGTCGGTTTCTTTGTTTGAGGAACCACTGGCCGGCAGCCGGAGGGTTAACATGCTAAATTGCGTTCGGCGATCGACACTCTCTGCAAATGATTGTCAAAATTAATATTATCCCGCGTCGGGAACGGTCAATACGACAACAATATGTGCACAAACGAACGATAGTTATCACCAAAATTACTTGATTCGATCCAACTGTCGACATTGACTTCGAATGATTCATTTGCATGGAAAAATTGAGTTGCTATAGTCCAAGTGTACATTTATTTCATTCATGAACATACTAGTTTGTTCATATACGAAACAATCTGGCCAGTAATATTATACTGTACACAAAAACAAATTGAGAAACGAACTATATATATACATGCATAAATAATTTGTTCATGCCCAAACTATTGGGCATAAGTTTAAGAATTCTCAATCCATTGTCCCATCTTCTATGTGTATATACATATACATATATGTATATGCGTACCCTGGGTTGCAATTTTAATATTAGCGTAAATGGGAATAATAGCAAAATTGTAATATGTTTTTCATAGAATTTCCCTTATAAATACCTGGCGTTTTAACAACTAAAAGTTTCATGCGACATCTGGTCAGTCTATTTGAAGATAGCTTTTGGCTATTAAAATAAAATAGTTCATGTATGAATAAACTAGTATGTTCATAAACGATCCGGAATTAACACTTATGTATTATGTTAATTAATTTTTTTACTGAATGGTTTCTCAAAAGACAAGAGAAAGTGATAGATTTTTTATTTATTTAAGAATACTTGGGAAAGGCGGCATAGCGATGGACCCAAGGAGTTTTGTTAATACGTACAGTTATACATACACGAATACAAATATCAATATATATGTAGATGAAAAAGAAAAAAATCAAATACAAAGAAAACCGAAAATCTTAAAATAGAGGAAAATTAAATAAACAATAAAAAAAAAAGAGAAAATGTGTACAAAAACGGAAGAACTAGAAAACCCCATTTATTTTAACGAAATTATCGAGTTTCTTTTTAAAAAATTATTGGATAGAGTATTCCAAAATTTAACCTCTCTACTTGAAAAGAAGGATACTCTAATTATTTTAAAGTAAATATCTTTTTGGAATCTGAAAGTATTAGCTTTCAGATGTGTGTTATTGTTTAACTTACGAAAATTTATCATAGAACAATTATAATGGTTATGTATAATGTTATAGACTTCAATCAAATTACGTCTCATTCTTCTCGTGTCCAAAGTGGATAGATTCATTCTCTTCAATCTCATATTATATGAAAGTGGTTTAAGTTTGGAAGGCATGATTGTAATTCTTCGTTGGACCTTTTCTATAGATACAACGTCCTTTTTAAAATTCTAGTTTTGATGAATAGAAGAATGTATCTCAATACAGTAATTATTTAGTATTGAGAAATTTCACTTTTGATTAGAAAAAATCTGATCTACGTAGATCTATACTTACACAAGTTGTACATTTTCAACATAAGACGTAGCTTATTCATCTAAATTAAAAAATATTTTGATATTTTGAAACTGCTCTCCCAGTATGCTAATTTAAAACTTATTTATGTACAATCCAATTAAAATTTAATTTAATATAAAATGATAAAATATTACTATATCAATACACACATATGTATGTACTACAAATTTGACATTTGTCTTGATAACTATATTTTTTTTTATGAAAATCAGAAACATTGGGGCTGCGTAGTCTTCATTCAACCCCATATATATGTATGTATATACCTAGTGATGGATGTCGCGGGACATTTCACGATAGATAAAACAAAAACACGCGGAGATCCACGCGCAATAAAAAGGCAGCTAAGTGCACGAAAAAGCGGTTCGAGCGAGCTCCGCAAAGTTTCGGTCGTGTTTCCGGTTTGAGACCGGGTCGTGGCCCCCCCCGCCGATTTTATGTCTGTTTTTTATTTGTTCTCGCCGTCTCTTCGTCCGACATAATTCTTATTGTCTTTTTATTGGCGAAAATCCGGTTACCAAAGTGACGCCGCCATCCCCGCTCCGTTCGCCAATTGCACTTTTGTTCTGTCCACCCGAAACCACCCACCCACCCATCCCCATTCTCATTCCCGTACTCTCATTTTCAACCCTCAACATGTGACTTTTTCGATCTGTTACTGTTCACTGTGAATTAGTAGTATATCGTATGAAATTCACTTAGTGTCTGACATTATTATGTAATGACTTAAATAACGAGTGTTCTTAAGTATATGATGCGAATGAATCATCAATATTATAACGTATAGAATAGGTGATTGATGCTCGTCGACCACTGGTTTTCTAGCACTGATCACCTGATCACGCATTCTTACCAAAAAATTCTTGGCGTATGAATAAGCTGCATGCAACAGCCAATAAGGTCTCTCGATCCATCGACTAATGATATCTTTGTGCTGAGAGTACACGGTGTGTATAAATATTCCGTGCTTTATTTGGAGGTAGCTCCTCGACAGAACAACAATAGAGTCTTTCACTCCGATCTCAGGAACCCATCTTAAGGGCCATGCAACTATGTACATATATCAAATGTTAGAGATCTTTAAATTCTAAAATTAGCCTTTTTTTTGCTTTGCACGATGAAATTGAGACTGTACATATGTATGTATCTGGAAATGGTCTGAAGGTGTAGACACGGAGTGGTACGCGGTAGGTGCTTTTTTATAGCAAAAAAAACCTATAGCACGCTTAATCTATACTATAGCAATCCTTCTCCAAACTCATCCCCTGGAGAGTTTTCGGTGATATTTTATTCTTGTATTGACAGTGGTCGATAACGGTGATTTTCATATTTGAAGAAATGTAGGAAAAACTTTTCGGAATAATATCGTACGAATTAACAACGACATGACGACACGCCTATCACATCTGAAGTGCAACCAAACGTGCCATGCCACACTTTTTAGTATGTTCTTACCATTAGGTGTGTAGTAACAATAATTAAGAATGGTTTTAATTTAAAATTGGTAGTGTTGGCGTTATTTATTTAATATACTTGGGAGGGTGACAAAGCCGATAAATCCAAGGGGTTTGACATATACATATATGTATATATATATATTTATATATATATATATATATATATATATATATATATATATATATATATATATATATATATATACATATATGTATATATATATATTTATATATATATATATATATATATATATATATATATATATATATATATATATATATATATAAATTAAATCAGAAAAATAATAAAATAAAAATAAGAGAGGAAAAAGTAAACAAATAACGAAATATAAGAAAATACAAAAGATAAAAAAAATAAAACAGTAAAATGATAACTAAAATAAAACGAAAATACAGAAAGAAATGAAGATATTTGAAAAGAAGAATTGTAAAAACCCTTCAAGTTTAAGAAAGACATCTAGCGTTTTTTTTTAATATTATATTAAGAGGGCTGGATATCCATAGCATATAAAAAAAATAATTTATCTAGTGCCATAATTGAGAAAGGGAGAAGTCGAATACGTTTGTATGGACAAGGCGCTGGGGTCCAGCCCTCTTAAGGTTTTCAAAATTTACTACATAGTTGGGAACACTATTCCAAACTTAAACCACTCTGTTTGAAAAGAAGGAATGTCTTATCAATTTGTCCGATTTTTGTTTTTGGGAGTCTGAGAGAGTAACTTCTAAGATGAGTGTTATCATTGAACATAAAGAGGCTATTGTAGTCAGCTATTTTTACACGACACCATAAATATGAAGTTTCGCACTTTTGATATTTTAATATAACATTTGACATAAAAGAGACTGTATGTATGTTGTGCATCTGAAATATATTTATGTATTGGTTTAAGACATACTTATGTATTTGTAATTTATTTTTAATTTTATTAAAGGGGTGCCTCTCCAGCAATACTCTGGCTGTCGGTTTAATTGCTATTTTCTTTATGAACAGCCTCGGGGCTTGTCAGATCAGTGCAGCCAATATGACTAGGGAGGCTTCGCAGGAAAATTTCACCCCTTTCCTCTCTCACTCTTCAAGCTGACTACAGTATGATTGATCAGGCGATGTAGACGAGGGGCTGCAGGGGGGTGGGTGAGCGGCATTGCCTTATTGTATTTGCAGAGGCGGCCTGCCGTTTGAGAACCACCGTCGAGCAATAATCTCGTTAAAGGCGAGTTTCGTACGAGAACTTAACTTTTTATATTATTTCGTTTTCTCGACGAGTCTAGTCCGTGCTGCTACAGGGAAAATATCACAAGATAAAAAAAATTAAACTCGGAGCGCTAACGAGCAACTTGGATTTTTCTTTCAAAGAAGCGCAATTCTGCGGATTAGACGTCGAATTATTATTTTGTTATTTATATACTATTATAATATAATTAAAACTTTGTTTTACATATGAATTGTGTGGCATTTTGAGCGTCAGTGCACATCCGGTCGTTTTGCCAACATTGAATCGTGGATAAACAGGAAATATCCAGATATTGATTTATGACTAGGAACATAATCTTGTCAGGGTTTAATTAATAACACAAACTGTAGCGTAACACGCTGTGCATTTCAGCTATATTGTGCGTTATTTAATACACATGTCACTAGTAGATGCAATTAGAGTTCGATTCCAACTATCTCAATTACGTATTATGTCAAAATATCACTGTGGTATTTACATACATTTTCCTTGGCTCAACCATATTAAAATTTAGATCGTCGACTTAAGAGAGTCCTTAATTAATATCATGTATTAGATGTATTATGAGCATTTATGAGAATTGTAAATAGGTTTTTGAGCTATTTTTCCTATTATGCTGTACATTTACATCAGAATAATATAATACTATGATTACTAACAAAATTAAATTAAAATTGTAAAATAGAAAATGATCAGTAGATCAGTAGCTATTTAAATAGATGTAAGATGTATTGTGAACATAATTTAGCAATAATAAAAAGCATTTAATAATCAAAACCAAATCATTCTAAAGAAGGGTAAACAATAAAGTACAATAAACTGGCCATACAATAGTCGTTACATTAACACTATCAGTTAGTAATGCGCATCAATTATCGTTTCAACAATTTAGTTTTAAGTACTATTTTCATACATTCTGTTTTACGCGAATGGTAAATTTTCTTAATCTAACAGTTTGATTCATCTGCATAACGAAAATATGTACTTATGCTGGACTACGATCTATTAATGTTTCGTTTTGTGTTATGCATAGGTAGGTGTTGTGTGTCACGTTTGCGACACCTCGTCACGCGCGTGGCACGCCATGTGTTTGAGTTTACCACCTCTGACCCGTTCGGTAAACAAGATTGGAAGTGGATCGAGGTGTGCAGGTGTGTTTGCAGCACCTGACTTACCGCCCTCGGACAAACAACACCCCCTAATCGCTGTTTGGACTCGAGACAACAACCCCAGTGACATATATCACAGCGACTCAACTCGACACTCAATCAACGGACGCTAATTATAGGTAATGTTCAACGATAATCTGAGATTTATTTTTTTAAGATTGATCTGTCGCTTGATGGTATCAACTTTCTCATTATGATCGATTATAAGTGCGACTCGTATGTTCGGTATTCAGGAATTCTCATGTTTGTATTTTGCATCTATGAAAATCAGTATAGTTTTGACTGATACTACATATGTATAAAAGTTACAGTGAAATTGTTATTGTTGTGAAATTGGGTTGTGAGCACGGATGTAACAATAGAAATACAAATTCATTTCTCAACGTCAGTTAATTTTTAATTCGAGCGCTAAATGCACTATGCGAATAGCGAAAAATGTGTTTTTCAGATTTAAGTTTACTTTATGAAATACATAATTATTTCGACGATAATATGTGTTTCATTCAGTTTGGGGTGAATTTGAAAGTGTCATTTGGGTCGTCGTAATCAGAAAGTTAATTTTCATAGTATGTATTTAATATCAATTAATCGTATTTTATAAAATAATCTATAGTTGGTATTTCACTATCATTCAACTGTTTTAATAATAATTTCACTAATAGGGGCCAGTTAATATGTAATTTCCGATGTGAAAATATAACTACATATACCCGGTGAATGTGTAATTGGATATGAATTCACTAAAACTTCGGTGCAATTATAATGTCACTGCTGTTATAATTCCACTATAACATATGCATATACATATTTGAACATTCGCAATTTCATCATCTTTTTTGTCCAAAAAAAAAAGGAAATTCAAAAATTTTTGTGAAATATGCAAGAAACTAAAATCAATAGTAAACTGTTGTTTTTTTTTGTTTTATGAAAAGTAAATGACGGCTTGAACTTTCATACACATGCATCGTTTTCTCTACTTTTTCATCTTCATTCCTTCGCATTTACATTCTCGCTACAAATTGAAAACAGTTAGTATGTATGTATATCGTATAAAATATTGCCTTATTGTCGATTAAAAGTTATCTTAAGTGCTATTGAATTAAAGGGGACGTCATTTAAATAACATTTTCAACAACAGTAGTCGCGTTGAATACGCTTCGGTGTCTCGGCATGGCAAACGTATTACGTAAATCAAAAAGGACTTTCGTTGTTTTCTTCCATCTTCCAAAATGAATTATTCCGAAGCTGGCGCTAATTCTCGTCGGATAAAAGAATAGACCACTCTGGTTAATTCGGTTAAACGAATCGTCAAACGGTAGACGGTAAGAGTGTCCCGTAATCTAGTTAACTTTTCTCCCCACTCACGGGAATCACATATTTTTAGCACGATGTGATTTATCGCTTCATCGTTTACTTTTCGCTTAAATTACTTCATCGAAATAATTTTACTTGATTCTAAGCGAAGCGGATTTTTCCATGTCAAACACGGAAAATTTTATTTTCAATGGTTTCCTGTTTGCCTTTTGGAGAAGAAAGAGTGAAGTATGAATGGATATGTTGAATTTTTGCTGCTGCTAATTTTATTTGGATCCGTCTCAACGATCTTCAGATAATACTGACGAACTTTGGCAGAAGACGATCGATTTAAAATTTATAATCATTAAGAATTTAGCTGTAGTGAATCTTTGAATTATATATGTACCTATAATATGAAGTACGACACAAGTATTCTTAAACATATGGGAAGAATTCAACATGATTCGATTATTTTGATAGCACCAAGTAGTGTAGTCGATGATGTATTTTCCAATGTTGAATATTCAAAGTGCAGTTTAAGGGTAATGTGTGTCGGAGGGTGTCAAATCGGGAGGCGTTGGGGTGGGAATGGCGGTTGTCGTCGTTTCGATACGTAGCGTCTGTGCGATGGGTGGGTGGGTGGGCGGGTGGGTGGATTTCTCCCCCGTAGGACGTCCGTTCGCAGGAAA